>NW_011888853.1:1063905-1072569 GCF_000151845.1 Pteropus vampyrus | reverse complement strand
AGATTTCCAGTCCCTGGAACCTGTGATTACGTCACCTTCCACGGCTTAAGGGACTTTGCCAAAGTGATTAAGTTAGGGATCTTGAGATGAGGTTAGTCTAGATTATTGGATGGGCCCAATGTAACCACAGACATCTTCCAAAGTGCAAGGCGGGGCCCGGGGGTAGAGAAAAGGATGTGACAGCAAGGAATGGTCAGAGAGTTGCTACATTGCTGGTTTTCAAGACGGGGAAAGGGACGGTGAGCTCAGGAATGGATGGGTGAGGCCACTAGAAGATGGAGAAACAGGGACGAGGATTCTCCCCTGAGCCGCAGGAGGATCACGACCCAGCTGACAGCTCGATTTTACCCCAGTGAGACCCGTGCTGGACTTCTAACCTGTGAAACTGTAAAAGAATAAATTTGTGTTGTTTCAAGCCACTAAGTTGGTGATAATCGGTAACAGTAACAATAGAAAACGAATACAGTACATAGTGCTATTTTGCTGTTGTTTAGTTGGAGAAATTGGAGCTCAGAGACATAAAGTAGCTAACGCAGGCTCACCAGCCATTAAGAGGCAGAGCCACGATTTGAGGCAGTCTGACCACAGAAGCTAAGCTGACCCCCCGACCTGGCCAGTGAACTGAGCAATTGGAAAGGCCAGACTTCTGATTTCCAGCCGAGCTGCGAGACGCCCCTTCTTAGGTGCTGGCTCAGAGAGGATGGAATCGAGGGGTCTTTTCTGGGAAGAGAACATCGAAAAGCCTGGACGCGTTCCATTTAAAGCTTCATCGAGGGCAGTGTGTGTGTTTTCCCTACAAGGAGAGGAAGTGGCTCCTGTCTAAGCCCGGAGCCAGCTTTGATAAGCTGTGCTCTCTGCATCCCTGGCCAGTCCCCTTGGAACGTGGCTCTGGCCCCCAGCTCCCTCCGCTTGCTCACTTCCAAGTCCCCTTTCATCTGCAGTCTTGGGGACACAGCTTTAGCAGCTCCCTGACTCTAGGAAGCCCGGGGAATAGATTCCTGTGGGCTCAGAACCTCCGCCCTGGGCAGAAGGGTGAGGATGGGTTGGATAGAAGAGGCTGCTGGCCCCTGACACTCACTGCCCAGCTCTGTGGCCACCAGATGCCTAGACCACTGTCCAGGAAGGAACTGGGAGGAGGGATGCAGAAGGGAGATGCTGGCTTAGGGCCAGGCCAGCTGGGCTCCAGCACTGATTCTCCTGGGAGGCTGGCTCCACTCCATTCCCCTGCTGGGCCTCAGTTTCCTTGTCTATGATCTGGGACTTGGAGAACATTCTAGAGATTCCCTCTAGCGCGAACCCTCTGACCCTGATACCTAGGCTTCTCCTGACGTAGCGTGTAGCAGTTCAGTGTCCAGGGCCCTGTGCTTGGTCCTGCCCTCCTTGCATATTCTTCAAAGAAAAGTAGGTGTCGGGGAGGGGAGCAGGGTTCCTGATGTGGATGTTAGGGTGTGTCCTGGCTTTCTGACTTGGGGTACGGGTGGTGAGTCCTGCTCTGCAGGAGGTTGTCCTGAACAGCTGGTGTGAGAGCCACCCCTAGGTACAACACTCCACTTTGTGCACCCCTTCTTGCCCCAGAAGGATGCTCTCTCCCAGGGCTTCTTCCTTGAGCCCCAGTGGCGGAGGGTGTTGGATGGTGGGGGAGATGCTGGATGGGAGCCATGCCTACCTGCTGGCAGGTGAGGCCCTCGGAAAACTTCGCCCACATAGTCTGTGGGTCCGCTGGAAGGGGACATGCCCTGATGGGGCGTCCCTGGCCCTTCTCATTCTCCATCATCAGCAAGACAGTATTCCTTAAAATACACATATCCCAGCATTATAGAATATTGGAGCTTATGGAGTTTTGGGTGCCTTGTTAATGAAGAAATAGAGTGAACGTGACCCAGCCAAGATCACACACTAAATAAGCAACAGGCCGGAGTGAGAACTCTAGGGTCTTAGCCTTCTAGCCTGAACATTCTTTGGAAAATACATAATCTGACTTTCCAGCCTGGCATGGAAGCAGATTACATCTTTATTTATTTATTTTTTTCAGTTATTTGCTAGAACTCTCAAAAGACTCAGGATCTCCCTCTCATGGCCTCCCTCCATAAACCCCAGGGACTTATACTGCCCTAAAAGGTACAGCCCTTTTCCATTAGCTGATGGTTGGCTCCACTGAGGTCTCCTCAGTCTATTACAGCCATTACTTCCCACTGCCACATGGTGTCACTGTCGGAGACTGGCCCTGCGCAGCCCAGTGAGGGCACTTGCTAATGGCAGGTCCTTCATGGACTCAGTCCCAGCCCAGACTGCAGCAGTGTCCTCCGAGGGCACCAAGGCTGCAGCTCCCTTCAGTTCAGACCCCCACGTTCAGCCAGCAATTCCCGGTACGCAAACAATGTATGAGGATGATGACCAGGGGGATTATCCAATGGCAGCTTACAGTACCTTCCAGTAAGATCTCTCCTTAGGTCAAGGTGTTGAGCTGGGTCACAGGCCTCGACTCCTTTTCACAGGATAACGTCATAAAACAAAGGGCACTTGACTTTGCGTCCTGCTCTGACGCTCAGCTTTTGCAAGGCCAGGCCGCTCCGCCTTGCCCCACCCAGATGGATCTCTGTAACTTTTCATGTCAGGAGCTGGAGCTGGAGCTTGTTTCCTTCTGTCTCAGGTCCTGGGCTTGTAAGCTCATGTGTCCATTCATTTGTTTTATTAGGACTTCTTTTTTTTTTTTTTAGTTGCAACAAACAGAAACCCAACTCGAATCAGGGAATTCTTGGCCCATGTATCTGGAAAGAGCTGGAACCTGGCTTCCAGAGGGTCAGGGAATGTTGTTGGGACTCTCTCTCCATCTCTCTCCTTCTCAAGCCTCTGATTGGACCTGTTCTTGTGACAGGTGCCTCCATAGCACAGGCAAGGTCATCACAGCCTTGCATCTCTCTCATGCTCCAGGTGCTGGCAGCCCCAGTGCAAAGCATCTTTTTTTTCTTTTTTAGAAATTTGTGCATTATATCCAAACTCAGTAAAGATGACTTCTAAAAGCATAGTCACAAATGGCCTTTCGTATCTCGCACCCTGTATACAAAAGAAGTTTAATAGGAGCTAAGTGATTTAAGTAATTCGTGTAGTCTAAATGCCTATTCATCTCTCACCCAAATTAGGTGTAATTTCATAAAAATAGCTTTTAATTTGCAAAGTAGAATTCCCAGGCCCTCTACTTCACACCCAGAAATACTTTTATATTAAATTGTGATTGTATTTCTTCCTTTTATATATTTACATTTATTTTTTTCTCTTTTCTCATATTTAAAGACCCTAGCCTTTAAAAAAAAGAAACTTATTTTTTTTTTAGAGTGCTTTTAGGTTCACAGCACCATGGAGTGAAAAATACAGAGTTTCTATATACCCCTGCCTTCCTTTCCCCTCCTTCTATATCCCGGACCAGAACTGAGTATTTGTTACAACCGATGAACCCACCAAAGTGTAATTTTCCCAACAGAATCAATAGTGTCCCAAGCAAGACTCTAATTGGCTGGCTTGAATCACATGACCATCTCTGAACCAATCACTCTGACCAGGGAAAGCAGTATTATGACAGTTCAATCACATGATCACAGGGTAAATGTCACATGATCACAGGGGGAATGTCACACATCCCATCTATAACCAGGATGAGGAACCACTTAGGCCACCATGTTTGTAGTGCCCCCCAGAATTACGTGTAGTGCACAGTGAGTTCCCCCAAAGAGCCCAAAGACGAGCAGTATCTTCGGCAGACAAAAACGTTTTCCAAAATGCCAAGCACTGCACTGAGGGGCCGCCTGGGCCATCTATTCCAGGCGAGTTTTGCATCCCAGGGTCCTCGGGGAGCATCACAGTTTGTTCTCTTTACCTGCACAGGTGGAAGCATCCCTGTTGCACACCTTGCCTGCCAGGGGCTCTATCTGGAAGAAGGTCCGCTCTTGGCGCCCAAGGCCTCCTCCATGAGTTGTGGTCACTGCAAGGTGTTCCCTCAGTGGGCAGCTCACTCCCTCTGCCTTAGCAGGCATTCTGCTACACCTTGGCACTTGGGCCTGTAAACCTTCCCAGACGCCTTCATCCCAGGAGCCCCTGGTGTGTGAGTGTGTGTTGCGTGTATTGTGGGGGTGTGGGCATCACAGGTTTGGGATTCTCGGTCTGAACAGACAAGGGAGAGGCTGGAAGTGGAGTGGGGTGGGGGTGGGGGGTCCTGGACAGCTGCCGGCAGCCCGGGTCTCTCTCCTCTGGTGTCTGCAGCTCCCTGATTGTTATTCTGGCCCCAGACAGAGGCAGCTGTGTGGCGGTGGGGGAAGCTGACAGGCAGTGACAGGTAACACCAGCTGTTGGGGTTGGAAGCTGACCAGATCCCAGCAGGGAAGGGAGGGAAGGGCTGGGAGGAGAGAGAGCCAGCTGGGAAGGGGACAGTGCCCACCGTCCCTCCCCCAGCTCTCTTCCTTCTGTCAAACCCGGCTCTGTTGTCTCCCTCACCTCCGGGGCTGGGACAGTCCCACGATGGCCCTCCCCCAGCTCTTTCCTGTCCAATCCCCACTGAGGTCTGAGGGAGGGAGCGGGCTGTCTGGGGTGAAAACTCTCGTGCTGATCATTTCCCCATTCGCTCTCAGATCACAGGAGCCATCCTGGCAGCTGGCTCCCGGCCGGGCTTAGCTGATGTTTTTGTCTCCCCCAAACTTTACGTGTTGAAACCTAACCCCTGATGTGATGGTATTAGGAGGTGGCACCTTGGTCATTAGGGAATTAGGTCACAAGGGTGGAGCCCTCACGATGGGATTAGCGCCCTTATAAAGGAGACCCCAGAGAGCTCTGTCACCCTTTCTGCCTCATGAGGACAAAGAGAAGACAGCGTCTGTGGAGCGGGAAGTGGGCCTCCACCACACACCTTGGACCTCCAGCCTCCAGAACTGTCAGAAATAAATGTCTGCTACGTGAGTCCCCCAGTCCCTGGCCTTTTTGTGTTAGGCGCCCGAACGGATGAAGGCGGCCGAGGAGGCCTGGCGGGAGATGGGGGGGCAGGGAGCAGGGAGGAGCGGGCTATTTCTTCTCTCCTCCAGCAGAGCTGCGTTTCTTCGTGGCTCCTGCTCTTTGCAGGCGAGTCCGCCAGCTTCCGCGAGGGACTCGGCTTCTCCCCTCATCCCTCCCACCCGGGGAGGTGACAGCCTCATGCTGTTGCCAGTTCCCGAGCTGCCTCATCATCCCCTTTCACCTGTGTAACCAGGTCCCTGTGCTCATCCCTCCCTTTTAGATGCTCAGAGTGTCTGTCCGTTTCCTGCTTGCTGCCTGATGCTGCAGCCATCCAGTTGGGCCTCAGGCAAATGTGGACTCAAACCTCCCTTCGAGGAAGCTGTGTGAACTTGGGCTAGTCGCTGTCCCTCTCCAGACTCTACTTTTCCTGAGAGGGTGGAGCTCAGGTAATAGCCCCTGCCAAGCCCTGGACCCCCTGCCCAGGGCACTTGGGGCTTTTCTAGGTGCTCTTCTGGGGCTCTGTGGACCCTCTGGGGTCACTCTGTGATGTCACCCTTGCGTTCTTCTAAAGCTGTCTCCAACTCACGGGGCAGGGAACGAGACCCGCCCGTGGGGCTTGGCCCCCGGTCCTAACGCCCATCCCCATACATGCAGGGCTCACGCCGGGACTGCAGTGGAGAACCATGGACGATTTCTAGAAGGATCTCTCTTCCACAAGGTCAGTGGAAGAGAGGTCTGGGTGGAGACCCCCAAGGCCCCTTCCCCAGGAGCCTGCGTCTCCCCTGCTCAGGCCCAGACAGCTGTCACTGTGGGGCGGCGAAAGCAGTGGAAGAGATCAGAGCTGAGTTGAGCCCTTGTTTTGGGTTTGAAATGCCCAAGCTGTTAATTTGAGAATAATCAATGCTAATTTGCACATATCCTGTTGCTATAGCGTGTTATCTATTTCCCGTCAAGATGCCCCAGAAGTTCCCATAGCTCTTCTCCTCTGCCTCTTCAGCGCCTTTGAGTGGGCACCCTGCCTCCCCCTGCCCACCCAAAGGCGCTGCGAGGCCAGCTCAGCCCTGGGAGACAGCTGGTCAGCCCCCGCCCACTGTCTGAGTCCAGCCCCACCTGCCCAGCTGGGCTGGAGGAAGCCCAGGACATGGGAGAGGAGGAGAGGGGGCCAGGGGGCTGGCCAGCGGAGCTGGGAGGAGGAGAATCAGGCACCAGTGCAAATTACCCAAACCCGTGATTAACATTTCTTCCAAATCTGCATGAATATTAAAGCGCAACCCACCCCTGGTCCCCACACAATGAATTCTGCATGAATCTTAAGATAAATCGTTTGGATAACTTAGCGGCAGCTGTACTCCCCTGCTGCCAGCTGCCTCCCCAAATCATTCCAAAGCCGGTAAGAGGAGAGAAGGAGGGGGTTGTGGGGAGGTCCGGGAGGGAGCAGAAGGGGTGCTAGTCATTCAGGGCCCCTCTGCCCAGGCACCAGAGCCAAGCAGGGCAATGGGCTTAGGATGAACAGTAAGGTTCACGAAGCCCGGATCCCGGCCAGTGGTTGGGGGCCGGGAGTGAGGGTTTTGAGGTTCGGAGTTGGGTCCGTTATCGTGACTACCACTCTACAGGTGGGGGCCCAGTGGGGAGCAGACGGCAGCGGCCGAGGTTTCCAGGGCAGGCAGTGTAATCAGAGGCCATCCGTGGATTTGTGAGCAGAGCTCAGGGAACCAGCACAGGCTGCTGCGGGGTCCAGGGACAGGCAAGAGTGAGGAGCTTTTACCATTGGGAGGTGCAAAGGGGCGACAGAAAGGAATGTGGAGAGGGCGGGGCCATGGGGAAGGCGCTGACTCCAGAACAACAGCAGGCGAGGAGGGGGGGCAGCGAGATAAACACCCCGAGCCCTCCTCTCGCCCTCAGCCCTGTGTCAGCGCCTTCAATTGGCCAAACTCAACTAGAAGGGAAGTGACAAAAGGGCCCAGGTGATCAGCCCGTGTTGCCCTTCTTTGAGGTGGTGGTGGAGGGGAGGGCGTGGGAGTAGGGGAAGGTGGGCAAAGCCACCATGATCACCTCCAAGGGAAGCCACTCAGGGGACACCACAGGGACTGCACCCACGAACTCAAATCACAGAGCCGTGGTTAAAGAAACCCCATGGAAAATGCATCATAAGCACCAGGGGTTCAGTACCAAATGCTTTTCGGAAAGGTCTAGACCCTTTTCCAGTGGTAGAGTGAGAGTTAACAACCAGGATTCACCGGGGAGGGAACCTCAGGGAGCTTCAGAAGGCCAGTGGCCTGCTGGGATTCAATTTACAAAAATGCAGTTCAAGCACAAATTTGCAAGAGCGCATCCATTGAATAAAGGGAATTCCACTTAAAATAGACTATCAAAGGAAGTGAAAACCAGCCTGGCATGTCGTCAGGTGGGACTGAGTCTCCGGGGAGGGCTGGCTAGAGGCCATGGGACTTGCTGAGGACCGGAGGTGGCCGAGGGAAAGAACTCAGGAGTGAACGCTCTGGCTTTTGGCCTGACGTCTGGGTGGATGGTGGCGGTGTCTCCGGATCCAGGAACGATTGGGATGGGTGGGGCTGGGGATCGGGTTCCACTGGACCCCACAGCCCATGCTCAGGGGAGACGGCCGCCTCCCGGGCCTGCGGGGCAGCGTCCCTAGGCTGTGGCCAGCTCCCTTGCCAGTTCCAAAGGTGCACTTTGTGTTGCCTTCTCTTCTCTGGCTGCAGAGACGACGGTGGCATTTGCAGAACTGCTGGGGTCCCTGAAGAAGGGGTTTGGCCCAGAGCTTGTGATGGCCCCCAGAAGTAAGTAGGCCAGAGGCGCTGCCTTCTGTCTCCTGTTGGAAGCAGCAGCCTAACGAGAAATAGACAAACAGGAGCGCTTTTCAGCTCAGCGGGGTGATGGGGGGAGCGAATTAAAATCCCATTATAAAAACACTGCGGAGGCTGCCGGCAGCTTTGCTGATGATCATTTACACCCATGTGCACACACCAAAACCTTCCTCGCTGTGATTCAGGCCGTAAGGGCGGCCTTGGAAAGAATTCTGGAGTCAAGTCAACCTGGCCCCGCTACGTGCCGCCTCCGAGCTTGTGACCTTGGGCAAGCTGATGAACTTCTCTTAGGCTCGGCGTCTTACCTCTCCCGTGCTGGGAGCTCTGTTTGTCCCCCAGGTCACTCTCCACCCTCTGCACCCTCTCTGCTCCAAGGACCACGTCAAGGGACTCGCTCCTGTGCCTCAGGCTTGCTAGGGCGTGGTGCCTGCAGGGCCTTGGAGGGTGGGCCAGAGCAGTCAGGACTTTGGGTCCCTGGCTCCCTCCCTGCTGGGGAGTGCTTTGGCAGTGGCTGTCAGTGGCCTTTCCCTATGGTCACCTGTGTCTCCAAGTTCTCCCTGTGCCCCCTCAAGCGTAGGGGAGCAATGACCTCCCTCCTTTGCTAGGCTCGGCGCATCCTTCCCGTTACCTGGATCCCCTTAGCCTCGCCTCCGCTTTGTCAATACTTTCTTCATTCCACTCTGTTCTACAGCGGCTTTAGGCTGGGCCAGTGACTTCCTGCCAGGACCCTGATGGTCCGTCCATCAGACAGGACTGGGATCGCTGAACGCGGCACCTTATGGGAAGGTGTTAAATACAGGGCAGGGGCCACAGGAAGCACTTGGGAGACATGATGCTCACTCTTAGAACCCAGCTGTCGTGC
>NW_011888853.1:1047754-1062930 GCF_000151845.1 Pteropus vampyrus | reverse complement strand
AGATGGGGGCAGAGACTGCAGTGATGCAGCCGCACGTCAAGGAGCTATCGGAACCTGGAGAAGGCGAGGAAAGATTCTTTTCTAGAACCTTCATAGGGAGTGTGGCCTTGTCAACACCTTGATTTCTAGCTGGCCTCCACAACTGTGACGGAATTAATTTATTGTCTCAAGCCATTAAATGTGTGGTCATTTGTTACAACAGCCCCAGAAAAGTAATTCGGGGGTGGGGGGCGGCTGGAAGGGGTGCAGGGTTTCTTTTCGGGGTATAAAAGTGCTCTAAAATTGACTGTGGATATGACCACACAGCTCGTATGTACTAAAAGCCACTGAGTTGTGCATTTTAAATGAGCGCATTCTGTGGCATGCGAATTACATCTCAATGAAACCAAACACTCAGAAGACCCAGAAATAAAATGGTTAGGGGATTCACCCCTCTTCTAGCAAGGTGGGGGCAGAGGCAGGACCAGAGGATGGAGTGCTTTGCTCCTCAGCCCTGGGCTGTTCCACTGGCCAGCTGCACCCCTTGGGCAGAATTTGTCTCCTCTGATCCGTGGCATCTGGGCTCTGTGTCCCCTGGGCCATCATGGCACCACTGGGTGGCGACGTGTCCGAGGATAGGCTCCCTAGTCCTGCTATTTTTCTCTCTCCCGCTTTCTCATGGGTCTCATCCCCGCCCCGCCCCTCATGCGTTTGACTTTCTCTGTTCCCCATCGCTGTTTTCACACTGTTCTGCCTCCCCCCCCACCACCTTGCATGCGGGCTCCCTCCTCTCCCCACCTTCCATCGCCCCTCTGAATTGTAAACCTCCAAGGGCGGAATCCATTTCCAATCCCTCAGATGTCAGGGGAATTGAAAGCATAGCAAATATTTCCGAGATCCAAATTACACAGACCCCGGAAGGCAGAACTTGCAGTGTAATCCAGGTTATGAATTGTAAATCAGACGCCATGCAAAGTACTTGCAAAAATTCAATAAAGCGTTCGCTCCCAGCACAGCAAAGCCCGGCCTAAGGAGGCAGGAGGAGGCAAATGGGAAGAGAAAGAAGGAAAGGGAGAAGTGTGAGGAGGGGGGAGGGTAGGGAGGGGGCTGGTCCTGGTACCGCTTGGCCAAGGCCCTTGAGGCCAGGAGCTGCCGACTTTCCTGTTGTAGGAGTCGAGAGGGCTCCATGCCCTTCAACATTTAATCCAACCTTGCAAATAAGAATGCTGTTTACCAGCCCGGTCAACCTAGGGAGGCCGGAAAAGTGGAGGGGGCTTTAGACCACTCATTAGCATAAACTGTCAGGCTGCCTATGTATGCGAGTTTTTCCCAGGTGCTTTTGCAGGTCCACAGAGGTGACAGTGACCAATGTGTATGTAGTGGGGGTGCCCTGCCTGATAGGAAATCTGTTTTCTTCACTGCGTTAGCGAGAAAGAAGTCGGTGAATTCACTATGGACCCACTGAGGTAGCCACCCCTTAAAATGGTGAGGGGAATACCATATCCACTACGTTCATTTAAGAGTTTTATTTAGAAAGGTCATTGGAGATCAAATGGACCCACTCTGTGGCCGGAAGGGGGTGGCATAAAGGCCTTCCTGTTTCAAAGACTGGCAATTCCAAGAGAAAGGACTGATGGAGAAACAGGACAGGTGCTCACTTCTGACCCGGCCGCCACGGCTGGGGGTACACAGAACTACAGCACTTCTACCAGGCTAGGACCGGGGCAGGGCCGCCATCTCTGGGTCACCAAGAAGGTCAATGGTCCCACTGACTCAAGGATTGAAGGGAAAGAAAACAGTAGTGGACGCTGGGTTTCCCTGCTCACACCTGGCTTCACAGGTGTCCCCCCACATCTGTACAAATGACCCGTGTGGTCCTCCGCTGATTCCTTTTCCATCCACCTGCTGGCTACTGTGCTGGCTGGTAGGAACATAAGGATAAAATGAGGTCCTTCACAGATCTGATGGTGACGGATTGAGTCCTTCCTCCCTGCCTCTCAGATGCTCAGAAGAGCCAAGTCCTGAGCACACACTATGCTAGCCACTGCGACAGAGCAGGTGCTGCCCTTGGCCACAGCTGGACAATGGGGCTAGCATAAAGAAGACTTAGACTGCTTCTGCCGGGAGCGGGGCTGCCCACCGGGAGCCCGGATGTTCCTGGCTTGTTAATAGTCACGATGGGGAGGATGTGGAAAGCCTCTTCTCCAGGTGCTCAGGGCTCTGCCAGCCCTGCACACAGCTCTGATGAGGACGCGTTACTATCAGGGCAGCCGTGGCTCCGGGCTGTGTCCTGTAGACTCATCATCATCCGGCCAGGAAGAGCTCAGGGTGGCCTCCCTCCTGTAGAAAGATTCTCTCTCTCGCTCTCCCTCTCTTTCCTTGCTTCTTCCTGGCCCCCTGTCCACTCTCAAAGAAGATGGAGAAAATGCAGTGTAACGCTCTGAACCCGAGTCTGTTCTAAAAGTCCAGGGCAGATGTGACGGCCCTTTACTACTCATGGGCCTTTGACAAATGTGGCACCTCACGATGACCACCTCCCGGTCTTCACGTCCTTGTGTGACCCTTGCCGCCCTTCCTTGAGTGTGGGCTAGATTAGTGATTCGCTTCTAACCGATGGAAAACAGCAAAGGTGATGGAATGTCACTTCTGTGGTCAGGCTTCATCAGATCGCAGTCTGTCCTGTTAGCAGATTCTATCGCCTCGTGGCTTGCATGCTTCGATGGAGCAAGCTGCCGGGTCGGAGAGGCTCACTCAGCAAGCAACTGAGGGCGGCCTCCAGCCAACAGTCAGCTAGGAACAGAGACCCTCAGTGCAACAGCTCTCAAGACACTGAATCCTGTTGACAACCACATGAGCTTGAACTTGGCTCCTTCCCCAAATGCGCTTTCGGATCAGACCCCAGCCCTGGCCGACACCTTGACTGCAGCTCTAAGACAGAGAACTCAGCTGAGCCACAGTAATTGTGATAATGACTATGTTGTCGGCCACTAAGATTTGGAATGATTCATTCCCCAGTGATAGGTAAGTAACACAGCAGATTATTTAACCTTTTGGTTTTTCATTTCTCATCTGTAAAACAAGTCTAATCCTCCACCTTTCAGGGAGGCAGAGAGGATTAACTGATTCGATGCACGTAGAGCGTGTTAGACAGTGTCGGGCACCCAGGAAGCAGGGAACAGCAGCTTCATTATTAATTTACAGCATCCTCAATGGTGAGGGCTGATCTGAACCACCGTGTTTAAACCCCGGCCCGGGCTCGCCCTGACTGCACACACATTAGTGAAGCTCTCTCTCTCTCCTGCCCCAGCTGCCTCCAGGAGAATGCCAACGGGGTCGGATATGGTGCCTCAGTAACAACATCTGCTTAAGGTTCGTAAAGACCTTTATCCTTTACGAAACTCACTAACATTGCCCTCACTCCATCGGCAAAGTAGGTATCAGAGCCTTTAAAAAAAAATTTTTTTTTTTTTTTTTTAATTTGAAGTATATTTTCAGGAAGAACAGAATCTGTTTTCTCACTTTTGGGCACCTCTTTGTTATGTTAAGTTGCCGATTTGTTTTTTAGAATTCGATTAGCCGTTTTCAACCCCGGAGTAATTTTGTACGTCCCCTCTTCCCCATCCCCGGGGGACATTTGGCAATGTGTGGAGATATTCTTGATGTTGTCACTGGGGCTATGCGACTGGCATCCAGTGGGTGGAGGTCAAGGACACTGCTACACATTCTGCAATGTGCTAGACAGCCCCACGACAAAGAAACCCCAAACATCAGCAGCGCCAAGGAGCGCTGCCCTGGCTAGTGCCTTTGTCTTCTAGTTCTGGATCCTTCTATGCTGCTGTGCTGTCTGCTCACCTGACCTGAGATCTGACCACAGAAAACCTGCCAGCTGACCATCAGATACTGGTCCCTTCCTGAGACCCCCGGTCTGGTCTCTCTTCTCCCGTCGCTGAACTTGCCATCGAGGTCCATCTCAGCTCAGCATCTCCCCACCACTCCGCAGCTGCTCTCTGCTGCTCCCATCCAGCACAGACTTCCTGGACTTTGTAGACAGTGGGCAGGTTCTAGATCCTTCTGACTGACATCGCAGTCTCCTGGAGCCTCTTGGACTTGTCACCTTACCAGACACCCCCAATCTTGTTGCTTCCTTCCATGAGGGCCCCTCAAACTCGTAGCAACTCTGGCTTCTGCTGGGCCCCACAGTCACAGAGTCTGCTGTATTCGGTCACATCCATAGGAAATCTGTTTTCTTCACTGCGTTAGCGAGAAAGAAGTCGGTGAATTCACTATGGACCCACTGAGGTAGCCACCCCTTAAAATGGTGAGGGGAATACCATATCCACTACGTTCATTTAAGAGTTTTATTTAGAAAGGTCATTGAAGATCAAATGGACCCACTCTGTGGCCGGAAGGGGGTGGCATAAAGGCCTTCCTGTTTCAAAGACTGGCAATTCCAAGAGAAAGGACTGATGGAGAAACAGGACAGGTGCTCACTTCTGACCCGGCCACCACGGCTGGGGGTACACAGAACTACAGCACTTCTACCAGGCTAGGACCGGGGCAGGGCCGCCATCTCTGGGTCACCAAGAAGGTCAATGGTCCCACTGACTCAAGGATTGAAGGGAAAGAAAACAGTAGTGGACGCTGGGTTTCCCTGCTCACACCTGGCTTCACAGGTGTCCCCCCACATCTGCACAAATGACCCGTGTGGTCCTCCGCTGATTCCTTTTCCATCCACCTGCTGGCTACTGTGCTGGCTGGTAGGAACATAAGGATAAAATGAGGTCCTTCACAGATCTGATGGTGACGGATTGAGTCCTTCCTCCCTGCCTCTCAGATGCTCAGAAGAGCCAAGTCCTGAGCACACACTATGCTAGCCACTGCGACAGAGCAGGTGCTGCCCTTGGCCACAGCTGGACAATGGGGCTAGCATAAAGAAGACTTAGACTGCTTCTGCCGGGAGCGGGGCTGCCCACCGGGAGCCCGGATGTTCCTGGCTTGTTAATAGTCACGATGGGGAGGATGTGGAAAGCCTCTTCTCCAGGTGCTCAGGGCTCTGCCAGCCCTGCACACAGCTCTGATGAGGACGCGTTACTATCAGGGCAGCCGTGGCTCCGGGCTGTGTCCTGTAGACTCATCATCATCCGGCCAGGAAGAGCTCAGGGTGGCCTCCCTCCTGTAGAAAGATTCTCTCTCTCGCTCTCCCTCTCTTTCCTTGCTTCTTCCTGGCCCCCTGTCCACTCTCAAAGAAGATGGAGAAAATGCAGTGTAACGCTCTGAACCCGAGTCTGTTCTAAAAGTCCAGGGCAGATGTGACGGCCCTTTACTACTCATGGGCCTTTGACAAATGTGGCACCTCACGATGACCACCTCCCGGTCTTCACGTCCTTGTGTGACCCTTGCCGCCCTTCCTTGAGTGTGGGCTAGATTAGTGATTCGCTTCTAACCGATGGAAAACAGCAAAGGTGATGGAATGTCACTTCTGTGGTCAGGCTTCATCAGATCGCAGTCTGTCCTGTTAGCAGATTCTATCGCCTCGTGGCTTGCATGCTTCGATGGAGCAAGCTGCCGGGTCGGAGAGGCTCACTCAGCAAGCAACTGAGGGCGGCCTCCAGCCAACAGTCAGCTAGGAACAGAGACCCTCAGTGCAACAGCTCTCAAGACACTGAATCCTGTTGACAACCACATGAGCTTGAACTTGGCTCCTTCCCCAAATGCGCTTTCGGATCAGACCCCAGCCCTGGCCGACACCTTGACTGCAGCTCTAAGACAGAGAACTCAGCTGAGCCACAGTAATTGTGATAATGACTATGTTGTCGGCCACTAAGATTTGGAATGATTCATTCCCCAGTGATAGGTAAGTAACACAGCAGATTATTTAACCTTTTGGTTTTTCATTTCTCATCTGTAAAACAAGTCTAATCCTCCACCTTTCAGGGAGGCAGAGAGGATTAACTGATTCGATGCACGTAGAGCGTGTTAGACAGTGTCGGGCACCCAGGAAGCAGGGAACAGCAGCTTCATTATTAATTTACAGCATCCTCAATGGTGAGGGCTGATCTGAACCACCGTGTTTAAACCCCGGCCCGGGCTCGCCCTGACTGCACACACATTAGTGAAGCTCTCTCTCTCTCCTGCCCCAGCTGCCTCCAGGAGAATGCCAACGGGGTCGGATATGGTGCCTCAGTAACAGCATCTGCTTAAGGTTCGTAAAGACCTTTATCCTTTACGAAACTCACCAACATTGCCCTCACTCCATCGGCAAAGTAGGTATCAGAGCCTTTAAAAAAAAATTTTTTTTTTTTTTTTTTTTTTTAAATTTGAAGTATATTTTCAGGAAGGACAGAATCTGTTTTCTCACTTTTGGGCACCTCTTTGTTATGTTAAGTTGCCGATTTGTTTTTTAGAATTCGATTAGCCGTTTTCAACCCCGGAGTAATTTTGTACGTCCCCTCTTCCCCATCCCCGGGGGACATTTGGCAATGTGTGGAGATATTCTTGATGTTGTCACTGGGGTGATGCGACTGGCATCCAGTGGGTGGAGGTCAAGGACACTGCTACACATTCTGCAGTGTGCTGGACAGCCCCATGACAAAGAAACCCCAAACATCAGCAGCGCCAAGGAGCGCTGCCCTGGCTAGTGCCTTTGTCTTCTAGTTCTGGATCCTTCTATGCTGCTGTGCTGTCTGCTCACCTGACTTGAGATCTGACCACAGAAAACCTGCCAGCTGACCATCAGATACTGGTCCCTTCCTGAGACCCCCAGTCTGGTCTCTCTTCTCCCGTCGCTGAACTTGCCATCGAGGTCCATCTCAGCTCAGCATCTCCCCACCACTCCGCAGCTGCTCTCTGCTGCTCCCATCCAGCACAGACTTCCTGGACTTTGTAGACAGTGGGCAGGTTCTAGATCCTTCTGACTGACATCGCAGTCTCCTGGAGCCTCTTGGACTTGTCACCTTACCAGACACCCCCAATCTTGTTGCTTCCTTCCATGAGGGCCCCTCAAACTCGTAGCAACTCTGGCTTCTGCTGGACCCCACAGTCACAGAGTCTGCTGTATTCGGTCACATCCGCTCCTGGCAGGAAGCTGCCCAAGAAGTGCGTCAGTGATGTTCCCGCTTCTGTGCTACACCGACAACAACTGATCCAATTTTTCTTAATTAGCACATTTAATTATTAGTAACCTTTTACTTAAGTAGAATTAATTACCCCATTAGCAGCTCTGGCCAGCTATGTCTCCTCATCATGGTTTCCTATTGATATTCTTCTACTGAGGTCATATCCCCGTCTCCCTCCGAGGGTAGGGGGCTCTGGGCACAGGCTCCTGGGAATAGAGACTCCACCTCGTGCACCTGTTGAGGACATCACCCAAGGCATCGAATCAAACCAGAAATTGTGGGTGGGTGTGGCCGAGCCCCAGGTGGGGAGATGGGGGCAGCTGCCCAGAGTGGTTAGCATCTTTATTTTTCGAGGTTGAATCTAACCCCTAAAAAAGTCCTATCTGCATGTGGCTGGGAGCTTCCAGAACTGGTGTTCAGCCGGGGCAGGTGGCGAGAGAAAAGACAGTGGAGTCCATTCCACTTTCCCCAGCCTCCTACTTCAAGGTGATCTGGGCAGAAGGCCACCAGGTGAGAGCACCGGCCACAGCCCAGCCAGTGTGTCTGTTTTTTTGTCCCAGGAGCTCTTACTTTTGAGTTCCAGCCAGCTGCATCCCAAGGGATGTCTTGTGGACCAACAAAAAGAGTAAGCTACTCAGGCACCGTATCGACTTGCACTTGCTTCTGAGAGTGCTGTCGAAGGGGCTCGGAGAGCCACGGGAGCCGGCCAGTCAGGTAAATTGTTTGAACCAGAGTTCTCAAATGTTCCATAGAACCTGAGTTCCAGGAGATGCTCTGGGATGAAGAGTCAGGGCAGGTTCAGAGCCGTTGAAGAAGTTTGGGAAGTATTACATTCTACGCCTACCTCTTAGAGTCATGCAGCGAAGAGACCAAGCCTGTGGATTCGGCATTCTCATCTTGTCCCATCACCCAGTAACTCTTGACCTTGAGCAGGACGCTTATTCTTTCTGTGTCTTGATTAAGAGTAGCACCAGTGTGATACATGAAGAGTGCTGGGTGCAGTGGGCTATAGTCAACACGGCTGTTATCATCACCACCACCACCACCATCATCATCATCATCATCATCACCACCACCATCATCATCATCATCACCACCACCACCACCATCATCATCATCATCACTATCATCATTATCATCATCATCCCCACCACCACCCTCACATCATTACCATCATCATCATCATCACCATCATCATCATCATCACCATCACCATCATCACCATCATCATCATCATCATCACCATCATCATTATCATCATCATCATCATCATCATCATCATCATCATCATTATCATCATCAAGATGATAAAGAATCTGAGAAGCCCTGACTCTAAATAATTTAATTTGATTTTAATGAACCCAAATCTCCCCAAACTTGTCTACAAAAACTCTTCAGACCTGCAGAGCTCCCTGTTCCTTGGGACACACTTTAGGACATGCTGGTTTAAGTTCTCCAGGACCGTGTTTTCCTAGAAGGTATCAGGAGGGACCCCGTCATTTACTGTGCAAGTGCTTTCCAGGACTTGGTCACCTGACCCCTCTCCTTGGTCAGTTCTTCAGCAATTGGGTCACAATGGGCTCAGATGCCCCTCATGAGTTTTGTGCTACTTTCTCAGGTTCTCCAGCCTGGTACGTTGTGCTGTTGTCAACGTGATGGACTGCTTCCCAGTGTTGGGGTTCTGTCTCCATTGTGGATGTCTGATAGTTTCAACGATGTTAGTTTCCAAACATTTCATCTACTTCTCTATGTCGACAGGGAGATCCATTGAGAGTTATAGATTGTCTCCTTGACTCTATGTCCAGGGCTGAGCCAACGGTGGGTGCGTAATGCAGGGCCCTCCCTGACTGAGCAAGGCAGAAGGTGAGAGGAGTCCACACACGCGTCCCGTTCCAGCTGGATCAGTGCCACCGTCTGCAGCAAAGAGGGTGGTGGCGTGGACAGGGACCCGATTTTGGAGCCGGGAAACCAAGGTTCGAATCTTAGCTTGCTGGTAGCGTGACTTTGGATGAGCCGCTTAACCTTCCTGGTTCCATCTAGAAAATGGGAATATTCGCATCCTCCAGGGCTCCCTCACATGATTATTTCAAAGATTAGAGCAGATGCTAATGAAAAAATGCGTTGTGCCTGGGTAAAATGCCGCGGCGTGATGCTTCCCTTCCCTCTCTTCAACTCCCTGCCGTTACCCCAACTGGGACGGGCATGAGGAGCAGGACCCAAGTCCGAGTAGTCACAACATCGGGGACGAGTGTTATTATGTGCTGTGACAATATTTGATAAATTCGTATATGCCTAGGGGAGCAGACTAAGTAGGTGAATAAAGTGTGAATATTCTCTGTGACAATCAATATTCCTTCAACTGAACCATCTCTGCAGATGTGACATTTTGATTTTTCTTTTTTAGACACATTAGCTGGATTTATGCGTCCAGAGGGTGGAAGCGACGGGGAGAAGAAGTGGTGGCAGCATCATCAGGCCAGGTATGGTGATGCTTCTGGGCACCTGGCCAGGCCAATGAGAGCAGGTCCACTTGCGTAAGACCCCAGCCAAGCGGGAGTCAGTGCCCCTCCACTCCACTCACCTGGCCGCGGCAGCTCAGTGCTGGACGCCCCACCTGGCCCTGATTCTTTTAGCTCCAGCATGAGGGCTGGGGGAGGAGCCAGGTTGAACTTGGAGGCCGTCCTGCCTTAGAGCCCTGGCCCACGCTCCCAGGACAGTGGCCGGCTCAGCTCTGGACAGGGGGTGAGGCCAGATGACTTCTCGAGGTCCCTCCCAGAGTCCAGGTGAAACAAAGAGGCTCTGATCATCGCCTGGGTTCAGTTGCTGGCTCTGCCATTGACTGACAAATGGTGGCAAACGCGTGACCTCGGGCAAAGTTCGTAACCTCTTTTGTCTTAGTTTATCCATCTGCAAAATGGAGCTGATAATAAAACGGACTCGGATCGAGTACTTTCAGGTGGCAGGCATTCTTTTCCGAGCTTTACGTGGAATGATGTACCTAATCCGCACGCTAACCCGGCGGGGTATGCCCAAGGACGGTCCCACCCGCAGGTGAGGACATTGAAAGACACGACTATGCATTTTAGGCCGATGAGGGTTTGAAACTCAGCTCTGTCACTTAATAGCTCTCAAAGTCAAGATTCTTTATGGCAAAAAGTACAACTCGAAGGAGCTTAAGCAAAAAAAAAAAAAAGGATGTGGGAATATTGGCTTTGCCAGCTGAAAAGGATAAGGGGGTCGCTCAAGGAATCTGAGACAGAGAGTGCTCTAGACTCTTTCTAGAATATTCTAGAACTCCTTAAGGGCTCCAGCGTCTTAAGGGTGGAAACAGGCTCTCGGTCCCGTCTGCCGCCTTGCTCTCTGTTGTCACTCATTGTTATTTCCTTCTGCTTTCCTTTCTAGGATGCTTTATGAGGCGGGACAGCACAGAGCTTCAAGTGACGATTCTGGAATCTGACTGCCCGTGTTTTGCATCTGCGAAGCGGTGCCTGGCACCTGGCACATACTCAGTAAAGTGGTCTCGTTCAGACACTTTACCTCTGCGCGGCTGGCAGCCTTGGCTTGACCGTATCAGCCGAGATCATTTTTTTCTCCCTGAGTCCGTGAACTGACCCCCAGGAAGCGTCCTGACTGCCCGCTCCCTATATTAACTACTGTTATCAGGTAAAGTGAGATACTAAGGTTGTCTAGACCTGGTTTAAGCACCTCTTCCCATGAGGAAATTTGGAAGCAAATAAGCAAGAAAGGTCATTGGGTGTCGCCAATGGAAAACCAGGCCGCTTCGCACACACCCTTGCAGGTTGCCTGATTCCAGCCTTCCAGTGTCTCCGAGCTGTTTTACGGCCCTGTAAGCTGTAGATCACGGATAGCAGTGCAAAATAATGATTGTCTCCAGACATGCAAATAAATTCTGTCCAGAGGTTCCATTGATTTCCCTCTTCCAGCTTCGGTCTACTTGTAAATTCACCTACACTTTCCTTTACTCCGTAGAAATTTATGTTTTGCAGATCCTCCTTTAGCTTAAGACTTACACCTGCCTGGTTCCCTCACCGACATTCAGCCAAATAAAATCATTAGCGTGTGTTGAAGTGTTCGAGTCATGATCTTGCCTTTTCGGGAACATTTCCTTTAATACTTTGGATGATAGGAAAGTTTGCTAAGCAGACCAAAAATAGTTACTGCGGCCCAGTCTCCCCGTGGTGAGGCCTTCATCTAGTTATTTCTCCTCTAGCCCTCAGTTTTCTCATCTATAAAGTGGGAGTAATATTACAAACCCAAGAGGATGCTGTGAGAATTTCTAAGAAATGTGTGGAAAGCATCCAGCCTGCACCTGGGCACCGAGGGGCTCTTGTTGCAGGGGTGGGGCTAGGGTGCTTGCTGTCATCACAGCTGGTCCTGGTCGTTTGTCACAGCGGTCAGGGGCATTGCAGGTGTTGGCATCTGGGAAAAGGGACAACGGGCAGGATGCACTGTCTGTGGCTCGTGTGGCTGGACTAGACCTTCCTGAGCAGAGCCGTGTGTCACCTACCAGTGCACTAAGGGCCTCTGTGGATGACAATGAACACATCCCACCCAAAGTGCCCTCAACGTGAGTGAAGGCCGCGAATGTGGACCCTTCAGCTGGTGAACGTAGAGGCGGAGACAGCGTGGTTTGCCCTTGTCAGGATGAAGGAGGGCGGTGGTCTAGGGCAGCAGGACGGAGGTGGGAATGGAAGCATGTCCGCGTGTCCGTGTGTCTGCGTGTCTGTGTCCGCGTGTCGGCTTGTCGGCGTGTTGGCGCATCCGCGTGTTGACGTGTCTGTGTGTCCGCGTGTCTGTGTCTGCATGTCCGCGTGTCCGTGTGTCTGTGTCTGCATGTCTGCATGTCTGTGTCCGCGTGTCGGCGTGTCTGTGTGTCGGCGTGTCTGTGTCTGCGTGTCCGCGTGTCTGTGTCTGTGTGTCTATGTCTGCGTGTCCACGTGTCTGCATGTCTGTGTTCGCGTGTTGGCGTGTCTGCGTGTCTGTGTCTGCGTGTCTGTGTCTGTGTGTCTGTGTCTGCGTGTCTGTGTCCGCGTGTTGGCGTGTCTGCGTATCCGCGTGTCCGCGTGTCCACGTGTCTGAGTGTCTGTGTCCGCGTGTTGGCATGTCTGCCTGTCTGTGTCTGCGTGTCTGCATGTCTGTGTCCGCGTGTCTGTGTCTGTGTGTCCGCGTGTCCGCGTGTCTGTGTCTGCATGTCTGTGTCCGTGTGTCTGTGTCTGTGTGTCTGTGTCTGCATGTCTGTGTCCGCGTGTCTGTATCCGTGTGTCTGTGTCTGCATGTCTGTGTCTGCGTGTCTGTGTCCGTGTGTCTGTGTCCGTGTGTCTGTGTCTGCATGTCTGTGTCCGTGTGTCTGTGTCTGCATGTCCGTGTGTCCGCGTGTCTGTGTCTGCGTGTCCGCGTGTCTGTGTCTGCATGTCCGCGTGTCCGCGTGTCTGTGTCTGTGTGTCCGCGTGTCTGCGTGTCCGTGTCTGCATGTCTGCGTGTCTGCTTGTCTGCAGGTATTTTGCTGCAGATACGAACATCTGGCTCTCAGTGCAGCATCCCCCACGCTGCAACTGTCAGCCTGTCCCCGGATCACCCGTGAGCTGTGTGGCCTCCTGGGCAGCGTGAACCCACTCCCTCGGCCTGGAGAAATCTTGGGAGCACGCTTAAGGAGGGTCTGTCCTGCCACAGGGAAGACCACGCCGTGTGTCGGGGGGCAGATCCTGAATGCAACAGCCTTCTGCGCTTAACACACTCCCTTCCTCACTCTCGCTCTCCCTGGCTTTGCCGGAGGAAGAGCAGCATTAGTACTTCGAAAAGTATTAATGAGACTTTCTCCCCTGTGTGTCTGAGTGCATCTCGCTCTTGCCCATTGACAGGTTGGAGGGCGAACACGTACATCTGTTCCAAGTAGCCGCACTGCTGGGAAGCTAGCTAGAGGGGATGAGAGTCACCTTGGCCCGAGCCAGGGTGTCAAGGTGATCCTGTAAGGAGTCTGGGGTCAGGGACCGGTGGGGTGCTGCTGCTGCTTCGGTGGGTCGGGGGGAGCTTTGAGTCTTGACCAGTCGAAGAGAACCAGATTGTGACTTACCTCAGGTGCAAATGACAAATGACGGCCGGGTAAACCGACTGTGGACTTTATCAGGCAAAACACATGACCAAGGGGATCAACAGAGGCAGGGGGCAGCTGTCCCACCTGGCTGGAGGACATAGCGAGCCACACCTCTGCCCACTAGCACCCGAGCTCATCATGGTGTGAGTCTCGAAGCCTGCCTTTACCTGAGTTATCCAAGCGGGCTGAAGTTTACTATTTCAGGAGCACAGACGCGTGGAAGACTCTTCGAGTGGGAGCTGGGGAGGCCAAGGGGGAAAACGCAGCGAGGATCTTACGAGACTGAGGGGCACGAGAGCCGAGGGAAGGGGCAGACAGGGCTGGCTTTGTGGGCAAGCGACCCGTGCGCTCAGCCAGGCCCTGTGCCAAGAGGGGCCCCTCCTTTTCATTTCGCACCTGCAAAAGCATGGATTGCCGAGGAGAAGGGAGAAGCCACAGAGGGCTCAGGTTTCAGGTGAGCCTGGGGGACTGTGAGGATGACGGTGCCTTGAGCAGAGAGAGGTCAGCCCAAGAGCTGCCTTTGGGTGGGAGAAAATAATGAGTCGATGTGGCCCCACTGAGTTATTTTCCCACAGTGACTCCTGCCCCCTAGGTGGTGGCCCGTGTGACACGCACACCCTTTGGGGAGAGACTTGAATCAGCTACTCCATGTGTATCACTTTGCTCCTCTCGGGCCCTCTTTCTTTAGCTGCTGCCGCAGCAGCCAGACACGTGCAGCCCTCAATGGGCTCCGTCAGGACCTGGTTCCTGGCCCATGCAGGGCACCCCTGATCCTGCTCCAGGCTTTCTGATGGCATAGTGGGAAATGTCCCCAGAGCCTGCTCGAGAATCACACGCATACAGCCTGGAAGCATGGAAGAGTTGATAGCGGGGTGAGCTACCAATGAATGGGTGAATGCCTCCCTCCGCCTTGTGCTTTCTGGGCTAAACGGGCTCCTTCGTCCTGCAGGCCGAAGCACTGGTGCCTGTAGCCATGGTCAGCTCCACATGGAGTACAACCTTGCGTGGGCTCTCCCACCTCCCCGTCTCACGCTGCTGCTCCCTGGGGTGGCGTATGCAGTGAGCTTGCGACGGGCAGACTGGAGATGGTCCTGGATGAGCACTGGCTCCCGGCATTCACTGTGGAATCCGCTCTTCTTGAGTGTGAGCCCGGCCGCTTGCCCGTAGCCAGTAGAATGTGGCGAAAGCGATGGAATTTCTCTTCGGAATTAGGTTGTACGAGCTTATAACTTCTGTCTTATTAGCGGACGCTTTCTAGTGTCTTCTCGGCTCGGACACTTTGATAAAAACCAAGCTACCCTGTTGAAAGGCCCCCATGACAAGGAACTGAGACCTTCGGTTCAATAATCCTCAAGGAACTGAATCTTGAGCTTGGACTTGAATCCTCCCCAGTCGAGCCTTCAGATGAGACCTCAGCCCGAGCGGACACCTTGGCTGCAGCCCTAAGATAGACAGCCCCATTGGGCCATGCCAGGACTCCTGACTCACAGAAACTGTGAGATAATAACTGTGTGTCACTTTAAGCCATTCAGTGTATGTAATGTTTGACATAGCGATAGATAGCGAATAGGCTCCATGGGCCAAAGCCTTGGCCACAGGCTCTGACTTCAGAGACCCCAGGCTAAGACGGGCTTCGCACTGGCTCACCTTCCGGGAGACCCCGTAGAGATCTTTCTGCATTCTCCTCCCCTCACCGACAGGGCAGGCTTCTCGAATGCCCACACTTCTCAAATGCTCAGCCCGCCGAGCAGACTCGTCTTTGCTTTTCTTCTCTATCCAGGGGTCGGAGCTGTTGAATCCCTCGGTCAACCTCGTTTGTCCCCTGGGCCATGTCCACTTGCACGGGGGGACTTTGGGATCATGAAACAAATGATGGAGATACCTGGGTGATAACGTCCCAGGCTCCCAAAGATCATCTCCTCCTTCTCTGTCACCCTAAGGACAGTGGACAAGCCAGCCTGCATAAAACA
>NW_011888853.1:1047109-1047640 GCF_000151845.1 Pteropus vampyrus | reverse complement strand
GGGTTTGGCGCATAAGAAGAGGGGCCTCCTTCTGTGGACAGCCTCGTGTGGCGCACACTGGTGCAATTTCGCGCTTCTGTCTGCAGCCGTGACGTCGGGGCCGGGAGTGCATTCTGCTGCGAGGGACGACAGGCGGCCAGAAGGGACTTGAATCTCGGGGGCTTCTTCTCCCGCATAGAGGAATGTGGGGGTGACAGAAGGCCAGGGCTCTGGTCCACCTCAGGGAGGTTTCCTCGGCTTTCTCCTTTCAGCGGAAGATGGTGGCAGCTCTCATCCACTCCTGTTCGAAGGCCTCCAGATACCCAGCAAGGGTTTCCCTCACCTCTTCTCCTCCTCCTCCTTCCCCGTCTTAAAAAATAAGGCAGGAGCATCTTTCATGGAGAACCCGTACAGATTCCCTTGAGTCTCACTGACCAGACCTGGCCGCACGTCTATGTCCGCGCTGTCAGGTAGCAGGACGTGGGTGAGAGAAATGGCCGTGGAACGGAGGGTGGACGGTGCCCCAGAGAGCTCGAGCGCCTTGCCTGAGAC
>NW_011888853.1:1045075-1046529 GCF_000151845.1 Pteropus vampyrus | reverse complement strand
CGGCACTTTCTGGAGGAGTCGGGTCTTCATCTCCCCTTTGGCCCACTTCCTGGACACTTCCCCTCCCTTCCCAAGACCGCGCACTTCGTTCCCCCGCCTCCCTGGGCACTGGGCGGATGGTCAGTGGGGGGCGGCCTTCTGGGCCAGCGAGGCTCTCTCTACCTCCCAGCTTCTGGGTGACACGTGGCTGGCCCCAAGGCCCCCTGGGTTGGGCTCTGGGGGGTGGGGAATGGTTGGGGTTTGGCGCATAAGAAGAGGGGCCTCCTTCTGTGGACAGCCTCGTGTGGCGCACACTGGTGCAATTTCGCGCTTCTGTCTGCAGCCGTGACGTTGGGGCCGGGAGTGCATTCTGCTGCGAGGGACGACAGGCGGCCAGAAGGGACTTGAATCTCGGGGGCTTCTTCTCCCGCATACAGGAATGTGGGGGTGACAGAAGGCCAGGGCTCTGGTCCACCTCAGGGAGGTTTCCTCGGCTTTCTCCTTTCAGCGGAAGAAGGTGGCAGCTCTCATCCACTCCTGTCCGAAGGCCTCCAGATACCCAGCAAGGGTTTCCCTCACCTCTTCTCCTCCTCCTCCTTCCCCGTCTTAAAAAATAAGACAGGAGCATCTTTCATGGAGAACCCGTACAGATTCCCTCGGGTCTCACTGACCAGACCTGGCCGCACGTCTATATCCGCGCTGTCAGGTAGCAGGACGTGGGTGAGAGAAATGGCCGTGGAACGGAGGGTGGACGGTGCCCCAGAGAGCTCGAGCGCCTTGCCTGAGACCGTCAGCTAAGCAGTGGTCCTCAGGGGTCCGTGTTTGCCTTCAGAACTCATTCTCTGGACCCTTAAACTAAACTACAGAGTCCGCCAGGCCATGGGGGTGGGGGGTGTGGAGCAGAAAGAGCGACAGTCAGCCCCCCACGGGGGAGGCCGTCGTGCATATACTAAGCAACACCAGGAAACCTCAGCGCTCTCGCACACGCTCCCGGTCAGCCCAGCCTCACGGGAGCCCGCTCCGGCCCAAACGCCCTTTCATAAGATTTGCAGGGAATCAGGTGTGCTGGATGAGAGGCCATTCTGACACCAGGAGCTTTCTCCCTCCAGGGGGAAAACGCCTTGCGTTCAATGTCTTTTGAATGAAATCTTTCTCACCCGTATCCTGAGCCCTGGCTCCCCAGCCCGCTCCGTGTCTGGGCTTTTGAAGGGAGCCAGTCTCTTTCCCTCACGCTCATCTCGCCATTGATTTGGAAGGTTCAAAACCAACTAAACGAAACCACACGTGTGAAAGCAGAGACAGGGCATTTTCACGCTGTATTACATCGGAAGCTCTGGACCGGGGACCTAAACAAACATCTTTTTTTTTTTTTTTGTCTCTTCTTCTCTAAAGTTATCGAATCCGGAAAGATATGGTCCCGTGGGACAGCCTTCCACGTCCAGAGAATATTCCCTCTTGCATTTTCTGGTCTGGCC
>NW_011888853.1:1042972-1045025 GCF_000151845.1 Pteropus vampyrus | reverse complement strand
CGGACTTCTCACCTTGGCTTCCTCTCTCAGGCACATGGGCATCAACCCCAGGCGAGGAGGCACCTCTGGGAAGAATCTGGGTGTGTGTTTATCCGAGTGTGGTCCATGGGCCAATGGCGTTGGCATCGGCATCGCCTGGGGGCTTGTTAGCAATCGCAGACCCCGGGCCTCAGCCCGGACCCGCGGTCACGGTCAGCTTGGGCTGCCGCAACAAAGTGGCATAGACGATGAGATTGAAACAAGAGTTTTGAGGCCAGAAGTCCAACATCAGGGTGCCGGCGTGGTCGGCTTCCGGTGAGGACCCTCCCCCGGCTCGCAGATGGCTGCCTTTCTGGGCTGTCTTCCCGTGGTGGAGACAAAGAAAGCTCTGGCCTCTTCCTTCGCTTATAAGGACACTAATCCCATCACGAGGGCCTCATCCAACCCTGGTGACCTCCAAAGGCCCCACCTCTAAATAGCATCGTCTTGGGCACCAGGGCTTCAACAAAGGACATTTTTTTTTTGGAGGGGTCACAAACATTCATTCCCTAACATGCACTGAGTCGGCAGGGGATTCTGATGTGCCCTAGGGTTTGAGTCCCTGGAGATTCTGTACGGAGAGGTGCAGCAATCAGACCTTTCCAGCTGTGTCCACCCACGCCCTTGGTCTCTTCCTGCAGATAAGGAGAGAATGTCGAGGTGTTTGCAGAACGCTCTGAGCTGCTGGGCATCCCAGATGCTGCTTCAGCACTTCCCAGAACAGCTGGCCTTGAAATCAGGGTCCCAACCAAGTAGAAGTCTGCCTGTGGCTAGCCGTTGCTGGCAGACAGACTGTCTGTGAAATTCTTGTGTATCATTAACCTCTGCAGAGAGGATGGGAATTGGCTTGGCTCAAAAAGACCGAGCCGTAGCAGGAGAGACTGAAGTCAGACATCTTGAAAGACTTCTGGGCTGTTAGGCATCTCACTAACTTTTTCCAGTGTCAACAGGAGATAGATAGAGGGCAGTCAGCCCTGGAAGCAGGGGTTGTATAAATGGCTACTTCTAATCTTCTGGAGCAGCTGGACTCGGTCTTCGGCGGACCAACCTCACAGACATTCATGACCTGTTGTCGCCGAGACACAAAGCGATCCATCATCAAATATCACTTTGTTCTCTGTCTTAGGAGGAAAAAAATCTAAAACAAACAAGTGATAGAAAGAGATTTCATGTTTTTCTAATCGAACAAGGTGAGGAGTGGGGAAAAACAATTTCATCCCAGCCCTTCCGAGCTGCTGTCACAGCCATCCCCCCTCAAAGCAATGACGACCGCAAAGCCAAGTTCGATAGAGATGAAGCACAGCGTGTCTGGGTTTCTCTGGAATGAGCCGGTCGTCCCTGGTGAGGCCTGGAGGGACGAGATTGACGAAGGGCTTTTGGAACTCGGCCACCTTTTTGAGATGGTGGATGCTTCTGGTAATGAAAAAGTAGCAGCAACAACAGATGACGGATGCCCGTAGGGCCAGGCCTCGGCGAGGGGACGAGCAGCCAGGGTCGTGACAGGTGTCAATCAGTGTTGACAGCCTCCAGGTTCAGCTGCCACGGCTTTGCTGCCTCTCGTAGTGTAGCCTTGACTGCAACCGGCCTCGGAGTGGCAGGTGGGAGGGAGAACTTTTGGGATTCAGCAGGAGTGTGGGAGCCTGCTTTTCGGAGGCATTTGGCTCCTGGCCTCGCTCTGCCCTGAGCAGCTCTTTGACCCTGGCTGGTCACTGCCCCTCTGCCAGTGTCAGTTTTTTTTTCTCTGTAAGAGATGGGGGGTGGGCCTCCATCCTGGTGGGCCTGGGCCCAGGCATCAGTGTTTTTTACAAGTTTCCCAGGAGATTCTCACAAGCGGAGCCGAGAACGACAGGCCTGGAGTCTACACAGCTGGTCTTTTGCTCCAGACAAGCTCTAAATTCTCTCCAAAACCAGAAAATGGAAGTCCACTCACTGGGAGGCACCCTGGCCTGCTCCCAGGGCTGTCCACCAGGTACAGCCAAGGATACCATGAATCCTTGTCACATCAGGGCTACTTGACATCCACGGGGGAGGGAGG
>NW_011888853.1:1041867-1042922 GCF_000151845.1 Pteropus vampyrus | reverse complement strand
GTTATCGAATCCGGAAAGATATGGTCCCGTGGGACAGCCTTCCACGTCCAGAGAATATTCCCTCTTGCATTTTCTGGTCTGGCCTCCCCGACAGACGAAATTGCCGAAGGTGAGGGGACACCCCACCTCTCCGATGGTGAGGGCTGGGAATCCTAGAGCCTGCCGCGGACAGCACCCCCGGCCTCTGGGTCTCGCCCGGCATCGCCCGCCTGTCAATCTGGCCTCACGCCTGCCGAGTGCTGCCTTCGGCTTCTGGTACCCATCGCAGGCTCTCCCGTTTGGTTAACCTGAGTGGGGATCATCGCTCCCCGGGATTCGGGACCCTCATGAGCCGGGCTCACCCCATCTTCTGGATGGCTGAGGGGTGCCGAGCATCAACCCCTTGTTCGTGCTGTGGCAGGTGCGCCTCAGAGGCCACTGTGGGGCATCCCCTCCCTGAGAGATCCCAGCTTCTGTGCTTTTCTGGCTGGCGTCACCTTTGCTTATTTCTTGGTCTCTCCCTGCACTTGTCAGATGGCTTTGGTTCCTATAAGCTATGCCTGATTTGGAAGGTAAAAAGCAAGAAACAAAGCTTGTGAAACCAGAAACATTAATTTTTCACGCCGTACTACATCAGAAGCTCTGGACGGGGTTGGGGTGGTGAGGGGAGCGGCCTGCAGGTCACGTCTCACTTCTCTCAGGGAAGGGAGCCCTGGGCTTTCCTTAAGATCCAGAGGACGTTTCCTCCCGTATTCCCAGCCTCTGCCGCCCAGTCCGGTGAAACAGCCCAGGGCCTCGCCATCAGACGCGGACGGGGCACGGCTGTGCGTGTCGGATGCTACAGGGTGAGCGATCACAGAGGTCCAGGTGTCACTGAGTTTTAAGCAGCTTTGAAGAAGGAAAGAAAAAGGAAAAGGGACAAGAAGAGAAGCCAGGAAAAAAAAAAAAAGGGAAAGAGAGACGACAGTTATTTATTTGGCGCCTGCTCTGCCAGGCCAGGTTCTTACACCCCTTTCTACCCTATAACAGGTGCTGAAGCACTGGAAGCCACCTGCATGTAACCGTGGACTCCAGGT
>NW_011888853.1:1040852-1041729 GCF_000151845.1 Pteropus vampyrus | reverse complement strand
GAAGACATGGAACTCAGAGCAGTGCCTGGTGCCTGGAAGTGAAGTTTAGCATCTTCGTCATTGGTCCCCTGCTTGGACTGCACGCACACTGCACGAGGGCACAGGTTGTCTGAACTGAGTTGAACTTGGCAGCCTGACGACCCACTGAAGGCCAGGCACGGGGCAGGCCGTCCACACACATTGTGGATGTGTAAATAGATGGAAAAAAAAAAAAAAGAAGGAAGAGAAGAGAAAGAGAGAAAGAGACAGAAAGAGGGAGAACTTACTGCTCTAGACCCTGATGCTGGCGGAATGTGCCGGGCGTGCTCGGAGGCGGCCGCTCCAGCGGTCACGTGTCCAGATGGAGGGGGAGGGGAGACAGGGAGCCCGGGACTGACATCTCCTAGAAACCAAATCTTTGCCCCTGATAAGTGAAATTCGGCCCGGGACGCCGTTCGCACCCCGGGGACTGGTGCCGGAGCTGCGCTCCGTTTAAAAACTAGACAACGACCCTTTTTACTTTCTCTGCTTTGCTTTATTTCTTCCTTTTGCTGTCACATCAAATCTATTTTATTGGTATACGCTCAAGAAATGTTTTTTAATCTCCCAAATTATAGCTTCTCGATATATTCTTGTCATTGTAAATTACATTGTGATTCCCTGAGCTTTTTTTTTTTTTTTTTTGGCTAGTGTCAATTAAAAAAACTTTCCCCCAGGAGCCTCTGCTGGGGAGTTCTACAAGCGTGCTGATATCTCTGTGGTTGAGTCTTCCTCCCGTCTCTGTTTCTTCCCAAATCTGGTTCCCTGGAACCTGCAGAAGCCAGCGCCCCAGTTCCGCTGGTAAACGGGGCGCGGCCGTGACATTTCTGCTGGAGCCGTGGGGAAGGCGGGCCGCTCT
>NW_011888853.1:1038433-1040802 GCF_000151845.1 Pteropus vampyrus | reverse complement strand
GTGGCTTGAGGGACAGGGCCGAAGACAATAAGACTAGCTCGCACGCAGTGAGTGCCACTTGGGTGGCAGAGGCTAGGGTTTCCACAGGTCACCTCATTTAATCGTCCTAAGGCTCTCACGTGGGAGGTTCTGTTATTATTTATTCTATTATGTAGCCCGTTTTACAGATGAGGAAGCTGAGGCACAGAGAGGCTCAGTAACCTGCCTGAGCTCACACAGTTAGCACCAAGGGAAGGTGGGGTTCGAGCGTGGGTCTCCCGGTTTCTCCCGCATGGCCTTTTCATGACACCACGATTTTCTGTTGAAAGCCCACTATTCCAGCCTTCAAAGCTGGCTGTCTATGTTCAGGACGGGACAATTCCCGGGGCACTGGCGCTTCTGTTGGCAGCAGAAGAACCAAAATAGGACGCAGCAAACGGATCCAATTTTGCCTGAGCCTCAGCCCGTAAGGTTCCGGGGTGCACCTGGGGGAAAGAGTCAAGCTGGGCCCGAGGCATTCTTTACTCTCTCTGCCTTCGCCCCGCGTGCTGAGCTGTGCAGTGTTAGAGTCTGACTTGGCTCCATCGTGCTGCTTTAAAAAGGCATCTCACTCACAGCTATTCAGATTTCAGAAATAAACGCTCTGCACCGCTGATCAGAACGCGAATCAACAGAGCCGGTGACATCTTAAGAAATGCACTCGGTACTTAAGGCTTTCATCTTAATTATACATGTTCAAATCATAGACAGATTTTCTCCTTCTGGTCCTGAATATCAGAGCTGCCAAATCCAATTGAATCATCTTCTTTTAAATGCATTTTGCAATATGCGTTTCGCCGTTTTCCCAATTTCCATTGTAAACGAGCACCAGAATTGTGCTGAGGGCCCTTTTTTTTACGGGCTGCATTATTCAACCAGCAAATGAAGAAAGGAAAATGCTGATTGCAAAAGAATTAAAAAATGGTTCCGGGCCGCCTCCTGGATTTGGCTAAGACTGGATGTGGCCAGAGCGGAACCATCTTTGTTAGAGGTGTTTGGTCACTTTACCCCCGTCTGGGATAGGGAGGTGTTCCTCCTAGGGGTGGTGTCCACTGCAAGTGAGCCGGCTCTCAGGCCAGGTTCCTGGGCTGACTGGGAAGGAGGGCGGTGGACGTCGGCTGGCCCGTCTCATTGTGCCTCCACCGTCATCAGCCTAGATGCCACATGCGTTAATTTCTGCTGTACCCTGGCTCAGGCAGGCCGGGAGGTGCAGCTCCTGGACCACTCCCAGGAAATGATCTGACTGTCATGAGCAGCGTGGACAGCCAATGCTCTTGTCCACCTGCTGTGCCCACTGGTTCTGCCTTCCTAGGAATGGGGCGAAGTGGGGTGATGGGTTCCCAGACTTAGTACGGTGACAGCCTCTGGTGGGGGAGGAGCAAGCAAGGAACCCAATGCCTGGAACGCTGCTGAGGTCCGTCTCCCATCTCTTTGCCTCTCGTCCTCTCCCTGATCACATGGGTGCCCCACATGAGCACACGCATGGTCCCTTGTGCCTGCGTTATGCTTCTGATTGCTCCCCCCGCCCCCCAACCACTTTTACGTTTGTCTATTTCACTTAAAGACCAGAATCCTGGGTGGTGTCAGCGCAGAGTGTGTTGGACCCATTTCACAGAGGGGGAGAACGTGCCTTAGGCTCAGACGGGGCTCTAAAGCCCAGGTGTCCGCAGTTGGATCCCAACGTTGGGCAAGTTACCTAACATCTGGATTCCTCAAGAGGTGGTCAAATCAGGAGAGCAGAGCCCTTGTAAATAGGATTAGTGTCCTTATAAAAGGGACCCGAGAGAGTTCTCTTGCCCTCTGCCCCCCAGGTGTGGCTATAGCATGGAGCTGGCCCTCTGCAACCTGGAAGACTCCCTCCCCAGAACCCAGCCATGCTGGCACCTGACCTTGGACTTCCAGCCGGCAGGACCCTGAGCAATCGATTTACGTTGTTCATAAGCCACCCCGTCTATGACACTCGATGATAACAATCTGAACTGACTAAGACGGTCCGTGAACACCTCCTACGTGCTGGGCATCCGACGTTGCTTAATCCCCAATTTTTTCATTTCAGTCAAGGGCACCCATTTTACAGGCGAGAAACGGGAGGCTCTGAGACTTTCATGGACCGATACAAAAGTCCCATGGTAAGTAGCAGAACCAGGACTTTAAGCAGTGCTGCCTCTCGTTCCTCTGTGCCTCACCACGGCAGGGGGACCCCACCGAGCTCGTCTGCATTACGAACTGGCCAATTCTGCTCTGTTTGAACGGCCCTCGGACGGTCTCCACTCTGTGGCTTTCTCCCCACCTCCTCAGCGGAGCAAATTCCAGCCAGGGCCCAGGGCCAGAAACGCAGTGAGGATCTCTTT
>NW_011888853.1:1035876-1038383 GCF_000151845.1 Pteropus vampyrus | reverse complement strand
TACTTTCATTAGGACGAGTGTTTGAGCCACGATGTAAATAACATTTTACTCCAGTGTCCACCAGAGAGTAACTGCTCCATAAAATGCAGCAATTCCAATAAAGACAGGCGACGGGCTGGACACCACTTCGGGAGACGAGGCGATGGGGGCAGAGGGTGGGGCCGTGACAGCTGCTTCCACACGTCTTGGGTTCTGGCGAACAGCCCGTTTTCATTCTCGGGGTTTCGCCCTCATGGGGGAGGGGCCGTCCAGGTGGGAGGGATACGCTCTCTCCATCATCCCCTCTCCCACCTCCATCTCCTCTTTGGTCTCTAGGGAGGTTGCTGGCATGTCTCCCCATGCACCCTACTAACATGCTCTCGGATCCGGGGTGCAAGCCGAAAGCGGTGCTGTGGGTTTCCAGGGCCAGCGGGCAGTGCCAGGGAGTGGCTGACAACAGAGGGACATTTAACAAGTGTGCAACCCTGGGCCACGAAGAGCTCCAACCCTCCTTGGCTCATTTATAAAAGGATATGACATGTCTCCCTCCCCGAGGATCACAGCGAAGATTAAATAAAACAATGCATGAGCAATGCTGAGCCCCAAGTAAGCCCTTATACAATATTAATTATTACAGTTGCTGCTGCGGGGGCAGGTCTGGTGTTCCCTGTGAACTCAGAGAGCCCCCAGGCATGGGGACAACTGGGGCTCAGACACAGGTGGGGTGAGTCTGAGGAAGAGCTCGAAGGGACAAGGTGGGCAGTCTCCGTGGGGGTCTACTGTGGGTCTCCCTCTCCCGTGTTGCACCCCCTGGGCTGTGTTCAATCCCCTGTTGATATTACATCAAGAAGATGCACAGAGATTCGGTTGAAAGCCATCTGTTAGCAAGAAGGGAAGCCCCGGTGTCCTTGTGATGTTCAATAATTCAGTAGAAGTTCCTGGATGAGGGCTGACCGGAGCTCTGACATCCATTTTAATGAAGTCCTTCACCACCCTCTTCCAGCTCAGACCTGGGGGACCGTGGGCTCCCGTGAACCCGGCACACTCATCCACTGCAGCCTCCCACTCACAGGCGGGTGGGCAGCGGATACAGACCCACAGCGTCCGGTGCCAGGAGAGCCGTTGCGAACAAACACATGCCACCGACACACTGCATACGTGCCACACGCGGGCCTTGGAGCTGCCGGCCAGGATGGCTGTCCTGGAGGCACAGGGGTCCAGGCCAGCCTGCACGAGGCCCGCTCAGAAGGGCTCTCACGCAAACCAGAATGGCATCAGCGATCGTCATTTCCGGATGGGAAGTTATTTCGTGCCACATGCTGGGCCGAGGTCTTAGATAATCTCATGCGATCCTCCCCCAAATTTTGAGAGATACGTTATCAATGTTTTATGGACAAGGAGACTGGGTCACAGAAAAGCAGCTTGTGTCGCTCGTAAGTAGTAGAGTGCGGGTCCAACCCGGTGTTTGAATCAAAAATTCCCGCTCTCCACCGTACTGGCGAGATTAAGCGTTTTTCTTTGATAAACAAGAGATTGGATTTATGGGATCCTCTTTCCTTTCCCTTGTCCCTCCCTCTTTCTCTCTCTCCGTCCTCTCTTTTCTTCCTTTCTTTCATTAAGTATTGCTCCAATGCATCTGATTAAACCAGGCCCTGTGCTGGGAGCAGAGAGAACAAATATTTAAGTCAGGGGTCCCCACCCCTGGGGCTGTGGACTGGTACCAATCCTTGGCCTGTTAGGAACCAGGTTGCACAGCAGGAGGTGAGCGGCGGGCCAGCGAGCAAAGCTCCATCTGCATCTGCAGCCGCTCCCCAGCGCCAGCATCACCACCTAGGCTCCACCTCAGACCATCAGGCGTTAGGTTCTCCTAGGAGCACCGGTCTCTGGTGCCAAAAAGGCTGGGGACCGCTGATTTAGGATACTTTCTGGGGTGCGAAGAAGCCCAGTGCAAGTGGTGCCTAGGACCCCAGGAGAAAATGATCTAGAGACCCCGCCCCAAATCTTCCCTTTAGAGATACCCACTGACAGCTCAGGCCAAGAAGTAGGATATGAGGAAGGCAATCCACACTCAAAGGAAGCTGGGAAATCCCGGAGCCCACGCCCCTAAGCAAAGCCTCAGGGTCACAGGCCACTCCCCGACCTCGGGGATGTAGAAATCGACACACGATCGCTTGCGTGGTGTTGTCCGAGGACTTGTCCAGGTGTATTCACACCTGTCCCTGGGAGGCTGTGACGTGGGCGTTGTCTCTGCTGGCAGGATGGCCAGCTCCAGGCGGTGCTGCTATCTGGAGCAGGATGGGGTGGGGAGCCCCAACAGTGCTGCCTGGACTGCTGCCCCTCCCCCCATTCCGTCTCTTACGGCCCAACTACAAATGATGGAGACCGGGCTTCAGAGGGCAGCAGGCGGCGAGGGTACCTACATCTACTTGCAGACAGAGGCCGGCATGTCCATTTAGTGACACGTGCAATTCCGCTGTTTCGACAGCACATATGCCAGAAAAACACATCTGCATTCGCCTCTTCTTCCC
>NW_011888853.1:1033804-1035826 GCF_000151845.1 Pteropus vampyrus | reverse complement strand
CTAATGACTCATCCTTGCACGGCCATTTGTTTGTGCTGGTTTCAGACAGACTAATGCTTTTAATGGCACATAATCATTTTTCAGAAGTCGTTTGATGCCACTAATCATCTCAGTAATACTCCACGATGGAACGTCTAATGACATTCGGAACAGGACAAATGGCAGCGTGAGCCCTGCCTTCCCCCCTCCGATCTATATTTTTCCACGTGCCCGGCGGCTAATGACCGAGCGCTGCTAATAAACAACCGCCTTAAGGATTTTTCCCCGCTTGGGGGTTTGGAAGGGCAGCGGGGCACCCTTTCAAACGAATTCCTGAGATGACAGCGGGCTGGAGCGAGAGAGAAGAGGAGGCAGCCGGCAGACGTGGCTTCCAGGACGCCCGCCCCTTCTCTGCGGGATCACAGGCCTGGCTCAGGATTATTTTCCCTGGCGGCATGTGAGTGTCCAGGGAGAAGAGCAGAATGGAGCGAGAGGACCCTCGAGGTAGCAAACGAAACAGAGGTTGGTGAGAATTGCTGACCAGGAGGTTGAATGCTGGTTCTCTAGGGCAGGAAAGTTCTATAGAAAAACGGGTCATCGCTGACAAAGGCGTGGGCCGAGTACCTTCTGGCAGGTACTTCTTCTCTCTCACCAGGGTCCTGGGTCCGTGGGGGGACCCTTTTGAGACCTTGGGGCTGCAGTGGGCTCGGGAGAGATTGTCGCGTGCTCGGCATAGGACTCTTCCTTGGATTAGAGATACCAGGCTGGAGTAAGTCTCCCATTCAAACGGCGGCTCGGGGTCCCCAGAAGAGAGGGCAGCTAGTCGGCCGCTGCCTGGCTTTCTGTCCTGAGACAGTTCCATTCGGTTGCAAAGCAAATAAAATCAAGGGTCTGTACGGGCCCCTGAGTCTGAGGGGCCTCAGCGTGTGCCGCAACCAGATCCCTCCGCTGACCTTACTTTCATTAGGACGAGTGTTTGAGCCACGATGTAAATAACATTTTACTCCAGTGTCCACCAGAGAGTAACTGCTCCATAAAATGCAGCAATTCCAATAAAGACAGGCGACGGGCTGGACACCACTTCGGGAGACGAGGCGATGGGGGCAGAGGGTGGGGCCGTGACAGCTGCTTCCACACGCCTTGGGTTCTGGCGAACAGCCCGTTTTCATTCTCGGGGTTTCGCCCTCATGGGGGAGGGGCCGTCCAGGTGGGAGGGATACGCTCTCTCCATCACCCCCTCTCCCACCTCCATCTCCTCTTTGGTCTCTAGGGAGGTTGCTGGCATGTCTCCCCATGCACCCTACTAACATGCTCTCGGATCCGGGGTGCAAGCCGAAAGCGGTGCTGTGGGTTTCCAGGGCCAGCGGGCAGTGCCAGGGAGTGGCTGACAACAGAGGGACATTTAACAAGTGTGCAACCCTGGGCCACGAAGAGCTCCAACCCTCCTTGGCTCATTTATAAAAGGATATGACATGTCTCCCTCCCCGAGGATCACAGCGAAGATTAAATAAAACAATGCATGAGCAATGCTGAGCCCCAAGTAAGCCCTTATACAATATTAATTATTACAGTTGCTGCTGCGGGGGCAGGTCTGGTGTTCCCTGTGAACTCAGAGAGCCCCCAGGCATGGGGACAACTGGGGCTCAGACACAGGTGGGGTGAGTCTGAGGAAGAGCTCGAAGGGACAAGGTGGGCAGTCTCCGTGGGGGTCTACTGTGGGTCTCCCTCTCCCGTGTTGCACCCCCTGGGCTGTGTTCAATCCCCTGTTGATATTACATCAAGAAGATGCACAGAGATTCGGTTGAAAGCCATCTGTTAGCAAGAAGGGAAGCCCCGGTGTCCTTGTGATGTTCAATAATTCAGTAGAAGTTCCTGGATGAGGGCTGACCGGAGCTCTGACATCCATTTTAATGAAGTCCTTCACCACCCTCTTCCAGCTCAGACCTGGGGGACCGTGGGCTCCCGTGAACCCGGCACACTCATCCACTGCAGCCTCCCACTCACAGGCGGGTGGGCAGCGGATACAGACCCACAGCGTCCGGT
>NW_011888853.1:1026834-1033605 GCF_000151845.1 Pteropus vampyrus | reverse complement strand
GGAAAACTCACAGGGCGAGCGCGGGCACTCAGATGCTGGGGCCCCACCTTACCATTCAACACACAGGATGCACAAACCGGGCCCTGGCCCCCGGACGCTTAGACCCCCACAGGGGATGGAAGGGCAGCAGCACGTGCTGAAGCGGGTGGGAGAGTGGACAGCTGAGAACCACCCCTGGGAGGTGGAGAAGCAAGTAAGCCCCCGGCACATTGTCCCATCAGACTCCCCTCGCAAATGGCAAATGCAAAGATAAAGGTACGAGCATGGAGCCACATGTGGCTGCACTGGTCCCATGTCCCTGGGGCTGGGCTCGACAGCCTGTCCTGGAGCTCATGAGTTTCTGGAGATGCAAACACGTCGCCCATTCTCCCTGGCCACTTGCTGGCATTTGGCATTTCTCTGCGTGGGCGAGGTTCCCGGGTTACCACCACTGGCTCAGTGGCTGGGGGTTTGGTTTCCTGCTCGGCTGGAGGTACAGCTGCCCCTAGGCAATGCTCCCTGCTCCCAACCGTGTGCACCCTCCCCTCCAGATCGCAGTGGGGTGCTCAGGAAAGCCCTTCCCCAGTTCTGATGCTGCTTTAGGTCGGGTAGCAGCAGCCAGGGCAGTGGGATTGCTTGATGCGACATCACATTTGTGTCGTGTGAGGACGAGTAGACAAAGGTGCTAATTAATCGGGGCAAGCTCTGTAGCTTTGCTGTTTTAATGCTGAAAGGAAAAGGCATTCGTGGTTTCTCCTTCCACCAGCCCTCCTATACAATTATTTCATCTGCTGCAGAGAATGTGCAGTCACTAATAATTATTAAATCTGGTCATCATTAGCCTCCAGGCTCCGAGCAGCATGCTCAGCGCATTCCAGGCTCCTGACCGAGCCATCGAGGGCAGGGAGGGGAGGGCAGGCAAGGCAAAGGGGAGGACAATGACCCCGCTTTCTCAAGCAGTGGAGGAGGACAGGATATGCACCCACAACACAGCTCTCGCCCTGCGCTGGAAAGGAGCCCTCGCTGCTGCTTCCTCCGGCATAATGGCACATACACCTTCTTTTGTGTGCTCTTGGGAGCAGGAATTATCTGTGAAAATGACTGGTAGTTATGCGCACACATCCACAGGTGTCTTTCTAAAGAGACTCCGGTTCTGTTGCAGATTTGGATAATGACTGAAGGGTCCAGGTGAAGAATCCGGGTGTCCTCATGGTTGGGTCAGGGCTCTGTTGGAAGCCACTGGCACATTCAAAGGGTTCACTGAAGAGACTTGAGTGAAGGACTGTTTTGGAGGTAGAGGTAGGTGTGTCAGCTCTGTCTCTGGCTTCTGTAAACTTGATGCTTTAATACTTGCCCTGTGTGCAGAGTCTGGACACATCACGTTTGAGACTCGATAGGCCTGAGCCACCTGGGCTTGGCCTCCTGTCCCACCCTCTCTCTTGGGGGAAGAGTCCTCTGCCCTGGGTATACGGTTTTCAAATACAGGCTAACCCATCTAGAGAGCCCTCTCTTCTTGGGCTGTCGCCCTCCAGGCTACTACACATCTGCTCCACTCACTTTGGGGCCAGGGACTAGAAGATTTGAGACAGGCCCAGAGCCCACTGAGATGATTCAAACTAGCCACCCTTGTCCATAGTTCTCCCTCCTTCCTCTGCCTGTGACCAGCCCTGGTGCTTCCCCATGTGGTCCTCCAGTGACATACTGTGGAGCTCTCTCCTGGGATCTGTGAGCATAACACACATGAACTATCTTGTCAATGGCAGTCATACCCGAATAATAATTTTAAAAAATTAAAGCAATAGGGTTCAGAGAAAACACAAGGAACGGGGGGACATCCAGGGAGGCACCAGGAAGCCATTCCTGGAGGCCTGAAGGGCTTGCAAGAGGAGGGGGTGTCCTTAATAGATGCCAGCAAAAGCTGTAGCTTTGAGAGTGGGTGCCTGACGGACGTCCCCAATATGGAGAGGAACACGGCCATTGCTAAATCGCAGCCCTGCAGAGAGAGAGCAGGGGATCAACACCCCTTCTTTTCTTTCTTCCTGCCCGACTTCTCCAGCTGAGGCCTCCAATTGGCTGAATCCAAGCAGATACCCGAGGACAGGTCCTGGGGACCCCAGCAAGGCAGGGCCGGTGGAGAACTGACCTGGAGGGGAATGGAACCGAATCAGAGATTGTGGAATCACCCAGGGGACTGTCTTAGCGAATGGCCGGGAACTTTGGAAATGGGTGGGGTGAGTCAGAGAAGACTCCACACTATCAGGAGCCTCTGTTTGGTGGCTGGGCAGCCGGATCCAGGATGGGTGGATCTCGGGGTGGTTTAGAGCAGGGCCTCTCAGACTGTGCTGTATGTACCAATCCCCAGGGAAGGTCGTTCAAATGCTGATTCTGACTCAGCAGGTCTCACGTGGGGCTCGAGATGCTGCGTTTCTAACAAACTTCCAGGTTATGCCCACACAACCGGTCCCCGGACCACACATGGAACGGCCAGCCTAGGCTGGCCTAGGCCTTCCTTCCCCCGAGTTCACATGCCCCTGGCAGGCGCTGGGTTTTCAGACTGTCGCGGTCATCCTCTTCCATCCGGTTTGTCCTCCCTGGTCCTTTGTCCGTCCGTTCTGAGCGCCTTTGAAGTTCACGTCGCTCCCTTCACCTCACGTGAGAGTAGATAGAGGCGTTTCTTACCATCGGGCCGGGAATCACCTTCCCTAGGATAACCTGCCCCGGGGTCACTTCAAAAACAGAAGCGCTTACCTGGTTGCTGTCGGCACAAACGGATCGGTTTGGCATCGCCGCGACCATCCGTTTCCCCGTTTTTACACCGAATCTGCGCTGCATTTCTCACCTTGCTAAAGAAAGCTCTGGAAGGGACTTCAAAAAGGGGGCCGGCCCCCGACCAGTGTTGGTGGCCTCGGCGGGCCTACGGCTCCCAGCCGCTTTGAGTCCAGGGCCTGCGCCGGGGGCCAGGGGGTGTGGGAGCGGCCGTTTCTGGAACCCCTGCGCTAACGGTGACCAGGTGACCGTGTCTCGCCCTCGCTCCGCAGGGCATCAGAAGCCCCTTCCTATGGAGGAGGGGATTGCGGCTTGGCTGGTGGCAGTGGGAAAGCCCAGACGCGGTTTTGTGTCTGACTCCAAACTCTGTGCTTTTTGGTCACGTGTGGCTTCCGAGCAGGACTGAGACATGGGAACGAAGGGAGGCATCCCCCCCCCACCCCCCGGGGGCCGGATTTGAGGAGGGGCGCAGAAACTCAGCAATCGAGAGAGATACCATTTTAATGCATGATCTAAAGAAATAAAAATTGAGTCAAAACATCGGTGAAAAAAATTTATCCAAATTTCAGATAAAGACAGGACCCGAGAGGGCTGAGATTAGGGCAAGAAAAGCAAGGCCATGTGTAGAATCCAGTGTTTGTTGGACACGGATATTTCGCTCACCGTGAATTTTCTGCTCGGGCGTTGTTCACAGGTGGGGATGCTGAGTCTGCCTGTTTCAGCGCCTGTGGAAGGAACACGGATGCTTTCTTCTGTGCCAAGGACCTGACCTGGCGGAGCGGGTACTAGATGGAATTAAGTTAGTTCTCTTTCCTTTCCCGACTTTGCTTCTTATCTTACTGCTTCTCTTTCTTTCTTCGAAGCCGCTCAAAACTTGGCGGCCCCCACTCCCCACTCCACGCACACACCCAATAGCTGTGAGGTCACGTGTCCTTTATTTAGCATCCTCCATGCGCGGCAATGCTTGTGCCTGAGTGAGGCCCTCTGTGATGTCGCCTCCCAGGGTGACAGGGCCAGGAAATGTACTGAGTGTTTTTGGGTGTCCCCTGAAATCTTCTGCTTGCGGCCAGTGCCTCCCTCGCCTCGCCCTGGCCCCATCCCTTCTTCAAAGGCTTAAGAAAGTCGGTCCCTTCCCACCTCTCTCCCTTCCTCCCTCCCTCCTCAGCTTGCTCATCTTGGTTGAATCACGGGAAAGGGGAGCCATCCCCCTGCAACTGACCTCAGAGGCTGGGGGTGAGGGGATGTGTGGGGTACGGGGAGAGGGAGGGGAGGAGTCAGGGCTGCTTCTACATGCCAAGCAGTGTCCATGTCGTGACCACCGGATGCTGCCTCCTTGTCAAGCTGAGAAGCCGGAGCGCTTCGTGGTCCACCTTTCTCATCTTCGGGCGAGATTATTCCTTCCAGAAGCAGTGGGGGTAGGGGTGAACACCCAGAAGGGCCCCGCTTCCTGATTTAGTTCACTGATAGGTGAGGCGGGGGCAAGGCGGAGGGAGGGGTCTCCTATGCTCGGGGCACCTGGTGAGAGGAGACACTGCAGCATGGGGTGATCCGCCTGGACCCCTCTGTCCTGCTGCTGGGCACTGACCATTAGAACGGGTCTCCTGGCCTTGCTCCTTCTCCCAGCCTGGACCTGCGACAGCCTTCGGGAAGGGTTTTCCCCACCAAGAGGCAGCAGCCTTGACTTTGCTCCTGCTGAGCCCCGGGCTCCCCCCCCCGCCCCCCATGAAGCGTGTGAAGATTAATTGGGTCAGTCTGCAAAGGGTTTGCAAATGAGAAGGTCCCCTCCTTAGGGATGCGACACTTCTAAGGGGTCTAGAGAAACCCGGGTTCTGCTCCGGGAGGAGGCTATCCCTGCTTCTTGTCTTGCCCTCCTCTGTCCCCCAGACCCTGGATGTCCCCTCCTCTCTGCCTCTTCCCCCAGCAAATCGATTTCCGCAGGGACAGGAACAAGGCTATTACAGTTAACACCACGCCCCCTGGAGTCGCCGGGGTCTGTGCTATTCATCATTCCTAATTAATTAAAAAGTAATTACTTATGGATCCGACTTTCATTATTTACACCCCCCGGGCTGTGAGGATATTACTTCCCTCAGTCCCTCTGGTCCCCCAAACTGCTCTGGCGCCAGCAATGCAGGGGCTGAGCTGGGCGAGGGCTGATCGTATGAGGCTATCCTAGTGGGTGGGGTCGGGTGAGGGGGGAAGGATCCAAGTCTCCTTGAGAAGCCATGGGGGCCTCAGGGATGTGCAGCCCCTTCTGAGCCCAGAGTCTGAACTCTGAGGAGCTGGAGCTGTCCGGGTCTGCTCGACGTGGCGACGTAACCTTCTCAAGATTGGAACAACCCCCAGACTCTGGCGGTCACAGTCTGGTCAGAGATCAGCAGTATCAGCATCACCTGAGAGCGTATTAGAAATACAGACCCTCAGTCCCTGCCAGACTGGAATCTGCATTTCGACAACATCCTCAGGGCCTTGGAGTGCATGTCTGGGTGTGAGATGCGCTGCTCCCGTGGACAGAGGGCAGCCTGCCTGTGCCCGCTCTTCCAGGTGTGGCATGCAGGGGGCCTGTGACTGCTGGTCCCTTCCCCGACCCCTGCTAGGCTGGTGGGTATGATCTGTGTACCAAGCCCTTCCATCCCCGAGCCCAGGGCCCTCAGTGTGCTAATTCCCGCCCTGTTTACCCCACGAGTTGCCAGGATTAATCAGGTTGACACATATGAAAGTGTTTTGGAAACTCGAAGCGGGGCTTCCAGAGGCGTCCTAATAAATCTTCACCTGGCCCATCACCGTTTGCCAGCTTCCCAGGCTGCTCCCCACGGTTTAGTCCTTTTCAATTGCTTTCTCGCGCTCAAAATTTATTGGTTCAGAGTTCTATCTGCTGCTTCCTGTCTGAGAGGGCGTAATCTGGTGGATGAATCCAGCCTAATCACTCATGGATATGGGGTGCTGTCTCCCCCTCCCGATCCCATAACGCAGTTAGAACATAAGAGGGCGTTTGGCACATGAGGCCTCCTCTCTTCCAGGGCTTGTGAAGTGTGCGAACGTGGATAAGTGATTTCTCTGCGCGTCCGTTTCCTCGGTGGTCACACCGGGCTGCTCCCGCTCCTGGGGCGGCTGTGGAGGGTCGGTGAGCTCGTGAGTCCGCTGCAGTCATCGTGATGATCGTTGCCTCCGTCCGAGGCTCGGCCCAGCATCTCCGGACCTGACCAGAGCACATCGGGTCTGGGGAGGTGCTTCGAGAAGGCTGATGATTTCCCACATTTCTGGCCAGGGCTGTCTCGGCAGAAATGGGGACCTTCGGGACTCAGCCATGGTGGCCACTCCGGGGAAGTCTAGAGTGCTTGACCTTCTCTAGCTGAGAAGCAGAACTGGGGAGTCCTGAGTAATGGTCGCAGGGTTCAGGATGGCGGCCAGACATTCCATCCTGGTCCCTTGGTGACAGCTGCCACTCGGGTTCTCGGGAGGATGGGGTTGAGCGTGTGGTGGGTGGGAGGTTCTGATCACTTGCTGCTTCCTCCCATCTCGCCATGTGCAGGAGATGACCAGAACAGGAGCTGGGGAGGGGCGTGGGGCTGGGAGGGCAGAGGAGGGTGGGGCGGGTCCCGGAAAGGGGAGGGTGGAAAGGGCATGGTGGGGATGATGGGGGAGGGCATGGTGCGAGAGAGGAAAGGCAGGCACGCCGTGGCTGGTCCTGGCAGTTCAGACCGTGTCCCCTTAGATGGGCCTCTGGACCTTTGCTATCTGCCTCTCCCGGCTCCAGCAGAATTTCTCAGCCGTCGCTGGCATGGGCCACCTGCTCCTACGGTCGCCACAGCCACTCGCTCTCCAGTTCCATAGATGGGGCCCCTCTCCCCACCCCATACCTCCTGGTGTGTTCGTTTCTTTCCCCAACGCCACACGACGGGATAATGAACCCCGATATTAACTGGGGTGCCGTCTACAGGAATCAGGCTGCCTGCACCGATTGGGTCCGGTCCTCTGTGTTTTCTGCACCCCTTTTCAGGGTAAGATGCTGCTTGCTCGTCTGGG
>NW_011888853.1:1022235-1026784 GCF_000151845.1 Pteropus vampyrus | reverse complement strand
GATGATTTCCCACATTTCTGGCCAGGGCTGTCTCGGCAGAAATGGGGACCTTCGGGACTCAGCCATGGTGGCCACTCCGGGGAAGTCTAGAGTGCTTGACCTTCTCTAGCTGAGAAGCAGAACTGGGGAGTCCTGAGTAATGGTCGCAGGGTTCAGGATGGCGGCCAGACATTCCATCCTGGTCCCTTGGTGACAGCTGCCACTCGGGTTCTCGGGAGGATGGGGTTGAGCGTGTGGTGGGTGGGAGGTTCTGATCACTTGCTGCTTCCTCCCATCTCGCCATGTGCAGGAGATGACCAGAACAGGAGCTGGGGAGGGGCGTGGGGCTGGGAGGGCAGAGGAGGGTGGGGAGGGTCCCGGAAAGGGGAGGGTGGAAAGGGCATGGTGGGGATGATGGGGGAGGGCATGGTGCGAGAGAGGAAAGGCAGGCACGCCGTGGCTGGTCCTGGCAGTTCAGACCGTGTCCCCTTAGATGGGCCTCTGGACCTTTGCTATCTGCCTCTCCCGGCTCCAGCAGAATTTCTCAGCCGTCGCTGGCATGGGCCACCTGCTCCTACGGTCGCCACAGCCACTCGCTCTCCAGTTCCATAGATGGGGCCCCTCTCCCCACCCCACACCTCCTGGTGTGTTCGTTTCTTTCCCCAACGCCACACGACGGGATAATGAACCCCGATATTAACTGGGGTGCCGTCTACAGGAATCAGGCTGCCTGCACCGATTGGGTCCGGTCCTCTGTGTTTTCTGCACCCCTTTTCAGGGTAAGATGCTGCTTGCTCGTCTGGGTTGAAGGCAGAAGCTTGGCTTACAGGGCAGAGGCTGCTGGGTGGCCAGAGCGGAAGAGAGAGGGCTGAGCCTTTGCAGGGAGAGAGGTGGAGACAGTGGAAGGAGGGAGAGTCCCCAAGAGCGTGGAGGAGACGATGAGGGTCTCTTGAGTTCCGCTCCCCTGAGGGGCCCTGGGGTGGAGGTTGTGGGGAGCGGGGCGGTCGGCACCAGGGCTCGGCAGAGCCCAGGCCTGGATTTCCAGGGACCAGCCTAGGGCACTGACTCCCCGAGGGCATCACTTTGCAAGGGCCGCCGGTTCCTTCATAGGACTCTGGGCAGAGAGGGGGCAAGGCGGGGAGCCCCAACACTGAACAGGACTGAGTTTCTCGCCAGCCCCACGGGAATCACGCTTGGAGTTAGACTGAATCTGACTTAAAGAGAGTAAGGTCGCTCACCATTTCTCGCACCCCGAGGTGGCCACCGCAAATCGACTCGGGCGCACAGCACGGGAAGTGGGGAGCGGATCGCCGTGCTATCAGAACGCCTTCGCTCTCCCAGGTCTCTCAACTTTTCGGTCCGTCTGTTTCCACCTTGCCCAGTTAATGAACACGGTGAAGGGGAGTGACCAAAGCGGTGGCAGTTTCTGGCCTCGGTTACAAGCGAGGTTACTGGTCTCAGTGTCTGCGTTGACACACACACAGGCCTGGAGGAGCTCACCCCGAGACACGCTCTCTACCAGCCACACCGAGGAGTCCTGCACTGGGCAGGCTCTTCCCACAGGGCTCCAAGTGTCCCCACCAACACTGCCCGTGATAGGGCAGCGAGCGTGGACTAGGGACCTCTAAGGGTCAGGGTCACACAGGGCACTTTCCAACAGCTATTTAAGCCACATGGCGTCTAGTATTTGGCACCCATGCTTCCCGGGCACCGGAGTCTCCACCTGCACTTGACTGCAGGTTCCGGGGAGCTCCCGGGACACTCACACGTTTCCACGTGGGGTCGTCTCAGCCGGTTGTCAGAGCTGGAGCCCCTCTGGTCATCTCAGAACGGGCGTCCCCAGGCTGCCACCTCCACCTCCCTTGCAGGTTGCACCAGTCCCCACCGACGACCGCTGGAGCGGGCTCCCACCAGCCTACGAGAGCCTACAGTCACAGTTCAGGAATTCCGTGAGCTTGGTGGCTTTCAGCACCATGGAAATCGGCAAAGTCTGCAAACCAGGGCTCCCTCCTCCTTTCTAGTTATTAAATATTTAGCAGCACAGCCCTGGCTAAGCCGTTCTCCGTACCCCGGGCTGCCTTCCCGAAGGCTTGGAGAAGGCGGAGGGAAGGACTGCTCGGAAAAGGAAACACAGGTGGCCGGCTCGCCCCCAGGGTCCATGGGGTCCCCCCTGAGGCCGCAACCCTGGCTCCGTTCAGACCTGGCTTACCACTCAGGTCCCCCAGGAGTGCCTGAGCAGGTCTCCCCTCAGACCCAGGCCCCCGACCGTCCGAGGAGCCCTTGGGAGAGGAAATTTCATTTCTACCTGGAAGCGATCGTGATTCAGAGGACGCTTTCCTCGGCTCGCAGAGCGTTTGTTCCCCTGCGTCTCGCGCTTACTCGCTCCTTCTCGTCTTCATTCTCAAAACGGAAGTGGCCGCTAGTTTTGCAAATCCACGAGACCCACTGCGAGGGTAACCCTCCCAGACAAGGGCTCGGCCTGCCCTGTTGGGACATTCGAATTGGTGTCTCTAGATAAAGAGAGAAACCGCCGGAAGCTGTAAAAACGAGACGTCCTTGCTCGTGTATATTCTGCGTGCGTGTGGGTGTGCACGCGTGCGCATGCGTGTGTCCATCCGTGATGATGTGGAGTTTTACCTGCGCCCCGTGCTCCTGCAGCCCAGTAAAGAAAAAGGAATCCCCTCGCCCTTTTGTTCCAGAAAACAGCTTACTGCAAAGAGTCTTCCTTCCCCATATGACAGAGGGGAGACTCACGGACCTGAGCTAAGGCCAGGCACGGGCCCTCCAAATTCTCATTCTTCGCCTCCTAAATGATTAGCTGAACTGCTTGTCCCCACTGATCCATCGGGACAAAACGCATCTCGGCCAGACTCTGGTTCCGTTTCTCCTCTTCCTCCAGGCCCCTGCACTTGGGCTCACCCTTGCCTGAGCCTGCACACAGCCCCTTGTGAGGACAGGCTGGCCTCGGGAACATTCTCTGATCTACTATCCCGTCATGCTACCCTCTCGCCCCGCCTGCCCACACCTGCGTCTTTCTAGCATTGTTTACTCTTCTCCATAAAAGAAAACTCTTTATGCCTAACTCTAGAGGAGCTCGCAGATCTCATGGAGAAAGCGACCTGTCTGTAGTAACGGACCCCGCCCCTCCTGCCACAGGACCTCCCTACCCTGCAACACCGATCCTTTGAAATACAGTCTCTCCTTACTGAGTCCGACTGTGTTTTCATTTGACACCAGCCTCCACTAGGGTACCCAGTATGCCGAGAGGGACCTCTACTAACCCAGGTCTGGTTGATCAGGGGCCTGCGAATTAACTGGTAATAGATCAACAGGAAAAAGGCGAGGTTTATCTCACACACGTGCAGGAGTTCTCTATAAGGAACTGCTCTCCAAACAGCCGGATGGAGGGGGCGGGCGGCAGTGCTTAGGGCTTCAGAAGGAAAGCGTGGAAGGTTCCAACCAGGCTCGTGTTACAGGCTGAATATTTGTGTCCCCCACATTCACATACCGAAGCCTTAGCCTGCAGTGTGATGGTTTTTGGAGGCTTAGCTTTGTGAGGCGACTAGGGGTCAGATGAGGTCACACGGGTGTGGCCCTTGTGGTGGGATTAGCGCCCTTCCAAAGAGAGACGCCAGAGAGCTTGTTCTCTCTGGGTCATGTGGAGACACATTGAGAAGGTGGCCACGTGCAAGCCAGGAATAGAGCTCGCACCAGAACCCAGCCCTGATGGCACCGCGACCTCGGACTTTCGGCCTCCAGAACTGTGAGAAAATGAATTTCTGTCATTTGAGCCGCGGGTCTGTGGTGTTTTGCCGTGGCAGCCTGAGCTGGCTGAGACAGCTTATTTGCACAACCATGTTGGAATGTCATGGGGCGGAAGGTCCTTGTCTGGATGCTCGTTCTCAGATAGGGGTAGGGAGCTGTGTTCAGTCAGATAAAGTTGGCTCAGAAAAGACTTCTCGCTGCATCTGCTGAGAGCAAGCTCGATGCCGTTCTGGTGGGTCATCGGTCCCTTTAGCTCCGTATTGTCTCCTGTCTTGTTTCAGCGAGGAGCCCAGGAGGAGTGCAGGAAGAGGGGTGCGGGTGGGGGCTGTCTGGCGAACTGTGCAAGGTCGCGTGTGACTTGGGCTTGGCCCTTAAGAAGAGATGGACCCCCTCGCGTGGGCTAGGCGTCTCTTTCCACACGCCTCATCTCGGTTCTCACGAGCTCTCCTTGCGACGTCGCTGGGCAGAGGCTGTCCTGGTCACTGCTTAGGAACGGGGTCCCATGAGGCTGGGACTGGCGCACAGATGCACAGCTAGTGCAGAATCAGGATCCCGACACCCTCATCGCCTCCTCTTCCAGGGCTCTCTCCGCCGGGATTCGGATGGGCAGAGAGGAGGAGGGGCCCGTAGGAAGCGGGCGCAGAGGTGAGAGGGAGCTAGCCGGCGGGCAGGCCGCCATCTGTAGAGAGCAGAAGGGGTGGCAGGGGCGAGAGCGCAAAGAGCTTTGAATGTCGTGCAGAGGAATTGGAGGTTAGGGAGTTTCAAAACTTCCCTCTTCACCCTTTCTGTGGATTTATAAATTTCT
>NW_011888853.1:1003990-1022185 GCF_000151845.1 Pteropus vampyrus | reverse complement strand
TGGGCTAGGCGTCTCTTTCCACACGCCTCATCTCGGTTCTCACGAGCTCTCCTTGCGACGTCGCTGGGCAGAGGCTGTCCTGGTCACTGCTTAGGAACGGGGTCCCATGAGGCTGGGACTGGCGTACAGATGCACAGCTAGTGCAGAATCAGGATGCCGACACCCTCATCGCCTCCTCTTCCAGGGCTCTCTCCGCCGGGATTCGGATGGGCAGAGAGGAGGAGGGGCCCGTAGGAAGGGGGCGCAGAGGTGAGAGGGAGCTAGCCGGCGGGCAGGCCGCCATCTGTAGAGAGCAGAAGGGGTGGCAGGGGCGAGAGCGCAAAGAGCTTTGAATGTCGTGCAGAGGAATTGGAGGTTAGGGAGTTTTAAAACTTCCCTCTTCACCCTTTCTGTGGATTTATAAATTTCTGCAATGAGCAAGCATCACATTTATAATCAGAAAGGGAGTTGTTTTTTGTTGTTGTTGTTTTGTTTTTTATAAACAGGAGACAAAAAGGGGAATAACATGGAGGTTTTGTTTGTTGGCTGGTTTTTGTTTTAAAGGAGACAAAAAGGAGCATTGCATGAACACAGCACAGAAACGGGAGAAGGCGCGAAGGAACAGGCCCAGACGGTTCAGAGGCGAGACGCTCCTTCGGGTGGAATCAGACTGTGAGCGTCCCAGTTTACCTGCACCGAAGGAGTGTTTACCTGTGCAGGAGCGAGGGGCCAGGCAGCCTGGGGAGAAGCCAATGGCTCCAAAGCCGCGGTGGGGGAAACGGAGCGGGTGTAAAGTTTCTCGGAGACATCACTGAGACACCACCGTTGACATATTCGTGGATTCTGGCTATCCCCAGCTTGCCCTGCCCAGCTTCCTCCTCCTGGGGGTGTGCACACGGGCCTCTCCCTTATAGCATCTTGACTTTGCTGAGGAGGGAAACTGAGGCAGGTGAGCCGGGAGCCCCTTGGCTGGTGCCGGAGCCGCTTCTTACTCAGCGTTGGTGCCCCGAGGCAGCTCTGTTCAGCTCCATGCCCCTTGGTACGGGGGCTCAGAGAGAAAGTCTTTATTTCCTATGCAAAGTGGCCTTCAAGTGAGAGATGAAACTTTAGAGAGAGCTCAAAAAGCAATTAACTTCACTCAAAGTGAACGATATTGTTTTGTGCCACTAGACAATTTTTTTCCCCCAGAAAAATTACACCCTCAAAATCAACATTTGATTTAGTCTTTGTTCGTTTTAAGAATGATGTGAGGATATGAACAGGCAGCAGGGGACTTTATAAAAAAATATGATGCAGCTGAAATAATTTTAAGGCTGGATATAGCTTTGCATTTTCTCTCTGGAAAGCCTGGACTAATTTTCACTTCACCAGCTGTGTATGAGGAGGGCCTGGCTCTTCATAACCTTAGCAGCATTGAGAATTATAATTTAAAAAACGTTCATTTGATGGTGAAATATTGCTCTGTTGTGTGTTTCTTTGTTTACAGTGAAGCGGAATATTTCTTCCTATGGTTATTGGCCTCTTGCATTTCTTTATTGGTTTTCGTAATAGGTTTTCGTCTCTGTCCATTTTTTTTTCTCATTGCTCTTTACATATTACAGTTGATGTCCCCTCATCATATACAGGGGTCCTTGTTTTCTACATCCTCGTGACCTTGGTCCCTGAAGTTACGAGGTTGCACAGGAGAACAACACTTGCCATAACACAAAAATATCCACTCCCGGGCTGCTTTCATTATAAACTCTGCCCCAGCTCCCACATCCGTCACATCTAACACGCAGATCTTCCCACCCTCCCTCATCAGATCGGCGGGTTGTTCTGTTCCTGTTAGCCATATGTCATAAACGTCTTGAGCATCATGCAAAACAATTTCAAATTTTGCCAAAGATGCAAAATTTCCTGAGGTTGATCAAAGTGATTATGGAAGAATTATTTGAGTCACATGCAAGGCAACTGGCGAGTGAGAATATAGCGGGGTCCAGGCGGTTAACAATTATGGGAGAGAAAATCTACGCGGCTGATGAAATGACAGGCACTTCAAAAAGGAGAGATTCGAATCTGAGAGGATTAAGACAGGCCATTGGGAAAACTGATGACGCCTTCAAATATTTTTTTTTTTTTTTTTTGCAAAAATGTCCTCTTACAACTGTGCTGTGAAAGTCAAATGTGAAATTGAAGATGTTATATCCCCCTATCAGACAATCTTGTCAGAGGAATCGTGCCCCCCGATCGACATTTGATTTATTCTTTGTTCGTTCGAAGAATTAAAAAAAGAGTTGCGTTCACAGCCTACTTTTATTAAACGGAAGCTAAAACAAACTGTTTCGTAATTTGTAGTTTCTTTTTAAATATAAAGTCACGAACATTTAGTTTTTTCCCACCTTTTCAATGGATTTACTTTCTGGCCTCTTCCCCCCTCATCCCAAGTTTCTTTAAATAATGGTGACCTTCGATATCACATTTTTTTTTCCTTTTGTGACAAGGATGTGTCTGCTTCTCTCTGTCCACAATTCGGGCCACCGCAGTGTCCCCCAGTCCAGTCCCAGAGTTCTGAGGCAAGGGTTTTCCCTCAGTTAGTGGCCCTGGTACCTGGTGGCCTCCTTTGGGCACATGTGGGACAGGAAAGCATCTTTCCTAGAGACCAGGCTGTTTGACAAGTGAAGGCTCATGGCTCCGGCCATGCCGGTTCCCATGATACCAGGCTGAGCAAGGCTCTGAGGCAAAGGCAATGGCTGTTTCTTCTCCCATGCAGGCCTGGCCCAAAGTGCTGGAAACGGTTCTGTGTCGGACAGATCTCGGACGCCCAAGTGGTGTCCCTGCCATAGTTCTGGGTGGGGATGGCACAGCACACTGCGTGTCAGGATGGGATCAGGTGTCTGAACCTCGCATGAGACCTTCTCTCTCCCTTTCTCTCCTTGGGGCTCTGCTTTTTCTTTCCTTGATTTTACCTCCCCACCCCCATCCTGGTGGCTATCTAAAATAGCCTCCTCTGCCAAGGCCGGCCGCCCTAAGTCCCTACACACACCCTTCCACAGCGTGTTAGCTTTAGTGTCTCAAAGAAACGGGACAAAAATTAAATATAATCTTCAGCAGGTGCTATGTTACATCTTCGATAGGCTTATGATGCTTTATGACATAGAGATGGTTAATAGTTTTTCTGCATATCTTTCCATTGCATTAAAGCTTTGAGAGTCTTATAAAAACTTATTTATGCTTTGATTTGTTTGTTCGTTTGTCTAGTTTTCAATACCTCTAGAATGTACTTCTGTAGATAGGGCGAGGTCCGCTGCATCAGCTACTCACGGCCATGGCAGACGTACATTCTCCGTGGGATACAGCAGGACTCCATTCCCATATTCACTTTTTCTCCGCAGGTCGGCGGGGGCCCAGCTGGTCCGGGCTGGGCTCCGCTGAGCCCGACTGCAGGCTGGGCTGGAATCGGGTCTGTGCCATCACCTCTCATCTTTCCAGACCAGCAGGCACCGGGCTGTGTTGTTTATTTGGGAGGTGGTCCAGGCTCATCGCAAACTTTTGCTTACTTCGCATGCGCGCACATCCCGCTGGCCAACGCAGCTGATGTGGGCCAGTCTGAAGTCAGGGGGCGGGAAGGTCACTCTACCTTTCTGGGGGCTATGGCGAGGAGAAACGAAGGACCGTGACAGAATTTCAGTCCACCACACTGGCCAATGTCATCATGGTCATCTTGAACGAATCACCCCTTTTCTTTGAATTATGGGCCTAGGGAAGCAAGGGGAAAGGCTAATGCTTCTCTAACCCTCTTATCACAGATTCAGAAGGATGAGAAGGATGGCCGAAGCCCAAGGCGACTCAGCTGCCGGAGCCCTGGACCCCATGAGGCCATCCTCCATCCAAACAGGAGCAAAGACAGCACATCTGGGCCACGGAACTCCTGAGTCCTTTGGGCAGTACCAGGTCTCCCCAGGCCACAGGTGATCTGAGTGTGAATGCACGGGATGTATGCACGCACACACACACATGCTTATGCAGGTATGTGGCTGAGATTACAACTCTCTTCAAGGTCAGTAATGATAAGAATAGTCATAAAGGTAGCTAAGCTTTTTATGCTCTCTCTAAATTCTGGCCCTATTTGAGCCCATACAGGGTGGGGTGTGGGGGGCGGGGGAGGCCGAGCATTGATTACTTTCTACAAAGAGGCCATTATCCTAACCTTTCTTTTCCCTGTTCGTTGATCAGAGTCTCCTCTCTTCTCTGCCATTTAATAAGAACGGGGCAGGCAAGAGGAGATGCTATAAAATCCAATTAACTCAGGCTTCAAGAGGCACGGTCTCCATGTGGTGCCAGCTCCCAACACCACAAACAACAGCCAGGCCTGTTGCAGCTTCCTAGGGACAGGGGAGCTGGTGGGGAGGGCCGCCATGTGCATCCAGATTCCCAGGCGAGGAGGCCCTCAGGCTAAGGTTGCTCCCTCCTCTTCATGGCAGTGCAGGGGTGTGGAAAGGAATGGGGGGGGCCCGCAATGCACTATATGGGGCCTCAGGCCTCCAGCACCCCCCAGTGCCTCTCCTCCCCTCCGCTTTGACAAAACTCTCTGCTCTCTGTAAGTCACCACGCGTAGCCCCTGGCCTCAAAGGGAGGCCATTTAGAAGGTTGCAGAGTTGGTCCCAGGCCCAGTGCTGGCAGCCAAGACCTGTCTTGGGCAGAGGCGGGAGAGGGGTGCTTTGCCATAGGCAGATGTTTCTGTTCTCCAGTGCAGATGGGGCACGCAGAGCCTCGGAGAGTGCAGATGAGCGGGAGTGGAGAGGGAGCCCGCGAGGCTGTGAGCCGCGTCGCTGCAGATGGTGTCAGTCGAGTGCAATTCTGCTGGCAGACGATTTCGATCAAGTGCGGTGTAAACCCTTCGCGGCACGCGAGCATTTCCGGTGCTTTCCGATGCTTTCCGATGCCTCCCGCCCCTCGCTGCTGTCCCTCTGCCCTTTCAGCAATGGCTTCTTCCGGACGCCACCCCCTGCCACCCCCTAACGCCACCCCCTGCCACCCCCTGTGACTTCAGCCCAGCCCACATGCTCCTTCTAACACTCGGTCTTGCGGTTCCTGGTTCCCGGATCCCTGACCGCTTCAAGCTTCCCCCAGCTCACGCCACCTTCCTCTGGCGAGACCTCTCCTCGGAGCCCCTCCCTCATTACCGGAACTTTCACGCCTCCACCAACGCCCCCTAAGCCCCCCGATCTCCATTCACTGGCTTCTCCCCTCTGCCTGCTGTGCTTTACTAACATGCCCACAGATTCTCTGACCTCCAGCCACCGAGAGGCTGGGTGCATTCTCCTCCCCTTAAATCCGGACAGATGTCTGACTGCCCCAGTGAGTGATGGCAGAAGTCACACTAGGTCAAAAAGGCCAGGCAGCTTCTACTTGAGTCTCTTGGGACACCCATCTGGGATGTCTAACTATGTGTAAGAGATCCAGCTACTGGGATGTGGGGATGTTCAGGTCACGTGAAGAGGTCGCGTGAACAGGCCACGTGCACGCGCTCCTGCAGAGCCCAGCGGAGGCCCCAGCCGACAGTCAGCATCGTCACCTGACAGGTGAGGAACAATCTCCAGGTGATTCCAGGCTCCGTCAGGTGAGTTTCCCCAGCCACTGAGTCTTCTCAGCTAAAGCCCAGAGATCACAGAGCAGAGACAGTCAAGCCTGCTGTGCCCGGTCCAAACGCCCATTGATTATCTGAACGTAATAAAACGGGTGATTTAAGCCACTAACTTTTGGGATGGTTCGTCATGCGGCATTAGGACGTGGGATGTCAGTCACTGCCGTTCTCACAGATCCACACCGTGCACCTTTGGGCCGCCCCAAGGCTGACAGAGAGAAACTGCAATGGTCTTTGTTCCCACCTTGTGGTTGTAGGGTGCGTGGTGGAGGGGGATTGCCGTAGGATTGCCAGGTAAAATGCAGGCTGCTGAGTTAAATTAGAGTTCCGAATAAACAAGGAATCATTTTTAGTATACGTATATCCCATGTGGTAGTTGGGATATACTTATACTAAGATACATCATTCACCATTTATCTAAAATCCTAATTTTACTGGTTATCCTTGTGTTTATTTATAAAATCTATAAACCCTAAAAAGTAGGGGCCTAAAGCCCTGGACACTCCTCCCAGTGATGCTCAGCAAAGCCATGTTGCTTCCACGGTGAGCTGCAGGGGCCCCTAACTGTGTCTGTGTCTGGGGCATCCATGCTCATAGCACAGGCTACGGGGTCTGTGGTCAGCAAAAGTTCCCAAGACCTCAAGAAGTTGTCTGCAAGGCCCAGGTGATGGCTGCAGCCCGAGGGGAAAGATGGTGCTGCCCAAAGCTTGACCTTCCTGTTCCCAAGGTGAAGGTGTATTCATTCTTTTCTGGAATAAAATAGATGCTCATGCGGATGCTTCTCCTCATCCCGGCCAGGCACACCTCTCCTGTGGTACCCGGAGCTTCTTTGCTCTCGCCTGACAAAGGAGAGTGGGAAAGGGCCTCTTCCCCTTTTTCCAGCCAGTCATCCCCTTCTTCAATCATTTGGGTTCCTTCTCCAGTAATGAAAACCAGCTCATTCTCAACCTGCCGCCGAGTCTTCTAAATAATAGGGGCTGGAAAAGTCTGTCTCACGCTCTATCCCGCAGTTCTCTCCTTTCCCTTCTCAGTCCCAGCTCATTAGCTCAAGGAATAATAAGGAATCGTCTATCCCGTCCTTCTCCCTGCCCAGACCCTGATCCCAGGGGAGAGCGGGGCCATGCACCCCAGTCAGCCCTGTCATAAGTAGCACAAGTGGGGACCTAGGCTTTTCATTCATTCATTCATTCATTCAACAAATATTTATTGTCTAAGAGCAATTTTAGTAGCTGGGGCCAAGCACTAGCTTGGAAAGTCAAACGACAAAATAAGACAAAAGAAAAGTCATAAAAAAATGGATCCGACTCTCCGGATACAAAGGGAAAGTATCCGAGGAGAGTTGGGGAGGTTGCCCAGCGCAGCTGCTAGGTCCCCACACACGTGTGATCTGTCATCCCTATGACGAGACAGGTGTCCCCAGCACCATCACTCTTTTTTTACCAGCAGATTTTGAAAAAAAAAAAAAATCAGAGTTTGGGGTAAAACACAGCCTTGTAGATGAGCGTGAAGGTCCCCTCCCGGCAGAGGCACGCCCCCTTCCTCTCGCAGTAGGAGTTACCCAAGGCCGCGTGACAAGTCACCCTCAGCGCAGCGGCTTAACCCGACCAGGGCCTGCGATCTCCCCGTTTAGTCTGTGATTCGGGAATCCGGGCATCTCCTTCATCGCTCAGCTGGAAGGTTGGGATTCGGGGTCTTTCAGGAGGTCGCAGTCAAGGTGTCGCAGTGTCATCTGAAGACACCCGGGCTTCCACATCCAAAACGGCTCTCTCCGGTGGCGGTCGTTGCAAGAGCCTCAGCTGCTCTCCACGTGGGCCTCTCCGTGGGGCTGCTCATGGCACGGCAGCTGGCTCCCCGCAGTCCTCTATGCCTTTCACAGCTTAACCTCAGAGTGACACACTCTTATCTCCGCCATGTGCTCTTGGTCATAGACACCAACGCTGGAACTGTCAGAAAGGGGATCATACGCAGATGGGAATTCCAGGAGGAGGGGCTTTTGGGGTCGTCCTGGAGGCTGGCTACCACACTCACCTTTCCCTATTTTCAAACCTCACCTAATATTATGTTTTTGGTCCACGTTCAGTAAATATTTATTGAGCCTCTGCTATGTGCTGGCCCTGTTCCAGCCTCTGGAGATTCATCAGTGACTGAAATAGACCCAGAGAACTGGCTGGGCCTATGATGATCTGTAAGGCTGGATACACGGCCAATTCAATGCAAAGGGGATGCGTGGGGACCAGTCTCCGCCCTGACTTTACGTGTGTGCGTGTGCACGTGTGTGCGTGTGTGTGTGCGCGTGTGTGTGCATGCTCTTTCAAGAGAATGCAAGTTTCTCCTTCCTCTTTCCTGGTCATCCATCTCTCTGTAAGGCTCAGACGTGCTGCTGTAGCCAGAGGCATTTCTGGAGCTTCCTTTTGGAATTCTTGGAATGAGAAGCCCAAGCGGACTTTTTAAAACATTCTCAAAGGTAACGAATGTGCTTCTAGGTGCCAGATTATTTCTTTTAGGGGAGAGGGTTGGCCAGTGCATCATCGTTTGGAACCTGCTCTTGTGTCAATTAATTTAGAATTCTACCATCAGTAAACACCTCCCCCCACCTCCTTCCACCCCCCTCCACACACAACATACGCACGCACACGACTAAAGTTATGGCTATTTGACTGTAAAATATTTCTCACGAACTGACCGTAAAGTCATTTTCAAAAGGTGAATTTCAAAACAAGGTGTTTTGAATAATGGCCATGTCCTGGAAATAGATGCACAGCCTCCCAGAGGGACACTTCGAATGAGATGCTCTCCTTCTGATGGAGGAGTTCTGGAATGTTCTTTCCAAAACCTTTCGTTACTTTCTACTCAGGCCTTACAATTCTCAAGAGTCTAGCTTTCCTTTTCTTTTTCCTTTTTCCTTTGCTGTTTTCAGGTGTCGTATCTGGTCGGGAGGGACATGTTTCACGTTAAGCACGGCGGGGCAGGGATGACGGGTGCTCGTGCCATTGCCACCTTTGTGGGTGAGGCGCAAGCTCTGGCTCGCATCCCCCCGGAAGTGGGTAGCCCTGGCTTTGCTTCCGGTCCCAGAGTGCAGCTGTCCTTGATGAGCCTCTTGATGATCATCTCCAGGGGGCAAGCGGATGGAAACCCCCAGACTTGTCTGACTCTGTCTGGCACGTTGCCAACATCTTCCTCTTTCCCCCGTGATGTCACTTCAGGGTGTCTTTATAGTTTGGGGAACAATCACTCCGTTTGATCTGCGTTCAGTCTGCCCTCTCTTTCTGCCAGTACAAACAATCTGGCACCATAAATACTGTCGTCGGTGATCGTTTGCAAGCTCCTTTCCATCAAGTGTGCTTTATTTATTTACTTTTCCAAAAAAAATAAATAAATAAATAAAGAGAAGGAGGAGGAAAGAAACTCTGGAAGATATCAGAGTGGGTTATGTTTCTTTCTTCTGTCTGTAGGGTTTCAGGAGATTTGATGGAAAGTTCTGACAGCTGGCAAGCCAAGGCTGCTTTTAAGTGAGAGCTAATAAATATCCTCTCAGATCCAGAGCGAATTCGGGGCTGGCATCTGAGGAAGGAGGCGCCCTCTCTCCACGCTGTGGTTATGTGCCACGTGCAAAGCCCGGCTCCGCTCCGCACACTGGAGTGACTTTGAAACGAATCCAGCGCTTCGCCATCTGGCCCTGATTGTAAACATGTGTGTACAAAGCGAGTGTCACTTCAGCTAATTCACCGGGGCCTGGCTGCTCTGGCAGTTTGCTGCAGCTGTCTCTGGGGTAGGGGGCAGCGCGGTGGGCCCGGAGGACAGTGGGGGTACACGGGCGGGCGGCCTTTCTTCCGGTAGGGTCTGCGTGCCAGCCAGAGGGAGGCTAGGTGGCAAACCTTCAGATATCCAGCCCCGACGTCACGTGTCCACACATCCTTAGTGCTGACGGTGGCTTTACGTCTCGCTCCCTGGCCGTCATTGCCTTGAGAGTAAGTCATTTTCATTTTGGGGCCGTAAATGCCCTTGAGGCACGCCGAGCTGTCTCGTTTCTCACTCTGAGGCTTGCACTTGGGCAGTTATCCCTGAATGAGCCGCTGCGTCGCGTCTCGACAGGCTTTCTGCTCTTCCTCGCTTGGATTTCCAGTATTTCTGCCCTTGCTGGACAGAAGGAAGAGCTGAATCTTCACCCCTCTGGGTGGAGGAAGCTAGAAACGAGGTTTCTGTGTCTCCAGCAAGGAGCAGCAAGACCTTGGATAACTTCTCCTCATCTCCCTGGGCCTCAGCTTTAGCATCTTTCAGATGGGATCATTATCGCCACACCTTACCCGCACCCCGTAGGCCCCCCGGGCCGGGTCCCCGCGTGAAGATCAGGGCAGGGTCCAGACGAGTCACTGCTGCAGGCGCCGCGTGCCATGAGGAGCGGCGGCCATCACGGCGAACACACACCAAAGTCGCCACAGTCCAGTCAGCGGTGCAGCTCGGGCTGCGCGTCGGGCTCCCCCGACGCCTCTCTTCACGCCACCTGGCAGATGGAGCTGTCGCTTTGTTCCGGGAAACAAAGGAGGTGGACCAAAAGTCTGGGGCACAGTCTGGGTGGGTTGGCACCTCCCTGCACCTCCTTTATCCCCACAGGTGTCCCCTGCCCTGCTCCCCACCCCCAAGCTCTGACTAAATGAGCGAGTGACACCTTCTCTCAACTCCTCCCTCCCATGCGCCTCAAAAACACAACAGATTTAATTTTCTACACATATAAAAAATGTTCTTTTTCAAACAGCCCCAGGGACATGAAAAGAAGGAGCAAGCTAATTATCTCCTGTATTTTCTTCCGGCTGGGAGAGCACAGCGGTATGCACGGGAGGGCCGGAATCGGCAGGGCCAAGAGCAACCCCCAGATGGCACCGTGGGGTGCGGGGAGGCGGCACTGCGGGCACTTTGGGGAATGCGGAGTGGGGCAGGGAGCACAGGGTTCCTGTGCATCCTGTCCCCAAAGCTGTCATCTGGAGTGTGTTGGTAGGACCCAGAAGCCACCAGGCAATCCCACAGGGGTGGCTCTGCCAAGGTCAATTGCACAATAGCGCTGCCCCTGGTGAGCTAGTGCCACAGGGAGGCCACCGAAATGTGGCCACGGGGGAGACAAGGCCCTTCCCTTTCCTCCCAAGAGATGAGAGTGGCGAGAGGAGCACCTCAGAGGATTCCTGGGGAAAGGGGAAGAAAATGTGGGGCCCTAACAAACCCCGTGACCCGAACCCAAACCTGGAGATCAAAATGAGACAATTCCACCGTGTGACACGCTCCCCATGACAGATGCCTAATTAAAGCTGGATGGGAACAGGCAAGACAACCACTTAATCTGGAAGATATTTGCCTTGCTAATTTAGAAGTGTGTGCGTGCGTGTGTGTGTGTGTGTGTGTGCGCGCGCACGAGTGTGTGTGCGTGTGTTTTCCTGTTGGGTGAGTGTTTATAAAATCTTAATTAGGTTGTGCGTATTGGAACGGAGATGGAAATGTGTCTTATTATTATTTTTTTTTTTCTGTAATAGTCTCACTCCCCCGAAGGACGTTAAAGCTCCGTACACGAGATTCTCCGAGCAGGCAAAGTAGTAATGGCCTCTGACGATGGGCTTCGGGAGAGGAGGGAGGAGAGTCGGTCCCATTCGATCGCAGATGGATGCCTGATAGCTTACATTTTCGTAAAAGAAAATCAAAACCAGATTGGACTCAGAGCGGTTATTTATAACCTGTCCGGAGAAGCTGGCATTTCAATATCAATCTCATATTGAATAAATTTTTAATGACCTTTAATGTGAGAGCTAAGCAGGGGCAGTGGGGTTGCGCCATGCTGTGCCCATGGCGGGCGCTCAAGGACCGTGGAAATGGAACGAAGGGGACAGTGGGCAATGAGTCACGGCGGAGCCCGTGACACCTTTTGTCTCCTTTGCCTGTCTCTGCCCAGCCTGGCTCTGAGGTCTGATACTATTACTGTCCGGTGCATTTAAGGAAAGCAAGCCTGGCGAACATTGAAAAGGGTAAGACCACACGAGAGAGCAAGAGGCTCGGTTTGGCTTTGATAATCTTGGGGCGATCGGACTGTCACTCCACAGCCAGCTGGCCGCCTGGGAGGCGCCAAGGGGATGTGGATGTTTCTGGAATGTGGATGGCCAGGATGCAACGACCAGATAAACAAACGACGTGGAGCCACAAGTCGGTCTTCCTCAGGGATAGAGGCTAGGCGATTTGGGTTTTAGATAACCTTTCTCGAGCCTCTCCATGGGCCCCCAGCACCTACCTGCAGCTTGTGATAAAGACTGGGACCTCCTGAAGCAGGGTCGAGGGGTACGGTCCTCATGAGAAGGGAATGGTGTGTTGCTCCCCAGCCCTCACCTTTTCAACGAGCCACCTAGACGCTGCCCGCACCTCTCCCACTTTATCCTGCACGCGCGTCTCCTTGTGTGTCTCGTGCAAATGCAGGTTCTGATTCGGTGTGTCTGGCATGGGGCCTGAGACGCTCCCTTTCTCACCAGGTCCCAGGTGATGACGACGGAGTCAGGAGATGACACTCTGAGTGTCGCTGGTCTCTCTGTGACTGAGACCTGCCCTGGGAGGTCAGGGTTGAGCCGGGGTGACGAGACGGTGGCAGAAGCATGATGGATAGCAACGCAGGTCTGCACCTGAGCAGCGGAAGAGGAACGGAAATCGGAGTTCAAAGAGTCGGTCAAGTACAGATAAGTGGAGAGAAAAGGGGCATTCTAGGTGGACGGGCTTCTTGTGCAAGGCTGCAGAGGTAGAAAAATGCAAGAATGTTCTCTGTGGAACCACCTTCACCCTTTCTCTCCTCGTGAGGAAGACCAAGGAAGGGCGGCCCACCTCTGCCGGACCAGGAGCTGCTCACCTGTGACTGAGCACACCTGGGGAGCTTTTAAACATGATTGATGCTTCAGCTTCTTCTCGGGGCTTCCAAATTCATTGGTCTTGGGTGGGGCCCTTTTTTAATTTTTTTATTTTTTTAAAAAATAAAGCTCCTCCAGAGATTCTCATACGCAGACAGAGTTGAGAACCATGGCTTAGATCCAGGTATATTCACATTTGCCCAGCTGCAATTTGTTGGGGAGTTAGGTAAAGGATTACCCCCTCCCTTACCGCCGGGCCCCCACTGCACACCCCCCAAAGGCAGGTATCTGAGCATCTGGTAAACATCTGCTCTGTTCCATGCAGAGTGGGGTGACCTACTTTTTTGCCTGTGGCTTCTCTTGCACAGAGTCCTTTGGGACAGAGGGGCAGATGGAAGTGTCAGCATGTCGGTGTTGCTGCCGCATCTGGGTGTCACCCCAGTGCTCGCTTCTCTGTCAGATTCCTGACGTGGTATTTAGACAGTGAACCGCTGCCTCCAGGCACTTGCTGGGGAGATCAAAGCAGCCTGCAGCATCCAGAGACGTCCCTGGCTTCCGGCTGCCAAGCCCTGGCAGCTCCGGGCTTCGGGAGGACTGAGGCCAGTGCGTGGGTCGTATTGGCTTGGATATAGACCCTGGACGGACAACAGCGTGCCAGGGACAATCTTAGCTCACCGCGGGGCGTCCCTCACCTTCAACGCTGGCTGTCCCGGCTACTAGAGAGGGGACACAGACCATGGTGCCATTCGCTCTGATGGCTGTCTGTACATTTTTCATTGTAAGGGGAGACGGGGCCACATACAATGAGACAGTCTTCTCTGGAAGGTTCCATCTCCATGTTTCCGGTGGGAATCAGATAACGAGAAGGAAGCTGGGGGACTCAGGACACCAGTGGGCGCCTCTCACATGTCTTCTGGAGCCAGCAGACTGGGGAAGGGAAATGAGGGGGAATTTCGCCTACAAGATGCTCCTGGCCTTGGGCATGAACTGGAGCACAGGTGTCCTTCTGGGTGGTGGCCCTGTGTGTGCACCGCGAGTCCTCAGACGCTGCCCAGTGTCACCAGTGTTTATTCACCTTTCCTACACACAGCAGAGAACATTGCGTCTCTCCATCCAAGCTCTCAAAGAACTGCGATTCTTTCGTGTGGGTTCCTCTCCCTGTTTTTCAGTAGGTGCTGTTATTAGCATCCCTTGGTCGGCCTTCTGCAGGAACAGTTTGTCTCATCCTGACGAGAATCCGAGGCAAGCTGGGGAACGGGATGCACTTGGGCTCAGATGGCTGTCCCAGCTCCTCCTTCTCCCAGCCTGGGATTCTCCCGGAGATGAGGAGAGAGTGAGGTCCCAGCCCTCCCCACGTGGACGCAGCTGCCAGTTCCCAAACTTCGAGAGGCGCTGGCCCTCCCAATAGGACCAAACCCCTGACCCTGGGTGTTTGGGACATTTTCGAACCCACCAACCACCTCTCTCCCCAGTCAGAGAGGCGGGGGCGGGGAGGGAAGGTAACAGGACGGGGGCTGCTCTGGGCCCACTCAAGAGTGCACTGGTGGAAAGAGCGGCCGAGAGATCCCCTTCCTCGGCCAAGGGACACGATGCTGCTCCGCCCTCCCATCTTCTCTTCTCCCTTCACTTTGTCCCCAGAGGGTGTGTGACCCGGAGCATCCCCAGAAAGTCGTCGGGCTTGGCTCAAGAGGGCGGATGGATGCGTGACAATGGCAGAGATGCTCCGTCTTGGCCCCGCAGACTCCTGCGCTGGGAGCGACACCTGCTCGCGACAGGCCCCGAGCCAGAGCGTGGGTGGGCAGCTGGGTCTGGTGCGCCGCCTCCTCCCCAGCTCGCTCTCACAGGCACTCCACCAGCGTGCTTCTCCTTTGATCTGTTTCATGGTTCAGCTCGAACGCCACACGCCCCGTGTTGCCTTGATACCTTCCCTTCTGCCTCCTCTTCACCCCCCACCCCGCCGCCGAAGCAGGAAGGAATCTTCCTCCTTGGAATTCTCTGCACGTGGTCTCTGCGCTTTGTCGTGGTACACATCAATTTCTCTTTTTTTACCCAAGTTATCTACCTGCATACCTTATATCATCTCTGAGTTGGAAAGCTTCCTAATGACAAGAGTGATACCTTATCCGCCTTTATGGCCGCCACACTGCACCGGGCCCTGCAAATGCTGATGGAATGAATAGAAACCCGACCCAGTGACATTCTGGGATGTGTGTCGTCACGAGACGGTCATTCGTCTCTGCTTTGCTGTTGCAGTGGGGGGCCTCCCCCGCTCTAGGGAAGGTGGTGGGGCGAGACTCATTCCTTCGGGTTGTCAGTCAATTAACAGGCATTTCCTGTTACGTGTCACATCACTGTGGTAGTGTTAGGTGCTGCGGGCCACACACGTGGACGAGATGCAAGTAGTTGTCACTCTCCAGGCTCTCCCCATTAGTCCAGCCATAGATGGTATTGGAACCCCACGGTGGAGCCTTTGCGATTCCCAAGATACCCCCCCAAACCCCACCCCTGACCCTCCTCCATCTGCCCTTTTGCTTTGCTTCGGGTTAATCGGACTCTTATCTTTTTTCTCTTAGTCACTTAGTGTCCCCTCCCTCTGTCTACCATCTGCATATTGGTTCACATCCTAGTGTCAGTCACACGTGTGAACTTTAGCGATCAAAGCCACATGCCTCTTCCAAGCAATCGTTCGTGATGTACTCGGGAAAACTCACGGCTTTTTCCTCTGAGGTGTCCCGCATTCACTGGTCCATTCGCCTCGTCGTATAATGTTTGTCTGATTTATAGGATAAAAGAACAAGCCGCTAGAACGGGGGTAAGGGGCGACGGACTAACGGTGCAGTGGCTTCAAGAACCAAGTGCATTTTTCTCTCCCCTGACACTGGTGGGGCCTCTCTGCTCCTCGTGGTCGTTCAGGGACCAGGTCCCTCCATCGCGTTGCTCTGCCCTCCCCGCGATATTGTTGTCATAGACACAGCTAAAACTGGGCTGAAGTCGGTTCAGCTATAGGAAGGGAAAGACAGCTTGGGAAAGGTCTTTGCTCGGGGATGACCTTCTCGAGGAGGCCTATCCTGATCATTCAATGTCAGGCTTCCGCCGTGACAGTGCTGCGTAACGAACGGCCCCAAATTACAGGTTGCGGTAGACAGCTCTCTGAAAGTGTTCCCCCAGCTCTCCCCTCCCACGGTTACCCGATCCGATATCAGCCTAGGTACTGCTGTGAAGGGACTTTGCAGAGGCAATTAACGTAGCAATCAGATGACCTTCCGAGAGGGAGATTATCCAGGAATGACGGTGGACCCAAAGTAATCAACACAAGTCCTCAAAATCAGAAGGAAGGGCAAAAGAGTCAGAACACGCCACAGAAAAGGGGGAAAGAAAGATGTGGCAGAGAAATTCCAAGTGTGCGCAGCGTCAGCATGCCGCTGCTGGTTCCGAGATGTAAGGACCAGCTGTAAGGACCAGAGGAAGCCCCCACTGACACCCACGAGGAAGTGAGGACCTCAGTCTTACGACCTTAAAGAAGCCAGTTCAGCTGACAACATGAACGAGCTCGGAGGCAGATCTTCCCCAGAGCCTCCCGGGAAGAACCGGCTGGCGGACGCCTTGATTTCATCCTTCCGAAAGCGGAGACTACCTACCGGACTCCTGACCTACAGGATCATGAGGTCACACGTTTGTGTTGCTTTAAGCCACGGAGGTGGTGGCCCTCTGCTTTGGCAGCAAGAGAAAACGGATACAGAGGATCTTACACAACATCGTACTTCATATCGGTGGGTCTGTACGTCAGCTGCGACTTGGCTCGGCCAGGCTTCCCGGCAGATTCAGGTCTACTTCTTGCATCTTCCTTTACCTGGGCGTGTGCTTCCCCTGGCAGAAACGCAAGAGGCCAAACCAGAGCCCGGGGACACTTGTAAAACCTCTGCGCATTGTGGCAGCTGACATCCTAACAGCCCCCAAAAGTCGCATCACAAGCCAAGAATCAATGGGGTGGAAAAATTGTACTCTGCCTGCTGGGGGTGGGTGGGCATTGCTGTCACCTGCACAGAGCCAGGATATAGGATTCTGTTAGACGGGGGAAGCAAAAAACTGAGATGACAGTCCCTTCCACATACATTTCCCGATAAGAATTCAACCTGGTCCCTCTAGAGCACTTTTTTTTTTCAACTTCTGACATATGATTTACTTCACCTGCTTCCTGTGTGTATTGTTTGTATGTGTGTGTGCGTCTCCCCACCTAGAATGTAAACTTCATGAAGACGGCAAAAGTCTGTTTTCTCCCTAATGTGTCTTAAGCTCTTAGATCAGACCTAGAACAGAATAGGAGGTTAATATATATGTGTGGAATGAATGAATGAATGAATGAATGAATGAATGAATGATCTCAGCTGGGACACCACCCCCAAAGTCCTCATTGTGGTCTCTACTTCATTGTGTGTAGGGATAGTGGCCCCTCCTACACCTGGTGAGGTGGATAAAGACCTCATCGCAATGCAAAATCAACCCAATCCTCAGCTCTGGTTTGGAAACCCCAATGGTCTCAGAGGGTTGTATGAAATTCTAAAAATATCCCTCAAAAAATCTGCGGTGATGACAACCCTTTTCGTGGGCTGCTGGAGGGCCCACATCTATAAATTCAAATAATAGGGCACGCCAAGTCCCCAGAGGCCTCGACTCCTGGAACCAAAATAATAATAAGCCTTGGTTTTTGGCAGGATTTTCTGGATACACTTGGCGTTTCTTGTGCATGAAAAGGACGGCCCCTTCCTGCCAAATGTAGCCGCCATGCCAAAAATCTGGCCGAGGGTGTTAGCACCTCTAATTGGTGATTCGACTGGTGCCTGTTGGTTGCCAGCCATGGGCATCTGTTAACCATTCCAGCCCATCAGCAGTAGAGGTAGTTATCCCCGCTTTGCAGACAGGGAAGGGGAGTCGCTTTTCCAGAGTGACACAGCTGGAGGTGACGGAGCGGAGCTTCGAGGCCAAGCCTGTGACCCCGAGGCCGGGGATCCCTCGCCACTCCACACAAGGAGATGGTTCTAGAATTCCTGAAACTGGGCTCGCCCGGGGTGTGGCCAGTACGGTGTGGCCAGTATGGTCCCCTCACTGCCGACCCGTTTGAGGACTCCCGGACTCTGACTCGAAAGGCAGAGCTGTGGCCTGGGGAGCTGGTGCCGAAGGCGGTGTGGGGGGGCACGTGCCAGGAGCCGAAGGAGCAGAGACCACTCGATAACTACAATCTCAGCCAGGAAATGATTGTCCTAAGATCTCAGCTGGCTTCCTAGAATCCGTTATCATCATCGCCACCACAATTAAATATCATTAATATTTCTGAGCATTAAAAAATACCTCTAAGGTAGATGGTATAATTATCTTCCTTTTACGGAAAAGGAAACTGAGGCACGATGCAGGATCGAGCCCCTAAACCGACACCCATTGGGTAAATAAGTGGTGGACACGGGGTGGGCTGACTCAGTCTCTCTGCTACAAATATCCAGAAAAAGCAGAATGCTGCGTTTATCGATGGCTCCAGACTCGTCCCCTCAAGAGTGAGAGGAGGAAGCCAGGAGGGCGTGACCCTCGGGGACTCAGGTTCAGAGGGGCCCTGACCTCCGGGCCATGGGGGAGGAGGAATGAGACAGGCGGTTGTATTAAAATGCAAATTTCTGCCTGGCTTGCTGCTTTATCATCTGACTCGTTATACAATTTGCCAGTTATAGAAGAAAA
>NW_011888853.1:983621-1003055 GCF_000151845.1 Pteropus vampyrus | reverse complement strand
ATTTCTTACAAGTCATACTCAAGCTGAAGGAGCCAGATGCTGGTGCCCGGAGTCTGGGGTCTGGATGGATTAGGACACAAATTTCCAGCTTGAGCTCTTGGCCATTCACCTCTTTCGCGGGCAAAACAAGCCAGGGTCCACATGCTCAGGAGGCAAGACCATCCAGCAGCTTCTTAGAGAAAGGCAATGCATTTTGATTAGTGTCTCTGAGCCGCTAAGGGAACAGGCATCTCCCTGTGGCTCTGAGTGTCTTTCCTGATGAGGACGACAAGGTTATGAAGTAAGATGATGCAGTGGAGTAAGATGATAAGCCAGGGGTCCGAAGACTGAGGCCCGCGGGCCAGACCAGCCTGCCATCCGATTTTTACAGCTCTTGAGCTTAGAGTGATTTTTACTTTTTCATATGGTCAAAAAAGTCAAAACGTTAATATTCCATGTCACGTGACGATTAAACCCAAACCCAATTCAAATGCCGATGTCCATGAATAAAGTTTTGTTGGAAACACAGACACTCACACTCACCTCTTTATTGGGTAGGGCTGCTCGAAGACTTGGGACGAAGACTGTAGGGTCTGTAAAGTCAAAAATGTGGACCATGTGGCCCTTTACAGAAAATGTTTGCTCACCCCTTCTATAATGCCCAGGTTGTCCCTCCGTCCCCACTCCCGGCTCCCAATGTGTCCCTCAGGCAATCTGAACTTCATAGGAAATCTTCTTGCCTTTTGAGTAGATTTTCTCCTACCTTACTTGCATTTTTTTAAAATGAAGAGAGAGAAGTATGGGAAGATGGATCTGGGAGGTCGTAATTCTTGAAATATGATGTATATATTTTTTGTGACCTGGCTCAAGTCATTTAATTTCACTCTGGGCCTCATCATTCTCCCCCTGAAAAACAGAGCTGCCGAGTATGACGATCATAGTCTGACGTGTGGGTCGGTGGAGTCTCATTTTGTGGCCCAAAGAGCCCAACCTCTGAGGACCGACCTTACTGAAAATGTCCCATCTGTGCCTGCCTTGGAAACACCTGCCCTGTTAGGCACGTCGCAATTTTTCATTTTGACAATACGATTCTCAAAACAGGCATGTGGTATTAAATATTCAACTGACAGACATTTATTTAGCACCTACGTGGGCAAATGCTGCACCATCCGCTAGGGAGATGTGGGGAAGTCAATGATGCGGGAGCCGGGCTCAACAAGCTTCGACACGCGCAGAGCTGCTGTCCTATGCACGGCCCGCTGCAGGATGGACGGTCTACTGGCACCCACCACCGTGTGTGTGCATCCATGATTCTTACGACCGCCCCGCATAGGAAGACAAAATTCGCTCCCTTTCCAAAAGAGGTGACCAAGGCTCGGTACCCAAGGTCACCCATCCAGTGGGTGGTCTCCGGATCGGCCCCCAGAGCCCAAGCCTGTCCCACGGACAGCAGCGAGGGCAGCCTCGAGGGAGAACGCAGCAAGACATCACGCTCGTGTCATTCTACAAACTCGCCTCCTGAAAGGGTGAGCTGGTGCATCTTGGGAAAAATCTCCCAATGAATTCTTGGGGGCCGCCCGAGGAAGAAATTTTCTAAGCTCTTTGGGTCCCAGGGAGCTCTGATTCATTTTTGTCTGAGCAGGTAGATACAGAAGGAAGGCAAGGTGAGATACTTATTTCATTTTGCCTTGAATTACTAGCTGGCATGTCTATCTTCCTCACTGGATCGTAAACTCCTTAGTCTCAGGGACCTCTTAGTCACCCTTATGTGTCCCAAACAAACCATTTGTAAGTACCTACTATACGCAGGCACTGTGCTAGCTCTGAGATATGATGCTTTGTACGCAGTAGGTATTCAGAAAATGCTTATTATACAAATAGGTCTTGCTGTTAATATTCACACCAATGCCAGGCCTTTTCTAGCAGCTTCTAGAAGGTACTAGAACCCTTTAAAAAAGAGGGAGATGACACAGATATTCAAGTTATCTGTCTTTCCCCATTCTCCTACTCCATCCTACATCTCTGCTATAAAAAGGATGTTCCCTCTATTGCTACGTGGGGTCAGCAGGTCGTCTTTCAGATTTGCTGTGTCTTCCTAAGTCTAGTTCTGATAATCTATGAAAAAAGCAAAATTTCTTCTCTGATCTCTTTCTCTGTATCTCTAATCTCATTCCTGTATTCAGTTCCCACGGGCTGTTATTTGCAGTTAAAAATCAAATGATCCCAACTAGAAAAGGCTTCAGCTATTACCGGGCAAGGAACCACACTTTTCCTTAATACAACCAGGAAACCCAGGACCTCACACGCTGGAAGTAGAGGAAGCATCTCACGTGGGGAGAGAGAACAGGTGTCCCTCCCTCCGGTCTCCAAGATCCACTTGGGGATTGGGTCTGCTTGGGATAAAGTCTCCAGGCTGGCTGTTCCCTTCTAAACCCTCTAGGCCATGCTTGGACACTTGGAGGCCAGACATTTGGTTAAGGTGGCCCTTAGTGTCAGGAATAACAAAAAGAAATAAAAACAAGGTGGCAGAACTTGGTGACCTGGCACACAAGCTCTCAAGGCCTCTTCATTCTTCATTTACAGGATGAGCCAGGTGGTAGCATCGCCTTGGCATCCACCACCAGGAGCCATCATCACCTGGGCCGCTGCCCTCCTAGAGGTTAGGCTAGGAGTTAGAAGCCAGAGGTTCATCTCCAAGTCCCAGTTTCCAGCCTGAGGACACATCTCCTCCTCGGACCATTGTCAATAGATGACCTTGACTCTCTGTGCAGGGGTGTGGCCTTGACAGGACGGCTCTTCCCAAACACCATCGAGTTAACCCAACATCATTCAAGAGGATCACATGAACGAGCAAATGGCCATTTTGTCATCTCAAGAGTTTGGGGTGATGGACGGAGCCCCAAGAAGAACAAATCTCTTTAATATTCAAAGAATGTACCTTTCAAGACCCTGTCACCTATGCCCTTTCCTCTTTCCAGCCCACAAAATTGTCAAAATACAACTTGCTCCCCAGACAATGTCCTACCCTTTTGCAGGCAGAAAACGCCATGTTCACCCTAAGAAGGGCAGCAAGATGTTCCCGCCCCTTCCAGGCTCCACCCACTTTTTTTTTTTAAACCCCCCGGGGGCTCTAGTCTCAGCCACCTTGTGCTTACCCTTGGGATTCATGAGAATCTGTGGCTGTGAATCTGGAAGGGTCTCAGTGTTTGTTAAGGGGACAGAAGGGGAGGAGAGAAAGTGGGGTTCCTTAATCCCCACACTACTGCCTTCTGGAGCCAGCTCCTTCCGTGTGGTGGGGCCCGTTCTCCTCCCACTAGACACGAACAGCACCTCGCTCCTCCGGCCGTGACAACCAAAAATGTCTCCAGACATTCTGAATGTCCCTTAGGGGACAAGCGAACCTGTGGTTGAGAACCACCGAAAAAAAGGAAAACAGAGAAATAAATGGTTAGAGAGTCGTTTCGTTTATTTTGAACTTGCGTCTGTGCCACAAAAGCTCCCTGCTGGCCCCCCACCCTTGACCTTGGTCTGTTCCATTGCACAGCAGCCTCCCAGCTCTGAGCACCCCGAGCAGCTCCTATACCCCGCCTCCCCCAACGGGCTTCCTGGCCCCATCAATTTCATGGGAATCCCCCTTGAGCACCTGCTGGAAGGTGCGGGGAAGAACGCGGATCCGCGGCCGATTAATGAATTGATATGGTCTAGGGTGAAGGCATTTGCCGTGGAGGGGTGAGCAGGCCTAGCTGGGGGCCACACTGGTCGGAATTTTAGCTTGTCATAGCCCTGAGCGAGGTGGGACTACTGAGTAGGATATAGGAGGTAACTTCACTTGGTAAACATTTAAAGCTCCACATGGAAATGGTTGCTTCATCTCCTTCCACCTGCTGACCAATCGACTCTTTGATTAACGGTGAATCTCTTTGCCTTTTAAATGGTTAGCTTTATGAGTTGTTGACTTCATTGATGCATGTTGTTGTCATCCCTTTCCCCTTGGGCTGCACATCCTCTCCTGGCCAGTGATGGGGCAACCCGATCTTTGCCCCATGAGTGACCAAAACACAGTAAAAGAGGCGAGACAGCCTTTCGGGAGCTGTGGAGGCTATTTTGTCACCTGGGCAAAGGTTCACAGTACCGAGTTCATTGGAAAGGATATATAGTATGATTCTGACTGTGCTTTATAATATGGATATAGATAGATAGATAGATAGATAGATAGATAGATAGATAGATAGATAACATGGATGCACGCACACTCTAGGAAAGTCTTGATAAGGATGTATCAAAAGGTTAACAGTATTTACCTCTAGCGGGAGATTATGTGATTTTAGTTTTCTTTCTTATACTTCTCTGCACGTTTCAGGTTTTCTACAGTTGGTATGTATTACCTTTACAACCTGAAAATAAAAATCATATTAAATGTTCTGTATTTTGTAATATTATTACTGTCATTGTTATTGAATGCCTGCAGAGGCTAACAGGAGAGGTGCATGTCTCTTCTGCAAGGGAATGACAACATGGAATGGATGGCCCTGGGATGGGGTGGGGCAAAACCAAGCCCGATTGCCTGAGGTCCTCATTCCTGTGATACCCCAGAAATGAGAGGGTGCACATCTTGGGTGCCCCCGATGTGCCCACACAGCCTCTGCTCATCTCTCTAGGACATAGGCCAGGCTTTCACATCCAGTGCCTTGGGACTGGAGTAAATTCAGACCCAGCAAAGCAGTCTGCCAAGGTCTCTGCCACTCCCCTGTGGCCAGCTGCAGTGGAGAACCCCAGCCACTCAGAGGAAGAGCCCCACCCACCCTACAGACAACCCGCACAAGATCAAGGGAGGGTAACGGCCCAGTTTCACTGTTGAGAATGCGCCCCTCGATGGCCGTCCTGTTGAACACTCTAGGATTGATTTGCAAGTCAGATTTTTTAAGGCACCTCCGAGTCCTTTGGCTTCTAACGTAAGTCCCCACTGCCTGCCAGAAGCTTGGAAGAAGGTCACAGCCAGGTGGTCTGGGAGGAGCAAGTGAAGAGAAAGAGAGAGAGGGGGCGGTTGGTCCCTTTCCACCTTTGTGACTGGCATTGAGCCCACCTGGGGCAGGAGTAAGGCAGGCCAGAACAGCGATTCACTAAAGGTGACACAGATTCCCATGGTGACGGACCACTGCCCGAAGCTCCTTGTGTGACATCACGAGGAATCAGATATGTGGTGGGCTTCCGGCTTTGTCCCTTTCCCCAGAGACCTCACTGGACATTATTGAGAGACGCCAGATTGGGGTTTGTATCTTCATACTCTGGTTAAGCCCCTGACACTAGGTCCGTGTGACGCTCTGGGTCGCTTCTCAAGCCCTGGCAGCCTCTTCCTGAGCTCACCAGCCATACTCGCTCTGCTGTTCTGTGGGCAGTAGAATCAATTTGCTTGGAATCTGTGATGATTTAATCTGGGCAGGGGTGATATTCGACTTTGCATTAAAAATTTCATTCATGAGCCAATTATTTCAGTAAATAACAACTTCAAGGCCAACTGCTTGTCCCACCCACTCCAGCTAGCCCTTGTTTCGGGCAAGAGCTCTCCGGAAGGGAGGACAGTGACAAACAGAAGAGAGAAAGCACTGGGCTGGACGCTCGCAGCTGCCTGGACAGACTTCGGGGGGATGAGCCTCCATGTCGTTAGGGAAGAGTCAGCAGGTCCCAAAAGCACGGTTCCTGCCTGGGCTTCTGGGGTGCAGGTGAGTGGGGGAGGTCCAACCAAACCTCACGACCCCTTGCTACCCCTCTTCCATGCTTACACTTGGACATTAAAGGCAGGTGACACGAGAGAGGCCTGGTCTGAGTGTCAGTGGACTGCAGGTCACCTTCAGCGTCTGCGCACCTGACTCTCAATCTGATTTCTAGCTATTTGACTTTGAGCAAGTAATTCACTCTTTTGTAGCCTCACTGATATCCAATCTTGAGTGTTTACTAAGTCCCAGGCACTGTGCATGTAGCCGTTTTTATCTCCGCTCTGCAAATGAGGAAACTGAGGCAGAGAGCGGGAGAGAGGCGTTAAGCATTGGCTCCAGGTGGCACAGATGATTAGAGGAGGAGCTGGGTGCTCCTTATCTCATGGGCTTGCTGGGAGGGGGGAGTTACTGGAGAGAAAGCTCTCCGCCTCTGGCACATGATAAGTGCTTGATAAATGATTGTTATCACTGTTACGATGTTGCCTCTCTGCTCCCCGCCCCATCCCGCTTCCTGCCAGGCACAGATGCCCCCGGCAGAGCCTCCGTGGAGGGTGGGAGCTCAGAGCCGTTCAACCACGCCGGGAGACTGCCTCGGCGAGGCTGGAGCCCACAGGACCGGATTGGTATGGAGGGGAGTGCCTTCTTCCAGCAAAGCCCTGATTGGATCCCATTTACATCTTAAAACTCAACTTAGAAAACCACAATCCATCAGCCAGTGATGGTGTAAATTGCTTTGCTAAATATATTTCTGGGTACATGGTAAATAAAAATATCATGAATTTAATAAGCCTTGGAATTCACATTTTTCCAATCCCAATTAAGTTTCTGCTCTGCTTTGGATGTGCTCTTCTTTTTGGCAAGGCTGGGGAGGGAAGGCGCTTACGTTCGTTGTGTGCCAGGCTGGGCCCGACTGGGTGCTTTACATCATCAGGGCATTTCGTCCTCCCCGAAGCTCGGCGCATCTGGGTTCATCGTTCCCGCTTCATTGAGCCTGGGCCAGCTCTCAGCGAGTCTCCCTGCTCTAGCTAGGGTCAGGGTCATGGCCAGGAGCCAGGATTTGCACCCTGTCTTGGCTGCCTCCTGCTACTGCCCCCCGCCATTGAGTTCTCTTTGGTCAGTGAAATGAAATGGCTCGCTGTGGTCCCAGAGCCTGGGCACAGCTCGGCTTACCCCCTTGGGGGTATCCTGTGTCTTTACAGCTATGTCCCTGCCCACGTGCTCACTCACACCTGCCCCCACATTCCCACGTGTGCCCCTCACGCGTATGAACACCAGCCACGGTAACACACCCCATGACGCTGACCTATACGGATGCTGACTTCAGGGGGCAGTGTCTCTGCCCCAAACGGCTGCCGCTGTGGGCGTGTTCACCATTGTGATGGTTGATTTTATGTGTCATCTTGGCTGGGCCACAGTGCCCAGATGTGTAGTCCAACATTTTTCTGGCATCTGTGAGGGTGTTTTTGGATGAGATTAACATTTAAATCAGTGAACGTGGAGGAAAGTAGGTCGCCCTCCACCTGTGGATGGGCATCATCTGATCAGTTGACGGCCTGAACAGAATGAACACTGATCTCACCGAAAAAGAGGGGATTCTGCCAGCGGACTCAGCCTTTGGACTCACCTGGCAACTCTCCCCTGAGTCACCTCCAGTCTTCCAGCCTTACCCCAACAGGGTTTGGACTTGCTAAGCCTCCACGAGCCCATGAGCCTATTCCATAAAATAAATCTGTGTGTGTGTGTGTGTGTGTGTGTGTGTACATGCATGCGCATGCTGTTGGTTCTGTTTCTCTGGAGAGCCCCAAACTAATACAGCCATGTTCAAGTACTGTGTCAGGCCCTCTGTCAATATCGAACCCTCTCGAACTCTGAGAAAAATGGGGGTGCAGAGAGCCCGAGGGACTTGCCTCTGTCTGGAGGGGTCACGAGCGGTTTGCATTTCAGTTCTGATGTGTGTGGGCCTCTATTTCTCCGATCACATCGTGGGGGAGAACACCTTTGCCGTGGGGTTCTTCTGAAAGTTAGGGTGACGTCGGCAAAGCAGTTGGGAAGTGGGAGCTGTAGGAGGGGGCGTGGAGTCAGAATGAAGCCCAGGTGTGTCTTGTGCCCCAGGGGAGGACTGGCTCCTCCCAGCTGCCCCAGGACTGATGCCTGGGCCCCTTTCTCATTTCCTGGGACGCTCAGACGCTGTGGGAGGGTTGGCTGGGGAGGGGCGTGTCACCCAGTCTGCAGTGCGGCCCCTGTGTAACTGTCCACAGAACACTGGTTGCACGTTACAGGGTTATTTTCCGCACTGAGGTGTGTTCCCCAGACAGGTGGGATTCCAGAGAGCTGGGTTCAGGCCTCGGGGGGCATGCTCTTCTTTTCAGCAGGAAGGCTGAGCTGCCCTCCCCTTTGCTGGACCCTGAGCTGCTGTGCAGGTCCCCAAACACTGGGAGGCCCACCTGCCCCAGCCCTCTCCCCAACTTCCCCCTACTACCTAAAAAATTTAGGTCAGGTGGCCTGCAGGAAACCAGGTGAGGTCTCAAGGTGGTCATTAGCATGGGAGCATCTGAGTAGCCTGGCCGGCTACCACTTCATCTGTCTTTTAGGTGAAGTCTGTTCCAGAAAGAGGGGGGAAGTGCTCAGGACGCCCCCTCTTATGTTCAGAGAACTGTCCCCAGCCCCTGCCCAGACTTGGAGACGCTGCGGCAGCCGCCAAGGGCGCGGCTACAGAATCGGCCTGGGAGGATCTGAATCCAGCACTTCCTGTGACCCTGTGACCCCCGGACGGGCTGTGTCACCCCCCGTGCCTCAGTTTCCTCACCTCTAAAATGAAGATATCAATAGTAACACATCACAGGTCATGAGGATTAAATGAGTTAACACATGAGCCCGGAAAACAGGTGCCATGTCACAAACGGTCACCCATGCTTTGATTAGCACACACCGCCCCCAATCAGAAGACGGGGAAGCTGGCCCCGCCCCAGTGCGGAGTGTGAGGGCAGGTTAGTCTCTCCCTCCCTAGAAGCTCGGAGGGGCGACTTTCCCTACGGCAAGGCAGCTCCCCTGTTTGGCCGTTAGTGTAGCGGACAGACTTTCTGGCCACCTCTTGCTCCAGAGCAGGATGGGGACAGGGCTGGTTAGAGAAGCTAGATCCTGGGAGGGGCAGCCGGTCGTCGTCTGCTCCCCGACTGCTGGGGTCAAGGTTGTGTGCCCTGCCTTGGATGGAGTGAACCCCGAGGAAGGGCGCGGAGCTTCAGCCACTTTGCAGGTACCCCAGCCAAGTATACCCCTGGCCGGGTGAGGGGCAGGGGGCTGGAAGAGATGGGGGAGGGCAAGGGAGAGCGCGAGGGAGGAGAAGAAGCAGGAGCTGAGCCTCCCAGATGAAAGGATGGTGCTGTGCGCAGGGTCCATGTGCCCCCTACCCTAATAGTGTGGCCCGGGATGGCCCGTCAGGCTTAGAGGGGCCACCAGCAGAGATGGCCCTGGGCAGGAAGGGAGGGCGAAGAGCAAGCAGCCTCTCTTGGGTCCGGCCGCCAGCCCGCTGAGAACGGTGACTGGGAGAGAGCAACAGAGCTCTGAATGTCACCGAGACCGAAGGTTTAAAACGAGTCGGACTAAATGCTGAGCTGAGACAGGTCTAATAACTGGGTATGGCTGGAAATGTATGCAATTCGGCCGAATGTCTTTAAGGGAGCAGGCAAGCACGGTTCGACAGATGTAGTTAGGGGAGTTATAGGGACACATTAAGCCATTTCATATGTGTTCCCTAACATGTCGAGACTCCTCAATAAATGGGTTAGATGTATTTATTTGTTTAATATCTGGCTCCCTATGTGAGCTGAGCTGGATCTGTGCTTCCCTCGCTGGTAGCGAAATCCCAGGTCGGCCACATCGCAGGCCTTTGCTGAAGGCTGCTTGTCAGCATCAATGAAGGGGCCTTGCTTTCCTGACCTTGAAGCGTCGGGGAGAGGAGTTCAGAGGAGGGGTCTCCTCTTCTGCCTCCAGCTGCTTGTGGCTCCACTTGCCCTGTCTTTCCCTCTGTGGGGTCCAGGTCGGGGCTGACTGAGGTGGGGGGAAGGGGTCTGGCCTTAGTTTCTGACACTCAAAGCATCTGCTGAGGGCGTTCTTGAAACAAGAGAAATATGTGTGTCGTTGACAAAGGCCAGAAGAGCCTGGGAGGAAGCTTCAGTGGGATGGGAGCTGCGCCTGGCGTGGGGCGTGCGGGGGGAGCCGCCTGCACCCCCGAGGTAAGCACCGGCCCAGCCCCACGCAGACCCGGGCCCTCCGAGGAGCTGCTCTGGGTAGAATGTGCGTGCGTTGGGTGGGCGTAGAGCACAGGCTCCTTCTTTCACCCTCCACCTCTCCTTCCTTTCTCCATTTTCTTCATTTTCCTGGAAAGCGGGGGCTGCAGAGAAAAGGGCGTGTCATGAGCACGGAGACCCGCGGCCAGCCCCGCGGCACCGGGTGGCTTCCTTGCTGAGCTTCCCGGACACACAGGACCTTCCTCCCCTTACGAATAGCTCCCAAGGCTGCCAGCCCTGAGGGCTTCTCTTCTTTGAAATTGAGTTCCTCTCTGGCTTTCACACACGCACCCACGCACGCACGCACGGGTGAGCTCAAGACTTCAGTCCTTGGCGAGCTGCTGCAACCTCCAGGGGTCTTTGTCCAGTTGCTTCACCTGGAGGGAAACCCCACCCTCCACCCTCTGGTAACGTCCTGGCGGGCGGGGCAGGACTGGGGACCCACATGGCTGGGGCCTCCCGTCCGCACCCCCTGAGATTCCATCCTGGTGACACATGGACAGCGTTGTCCCCATTATCTTTTCCGCACCAACCTGCCGCTCGAGATGACCCACCCAGGGCCATCCGCCAGGTGCAGAGCGGACGCTGGTCCTTCGCACTCAGGGCTGCTTTTCCCTCCCGAAGGGGGCTCCACGCTCCGGAGAGGCTGGAGCTGCCAAGGCCGGGACTGAGGCATGTGATCTGGCGAGAGGTATTTTTAGCTTTCTCATTAACCAAGTGCTTTCAAATTAGCCTTCTATTAACCTCAAAGGAAAATGAAAGTGTTTTTTTTTTTCCTTCCCAGAGTAAGTCTCTCATGCAGAATATCAAGGTTTCCATGATTAGCGTTTCATGCGCCTCGAAGCTCTAATGAAGTTGAGTCTCCGATATCTGACTTGATGGAATGGCTGGCCCGCCGTCTCTGCAAAGGCGGGAGAGATGCTGCGGGGGGAGGGGAGGCGGCCTCTTCCTTCTAATCTCAAACATCCTTTGTTTCTGTTGCCCCTAGAGGCCTCCCACCCCCTTACTCCGTGAGGGTCCACGTGACCCGCGCTCCCTTCTGGTCCCCTTTGGGAAGTCATCGCCCATTGGGCATTGGTGATCCCAGGCTGACACTTAGCCACTGCTCCTCTGTGAAGCACTGTCTGGTTCTTGAGCCTTGCAACCAGGGTCACAGAGGAGGCCTCTTGACGTAGGTGTTGACCCTTAAAGTGGGCTCTGCATCCGAGGTTCGGGCTGGAGAGGGGAATATGTAGCTGCGAGATTTCCCAGCATGACAGGTGCAAGTCCCGTGGGGCTAATTCACTCCCACTGGAGGGGCAGGGAGGGGACTGCTCTGCCTGTGTCTCAGGAATGGTGAAGATGGGCCTGCCGGAGGGGCGTGTGGTCCAGCCACTGGGAGGAGACAGGACGCGGGAGGAGGTGTCTGCCAACAGACAGGCGGGAGCTGCCCCACTGCTCATGCTCCCTGGGTCACTGAAGGAAATGATGGGCTCAGGTCAAGGTCTGGATGGTTTGTCTGGTGGCCGCCCCACACCTGTCGGCCTCTCCCTCCCCCGGAGCTCTCACCACTGATTGTTTCTCCCATCTTGGGCTCCTTCCTCTCTCCGTTCATGGGTCTGAGCTTTTCAAAGTCATCACATCCAAGAAGGGCTCTAGGCTTCTCAACCAGGGGCCCTTTAGGGAGACAGTTTGCTTCTCATCGGTGTTTTGACCCACACGTGGGTAGCTGCTCAGCCAATGGGACCAGGAGCAGCTGTGCGAAGAACTTTCTGTTTTGCATGTGGGGTGCTGCTCGGTCCTAAAGAACTCCATGTCACGGGGAGCGTGGTCCTCCCTGGGGACTCCCGTTCAACCTCGCTTGCCATCCAGGCCACCGGTCTGTCCTCCCCACGTGGCTCACCCCTTCTCCCCTGCATGTGACCGCAGTCCTGGAGGCCTAAGAAAATACAACAGGCCCACGATTTAAATGACCAGGGAACTCATAGGGTCACATGTACATGGATGCCCTGAAATGTCAAAAAGCAAGCTCGCACGGTCAGACTTCCTCTTCCCCACCTGGTTAATGGTGTCCCCATCAGCCCTGTCACCCAAGCCAGAAACGTGGGAGTCATCGTAGACTCCTGCACGTGTCGCCAGTCTCCAAGGTTTGTCAACACCCCTCTGGCGTCCCTCCCACCTCCATCTGCACTTCCCTGCAGTCGCTCCGGGTCTCGGAGCATGGCAGGGGTCCCTCGGCTGGTCTCCCTCTTGCAAATCTGTGTCCCGTAAGTCCATTTCCCTTTTTGTACTCAGAGCGCTTGTTCTAGAATGTGCTTCTGATTAGACTGCTCTCTCGCTCACATCTTACGATGGCTCCTGGTTACCTCTGGCGAACGCCTGCATTCCTGGATGGCTGGTCATTTTCCCAGGAGTGGTACCTGCCTCCAGATTCGGCTTTGCCCCCAGTCGCCCTGCCCTACAGATCTGCATTCAGCCAGGTCCGACCAGCTGCACTTCCCCGAACATCCCTGCCCGTTTCACACCTGTGGGCTTTTTACATGTGGTGTCGCCACCGATTGACTGGAAAGCTCTTTCCTCCTTGTCCATGCAGTGAACAACTAATCATCCTACAAGACCCCATCAAATATGTCCTCTTCCGGGAAGATTTACAGCTGAGAAGTCCCTGCCTGCTACCACCCGGTCCCCTCCCAGATCTCACTGTTGGTCTACACCGAGGCTCTACAGGAAATTGTGTTCCCTGGGACTTTTCCATACTGGGTTTTCCATACTGGGCTGCTGGAGTAACACTTTTTAGTTTCAGTCAAGAGTCTGTCACTCCCCCTGCCCTGGGCTCTGTCGACATAGCCAAGGCGCCTACAGTTAGGTTCGCGTCTCGTTTTAGCCTCTTTATTCTCAGTCCCCTTCTTCCTGCCTTCTTTCTCTTTGCGGCTCCTTCTCAGGGGAGCGAAGCCCTGTGTCGGCGCTGGTCTTGGAGTCTCATTTTGCCTTTCTAAACCAGAGCCTGGTGTGGTTCCTTCCTCCTCTGCTTCTCCTCCCCCCCGCCCCTTTCTCCTTCCTGATCACCTTCCTCCAGTGACATTTCCTTCTCTTCCCACGTCTGCAGACCCCTGTGCCTGGGAGAATGAGCATCATCCTGTTATTCCAGAACTGCTCTGAGCCCAGCTAATCTCCGGTTGTTGCTTCTCCCAGCCCCCGTCCCTCCAGCACTCGTTAACTCTACCACCAGAGCTGGGGTGGGGAAGGCAGAGGGCTGGTACTTCATTTAACTTCTTGTTAGCAATTCCGGTCAAAGGTTTGGAGGGGAGGAGGCTGGTCCTGCTGGGCCTGGGGAGGTGGGCAGGTTTTCTCTTTCTAATTTGCCACTTGGGCCCTGCCCCTCCCTCACTCCCCAGCCCCCAATAGGTCCACACCATCAATCCCTGGGGGCAGATAGCAGCACAGGTGAGGCTTAAAGGCAGGTGGGGAGTAATTAGTTACATTTCAAAAGAATTTTTATGTTTCAAAAGGCTCTGAGGCAGGGAGCCTATAATTAATCTGCTCCCCTGGAATATTCACTCCAGAGAGGGACAGCCAGGCCACACTGCATTCCCGTGTGTGCCTGCCACACTTCCAGCCTACTTTCCTTCCTATGAAGTAAAGACTACCAATCTTCCTCCCTTCCTCCCTTCCCTCCCCCCCTCCCTCCCTCCCTCCTTCCTTCCTTCTCTCCTTCCTTTTTTTCAGTTTTAATGAATTTCTTTGTTATCGTGCCTTCTCTTTGAGGTAGGCGAGGATACGGGTTTATTTCCCTCACCTCACAGATGTAGAAAACTAAGGTTGTAATTGCACAACCAGCTCACAGAGAACACAGGACCCAAAGAGAAGCAGAAACTTCCGGTTCCATTCAATAGCTGTAATCCCTTTCTTCTTAGTGAGAGAATCCCTGTTATATTTGGGGGAGGTAATGAAACCAGCCAAAAAGCCTGTTTTCTGGCTTTCCAAGAAGTTTGGCATGGCTATGAAACCAAATTCTGTTCATGAGGTATGAGGGGGACTTCCAGGCAGGTGGCTCAAATGAAGCTGACTCAGCTAGGAGGATGTGGCGCCCTTTGATGCCCTTTCATGCCATCTCCCTCCCTCCTGCCTGGAAGGTGATGGCTGGAGCTCCAGCAGCCATTTTGGATCAAGTGGGAGACTTGAAATTGTAGCTCTGCACTAGGTTGGCAGAAAGCAGAAAGACAGAGGGCATCCGAGTTCTGATAACCCTGGAGTGCCTTCCCAGCCCTGGATCACTTACCTCTGTATTTCTCCTAGGTAAGGGAAGAAAGAAGCTGCCATCTTGGATTTTGTGTTATATGCAGCTGAGCCTAATCTTAGCTAATAAATTAAGGTTCATGACCCTTATCTTCAGGACTATACCCACAGCCTGGAGGCAGATGGAATGGGATTAGTCTACCTACCGTCCGTATTTATATTCAAATTATAACTATCCCCAAATCTGATGTCTTTCACCCTCTACTCTACATTTTCTTTAGGGGCTCATGGGTGTGAGTGACCTGGGTAGCATCAAGGGAGGACTCTTTAAAAAGAGGGGTCCAAGTCTCTTCTGGGGCCACATCGCTCAGCTGGAAGCATCGAGATACCAACCACCATGCTGGGACGTGCATCGATGCCATTACGAGATAAAGACTGTGGCATTTTGTGATCCCCCCCCCTCCCCGGGCGTGCCCACGGCTCCGCCCTCTTCTCCTCTATTCCCACAGCTTTTCCGGGTATTGCTTTTCACCGGCAGATGAATAGCTGGCAGTGGGTCCTTGGCTCCCACGGGGTCTGCGGACTCTGCGTGGACTTGGCTCAGGCTGTTGTGTGCGTTTTAGCCTGTGCAGACTCCGCTTCTCATTCTCGCTCTCTTCCCCACGATACGACTTTGGGTCTATCTCTTCCCGTTTCTGAACCTCTCTGTTTGCCCTCCATAAATGAAATAAATTAGATGGGTCTCTAAGATGGAATGAGGTCAGAGAGAGAAAGCATCCAACGCCTAATAGTTTTTAGCTGGGGCTCTGACCTGCTAAGCTGCCGTATCAGTCTGGCAGCTGCAAGGGAGGCAAGGAGGTGGTGATCTCTCCACTCGAAAAGGTTTCTTCTTGATTCACTGCCAGGTAACCTCTCTCTTGGGAGCCCAAGTGGAGAGGGGGAGGGTGATGGGCCAGCTGGCTCTCTTGCCCACCTCCCATTTCCAAAGGCTTCCGGGGCAGGAAAGCCATGGAAGTGTTGGTTTTAACACTTACGATGTCTTCCTGAACTCTTTCGCTGGCAAATGGTGTTAATGGGTGTCTGCAGGGCCCAGAAAGCGGGCTTCGAAGGCCACGTCCATTAGAAGAAGCCGCATGAGCGGAGATGGTCACCTCGGCTGTGGCTCTGAGCAGCCCTCGGGTCGGGCTGCGAGCTTCCTGCTTTCCTGGCCTTCCCGGATGGGCTTCTGAGCGCATTTCGGCATCGATATTTGTGGGCTGGACTTGCCCTCCAGGCCCCAGCGATGTAGCTCGTGGTTTTTAATCTATTCGTTCTTTTCAAACTATCCAGGGGCTTCCCCTCTTGCTCTGCCACCAGCACCCTTCAGCCTGCGGTTATTCCTGCCACTCAGGATGGGTGCCTTCTGTCCCTGCCACTCTGAGAGCAGCGAAACATAGGCTGGGAAACTGTCCTCGAGTCCCCATTTTGGGACATTAGCACAAGCAGTGGACCGAGTCCCTGGGTCCCTGAATGCCTCCCAGTGGCCTGTTTAGTAGAAAATGTCTGATCTTAGTTCAAAGATCCAGGTGTATCTGGCCTTGGCACAAGTCCCACCCCAATCCCGGGTCACATTCCATCCTGTCTCCCTAGGACACCGCCTGTGACCCTTTTCCTACCGATCGACATTTTCCCTATTCCTAAAGAATTCCCGGAGGAAGCGCAGCCATCTCTTGGAAACGCTTTCTTTGTCGTGTCTCAGAGCGCTTCAGAGTGAAGGTGTTTTTCTTCGCGCAGCTGGAAGGGCCCCTGGAGGCCTCTGGTGCACCCCCTTCCTGTGCAAGTGAGAAAACTGAGGCACAGAGAGGGAATAGGAGGGGCCAAAATTTCCACAGCTTGCTCAGGAGAGAGCTGGAGTGGGAACGCTCGGTCCCCTAACTGCCAGGCCACCACCCCTTGTTTGTCTCCCGATGGCCTCCAGGCAGCTCAAGGCCTGGCTGGAGGGACCAGCAAGGGCGGGGGACACCACACCTGCTTACCAAATACCTCAGGGCTCTAATCAGATCAAATCACTTAAAATCACTAGATGTCCCAGCTCTAAGTATCCTCTGAGCTTCCATCTAGAACTTTCCACCCAAGAACAGGAGCCCGATGCGGGGAATAACAGACCATATGTCCTGAGAGAAGGACAGTCCGATGTCCAGCCTGGTCCTCAGACACAGGTTTAGGTCTAAAGGGCAGGATGCCTTTAGAACAGCGGAGAGTGCTTCTCGCCTTGCCAACCCTCTCTACATCTTTGCTGGGAGCATGGGGGCGGGAGCTCCAGATGGACCCAGGAACCCACCAGTTGTCCCAGGAACTCCTGTAGGGCACGAGGACGTGACCGCAGAAGCTCGCGTTTCTCTGTGACCCCTGTAACAGCATGGAAGGCAAGTAGGAGGGGCATACCTGGTGTCTGAGATCCACGGGGCAGAATTCCAGAGCAGGTAGAGCACCTAGGCATCAAGGTGGGGTGGCCGGAGCTGAAACAAATAAACATTAGGAGAGGACATCTCGTACCCAGGCAAAAAGGACACCCCATACGGGCTGGAGCCAGTAACGTGGGGGTGGCCTTCCCTGTGCAGTTGGGAGGAGCTGGATGAGGATGGAGCGCCCATAATTTTATCTGTGTGGAATTAAGCCAGGAAGTTACTGCATTCCCTCCCCTCCCCTCCCCGCCCTCCCCCCACCTTTCCCTTGCTTTCCCTTCCTATCTCGACCAATGTTGTGACTCTATTTTCACACCTGTGTGGGTGTGACATGGGGAAATACACGAGAAGCTTTCCAAATAGCTGATGGGAAACTGGGAAAATGGAGCGCATGAGCCTGAGGAGCAGAAAGGGGGTGGTTGCGGCCGCGCTGACTGAGACAGACCCAGGAGTCGCTCCAAAGGTTCCGAGGAAGGGAAAGGTGTGGTGGCCATCACTGCAGTTCTCCCCATTGTGGGCACCTGGTGGGACGCACTCCCCAACCCCCAGACGTAGGCATGGCCATGTCTGCTTCATGAGCCATCGTGAGCCGCCGCCTCCCCTGCCCCTGGCTGAGACAAAGTCTCCCGTCACCTATGTCTCTGAGTCGTGAGAATGAGCAGAGCATCCAGCTAGACCCGAGTTGGACCTGTCGCATCGACAAGATAATAATGACTTTCATGCAGCTTTTGAGATTTGAGGTCATCTATTTCCACAGTACAGGGAGCACAGAAGGACAGGACGCCAACACTACTGTGACATTCATCGGTGGTGTCACCATCCGGATGGGCGTCCGAGACTGTTGATGAGGATTTTGGTTGCCACCTTGGGCATGAATGCTGGGGATGACGGTCACATGTTCCAAAGACAAATGCAAACACCGAGGAGATTCAGTCACCTCCAAGCAGAGACACAAAATCACCACCCAAAAGTGGATCACCGGCTTACTCTCATATCCAGCTTCATGCTCAGCTCAAAGAGAAAGGAGAGTAATTAGTCTTTCTTGAGTTCTTGCAATACAATGACAAAAAGAATTCTAAAAAATAAATCTCTGGGGCTGGAGAGGCAAAAAAAACCAAGCCGCATTGTTTGTCTCCTTCAATGCACGACAGCTAATAATAACAACAAAGAGTACGACTGACTTAGACATTCTTTGTGGTCCTTTAATACCACTGAAAAATACGCCTGTGAAAATGATGGGGAGGTTGTGGGTACCCGCGCGTGCGGGAGCTCGCCTGCACACCTATTGTGTACGCTCGGGAGCCCCGTGGTGTCTTGGCAATAGCAAAGACAATATATAAAGCCCCTCAAAACCAGCTCGATGAAAATTGCAGGGGGAGTAGAGAATGAGAGCTCGCTATCTAGGTGCCCAGACCTTAGTTGTCTCTCTCAGTGTGGAAATGTGATACTAATCGATAGCAGAGCCTCGATTTGAAACTTCTCCATTTGCAAGTCCCTGGATTAAGGTTGGAATAGATGCTCGTCAGAAACATACCTAGGATTCTGGAGTTCGAAGCCCCTCCTCTCTGGGTGCCTGAGCCCGCCATGGATAGAGATGTGGAGTTGGGGTATGGAAATATTTGTTCTTAGGGTTGTTTCATAGACTTGACAATGGCAGGGAGTGTGGCGAGATTTATGAACAGATAGAGGGCTGAAGAGATCTGAATGTTCAAGAGAGAAGAAAATTCAGAATACCAAAAAATCAGACAGATAGGGATGGAAACAGCGATATAGAGTGTTTAAAAAAATTAAGGAGGTGATAAAGCAGAACACACTCAGGGTGGCCGCAAAGCAAGGAGGAGTTGGCCGGAGGCAGATCAGCCAATCAAGAGCTGGTTAGGAAGACAAGGAACTGGAGGCAGGTCAGCCAATCAGGAGCTGGTTAGGAAGGTCAGCCAGTCAGGAGCTGATTAGAAAGAAGAGGAACCCTACCCTGAAACCATGAGGCGAGGTTGGAAAGGAGAAGACTTCCGACTTCCGTGCAAGGACCCTAATGAGGTGTGTTCGCTGAGATGGGGGTGGTGGCTGGTGGAGACAGTAAGCTCATTAGGTGGCCATAGGACACACACAATAGGCACCCGAGACATGCTTGTAGGAATTTATGGAGACGTTGCAGCAGACACAACAGTGCCAGCCTTGCACTAGTAGCTTGAAGTGATGGCAGCTATTCCGGAGAATCAGGACTGTAATAAAATCAGCCTTGCAAATCAAAGGGATTGCAAGAGTCAGGGCTCTAAGTTTAGGGACTTATGCGGTGAGGAGCAAAGGCACCCGACCAGAGAGAGAACCTCGCTGGTTAAGGAGCCGAATGTTAGGAAAAGCAGCAGAAAAGGAAGCATGTGAGGAAGAGCAGCTGCTTGAAAAAAGGATCCTTGGGGCTGCAAACTCCCTGGGAAATGCCTCTCTACGCAAATGCGAAATAAAGGCCAATCCTGATAAATAATGAGCCCTGGGCTCTCTGGCAAACAGGTCAATTTTTGTCCTCTGTGTAATGGTCTTGGACCAGCAAGGTCCACTGAAGGGGGATCTTCGTGCAACCTTGATATGCCTCGCACGTGCAGCTAACGTTTATTGATTGAGCTCTTAATATGCCCTGTTCCGGGCTGAATGATCGTATCCCCTCCAGAACTCGTGTTGAAACTCTAGCCCCCAGCGTGATGGTATTTGGCGGTGGAGGTCTTTGGGAGGTAATTAAGTTTAGATGAGATCGTGAAGGTGGGACCCTCGTGATGGGATTAGTGTCTTACAAAAAGAGAA
>NW_011888853.1:969280-983571 GCF_000151845.1 Pteropus vampyrus | reverse complement strand
TGAAGGGGGATCTTCGTGCAACCTTGATATGCCTCGCACGTGCAGCTAACGTTTATTGATTGAGCTCTTAATATGCCCTGTTCCGGGCTGAATGAGCGTATGCCCTCCAGAACTTATGTTGAAACTCTAGCCCCCAGCGTGATGGCATTTGGCGGTGGAGGTCTTTGGGAGGTAATTAAGTTTAGATGAGATCGTGAAGGTGGGACCCTCGTGATGGGATTAGTGTCTTACAAAAAGAGAAAGAGGCCAGACTTCCTCTCTGCTCAGCATGTGAGGACACAGAGAGGGGCTGCCATCTGTAAGCCAGGAAGAGGGCTCCCCCAGCACCTGTGCTGATACCCTGGGCTCAGACTTCCAGCCTCCAGAACTGGGTGAAATAAATATCTGCTGTTTAAGCCACCCAGTCCATCGTATTTGTCATCGCAGCCGGAGCCGACTAAGAAAGGCACTAGGTGCTTTACACGAATTAGAAGGCTCGTAATCTTTACGTGTCTAGGTCTTAGCCCCTTTACAGATGAGGCAGCTAAGGCACGGAGAAGCCTTGAGCTAACTGTGTGGGTCCAGGAACTAAATGCAGGCAGATGGGCCTCGTTCTCAGCCCTTTCCCCGTGACTGCCTCTTTATGTGGGTGCGTGTGCACTGTGGCTCCATCCAGCAGGTGGGAAGGCCATTGGGACTTTCAGCCTGTGATGTCACAGGAGCCTCCACATCCGGTTCTGGAAGGTGTGAGGCAGGAGTGTGTGAGCTACGAGGACATGTATGCTGGGTTTGGATCTCAGCTCTGCTTCTGAAGATATACAACCTCAGTTTCCCCTCCGTGTAATCCGTGTGGGGTGTGTTAGAGAAAACGTATACGTAGAATGTTTTGTATTTTGTGTGACACACGATGGGTCTTCTACGAAAAGCATTCGCTCAGTCGATGCTGCTTCCCATCCTAAGCAATGTTACCTCATAGATTCAAGCAGTTCCTGCAGCCTGAGCATCTGCTTCCTCTTGCCTTGGTTTCAGATCTTTACAGCATCCTTGAAACTAATACTTGGCTATGCCTCTTATTCATAGATTTCTCTGTGTTCATTTGGTACAGCCCAGTGGTCGACCTCAAATGGACACCATGGTCTTGACTCTCGAGTCGCTGGCAGAATCAACTAAGTGTCTGGTTTGCAGGCAGAGGAGGGGCTCCATGAGCAAGGCTTGGAGGAAAAGGAGCACTGTGTAAGCAGGGTGAGGTCCAGGCAGTTTGGTTTTGCTGGAGCTTAAATTGCAAAGTGGAGAGGGACTCAGAGCCAGATCAAGGAGGCCCTGTGGTCCACTTAGAGGAACTTGAGCCTGATGCTGCAGGAGACGAAAGACTTTGAGGCTGCTGTAAAGGCAGGTGACCTGGTCATATTAGGGAGCTCACGCCAGTAAGTGTGTGGGGAGTGGACAGGAGGAAAGCCTGACCGGAGGCCAGAGGCTGTTTGGAAGCTGCCACCGTGGTCTGGGCAGTAGCCTTGAGAGGGGCCTACGAGATATGGCCCCCTCCTGTGTCCCGGGCTCACCTCCTACCTCTCTGCCTCCTGCTCACTCTGCTCCCGCCTTGCTTTCCGCTTGTCATTCCTCAGACTCCCTAAGGATGTTCCTGCTTCCAGATGTTTGTCCTTCTTTCCGCATCTACCAGACCCTCTTCCCTCAGGTGTCTGCATGGCCCGCAGGTCTCTGCTCAAATACCATCTTATCGCAAGGGGCTTCTCCAAGCACCGTGACAAATAAAGCCCTGGCGCCATCATCCTCCCTCCTCTGGTCCTGCTTTATTATTTTCTTCCTTAACATTTATTACTACATGATATTGTATTTATCCATTCGTCGATCACCTGTCTCACCTCATGGGAATGTGAGCCGTTGGAGGCTGGGCCAGTGTCTCTCTGGTTCTCTGCTCGACACTCAAAAATGCATTGAATGAATGAATGAATGAACCAGGGAGGTGGCCCGACCTGCTCTGCAACGAGCGGGAAGGCATTCTGGGGCACGATTCAGTACTGCAGACCTACGCGCACTGGCAAACATTTGAGTTTTGGTTCTAAGCACCAAGCACCAGTCTCCTTCCTAAGCGAGGAGCGGGAGCTCATCTTTAGAAATAAGTCCCCGGGGAGTCTTGTGGCAGCAACGGTTTGTTGAGCTGGCCCCGCACAGATAGCTGTGGAGCAACTCGACTCTTGTGAAGACAGATCCAGGGCTCTTTGTCAGTTTGCGCATTGTTCCTTCCTGTGATGACAGTGTGCTTGAGTGGTGAGTAATTGGAGCCTCAGGGCCACCTTGCGCTTTGTGGATCAGCGTGGCTCTGACACTCCAGGCGAAGTGCCGGTTTAAGAAACAAAACATCTCCAGGTGCTCGCAGGAAGCAAGAAGTCAATTAGCGCTTGACATCCGGGGAGCAGATGCTCGCTGGTGAATCTGCCACCTTGGAGGGCTTCACCCCAGTAGGCCTGAGGTGCTTGGAAAATGGTTGCCTTTCATGAAAGATATACTTGAAGGAAATGAAAGGCCCCAGAAAAGCTGGAAGTTTCTGTCCAGTTTTTAGGGACAATGCAAACGGGTTTGCCTGAATTTCACCTTAAGAAGAATGAATACCGGCAGCCTTGACACTACAGCCTAAGAAGGTGACATCGGAAGTTCTGACATCATAGTTTTCCTCTCTCGTTTAGATGCCGGATGGTTTAAAGGGCCTTAGACCTCAGACGCTCCCATCAATTGGAAGACGTCACTCAAATGTCCCACACCGGGAAGTGTAGGGAACGGAATTCCCACAAAACGGCAGGAAACCGCAGGCACCCTCAGAAATGCCATGTCAGGGTCTCTGTAGGTGAGTTTCAAGCATGTAGAGCAGACTCACTCGTGATTAGCTCGGGATGCATTTGGGGAAACCCAGTGCCGGTGAGATATTTCCCTCCTTGGGAATTCCAAGCGGCTGACAGAGACCGCCAGTGCACGACAAACGGATGGATGGGAGCGAGACGGCAGACAGGTTCTCGAGTCTTCTGTCGACAGCGTTATGGTAGGCACTTTTCACGCTTTCACGTTCAACTTTCATAGCACCGCTACAAGATAGATCTTATTCCTGATTTTAAAGGAGAAAACTGTGACGCAGAGAGGTTAACGCAGTTTCCCAAGGCCGCACAGCTGAGAAGCGGCGGGACTGGACTCAGAGTGCATGCTTTCCCTGCTGTACAGTGTGACTTCCCACACCCACACGCACATCGACGGTCAGATTCTCACTGGACCGCCAGGCTTCTGTATGAGCATAACCTATAGGTACGTGTAGGTGGTTCATTGAGAACTTTTTTAAGTGGATGATGATAATGATGTTGATGAGATGTTCAAGTTCTATCAGTTCTTTCTCTAGAGGAAAAAAAAATAATATTTGATTTTAGTTTTCATGAGGATTGAAGGAAAGGTTGGGTCCAGATGGGATTGTGCTGGTTTCCTCTTGGAGAGTCGACATTCCTTGGAGAACATGGACAACCCGAACCCGGAGGTACTGATCACTTTGGACTCCGATGGCTAATAGTATGAGGCTAACCTTTTAGCTTCCTGTGTGGAACAAAGAGCGGAAGCTTCTCCTCCGAAGGCCATTTGCCCCTATGTGAACAGTCTTCAGCAACACGAACAGGGTGAACATCATCCTGGGGGAAAATGCATGGTGAGAGCTTCCGGCTTCTAGTAAAGGTGTAGTAACTCGGTCAGAGTAACCCCTCCATGGACAACAATGATGAAACCTAGAGAAAATGGAAGAAGGCACAAAAGAGCAATCAAAAATAGGCAGAAACCAGAGAGGAATCTATCTTTGAAAGACTAACTACATGGGTGATATTTGTGAGTTTGAGGCTTTGTGCTGGATGGGGAGCTGTAGCTGGCATATAAATTAAGAATATGCAAATTATACCTGCTGGATGAGAAGGCACAAGCCACCCACCCACCCACTCGGCAGCTTCTTCAGCATCTGAGCTCCCACTTTGGGGCAGTTTCAACACATCCACATGAAGGAAGTAAAGTCACGAGATTTATTACTTACAGATCCCAGAATGGAGGGGAGGTGGGAGGAGCATGCGATCAGCCAGCGGGAGGGGCAGTCGTCTGTCCAAGCTCACCATCAAGTCGGAGGGTAGCAAGCACCTTTTACTTATAAGGTGGTCGAGGTGGAGGCCACCAGCTTTTTAAGGGCTCAACTCTAAGTGGTTATTTCATTTCTTTTTCTTTTTCTTTTTCTTACTCCTACAGAACCTAGTCTTCCTAGATGGTCTCCCACCCAGGTACTAACCAGGCCCGACCCTGCTTCGCTTCTGAGATTAGACAGGATCAGGCGTGTTCAGGGTGGCTTGGCCGTAGACCTGAGTGGTTATTTTAAAAGCTGCCCTAGGAAAAGCAAAGTGGAAACCCGTGGCGGGAATCCTAAGCTCAGGTTCTATCCTAAAAGTCAGACTCTGGGTGTGAGCAGGGTTGTCCCAGTGAACGAGGTCCGGGCAGCAACTCAAATAGTGGTTTTCTCATCATAGGCTTTTCACCTGGAACTCTTAAAACTGTGCATAAAGTGAAGTGGGCAGAAAGCCACAGCTATATTGGCCTGAGGTGTCAGAGGACAGAGTTCAGGGCTGGAAGAAAGCCAGACTGTTTAAGGAGGAATCCTTGAAGGAAGGGCACTGCAAAGAAGGTGAACCCCAAAATCTATATACAAGAGCCACCCAAATTCTTGGCACATCTAAGGTATGTATATTCAGATTTTGGTTGCTGCTGTTCAAAGGGGAGATGGACTTTGGAGATGGAGTCCAGTCAACTTAATTACTAGCTAGAATACATTAACAGAGAACAAAATGGACTCAAGACCTTCCACAATGTATCATTCAAAAATTCCCATAATCCAATCAAAAATCACTGGACAGGTGAAGAAAAAGAAAAATATTACTCATACTCTAGAAAAAAAGGTATCCATAAAAATGGACCCCAAGATATACAATTAGTACAAAGGAATTTAAATACCTATTCTAAATATGTTCAAGGATTTAAAGGAAAATATATGAAAGATAGGAAATCTCAGTAAAGAAATATAAACTATAAAAAAGAGTCAAGTGGAAATTCTAGCACAATGTCATCCAATAGAACTTTTTTAGGGATGATAACATCTTGTACCTGCACTGTAGCCACTAGCCAACTTGGCTCTTGAGCAGTAGAAATGTGTCTACTGTGATGAAGGAATTGAATTTTAATTTTATTTAATTTTAATTAATTTGAATTTAAATAGACACATAGCGACTACTGTATTAGGCTGTGCGTTTCTATACCCCACATGTACATACCAAAATGAAAGAAGGCCTTGAATCGTTTAGCAGTACATTGGAGATGCAAGAAGAAGACTCAGTGAATTTGAAGATAGATCGATAGAAATTATTCAATGAGAAGAGTAGAGAGAACAAAAATGGAAGAAAAGCCAACAAAAAGTGGTAAACCTGTGGAACAATATCAAGTTAAAATATGTGTAATTGGAGTACCAGAAAGAGAGGGGACAGACAATGAGGCAGAAACATATTTGTAGAAATATTGGTTGAAAAATCCCCAAATTTAGTAAAAGACATTGACTTACAGATCCAACAAGCTCATTGAACCCCAAGCAGGATACGTACAAAGAGAACCATACCTAGGCATATCGTAAGCAAATAGCTGAAATCCGAAGGTAAAAAGACAATCTTAAAAACAGAGAAAACCACACATTCTGTTAAGGGATACTAATGAGGGCTGACTTCTCATCAGAGACAAAGAGGCCAGAAGACAGTAGAACGATAACTTTAAAATGCTGTAAGAAAAAAATCCCTGCCACCCAGAATTATATGCCCAGCCAAATTATTCCTCAAAAAGGAAAGCAAAAATAAAAACATTTAAAAGTAAACAAAAACGAAGAGAATGAACCGCCAGAAGACCTGCACTGTAAGAAATTCTTTAGGTTGGAATAAAATGACACCAGATGCCAACTCGAATCAAAAAAAAAAAGCAGAGATGGCCAGATTGAATAAAAAAGTATGAGTCACTATACATTTTACAGAGACGGATTTTAAATACAGTGACACAAACAGGATGAGTGAAAGGATGGAAAATATCATACTATGCAAACACTAGATTGTAAGGAAGCTGGAATGGCTGTGTTAACATCTGATGAATTAGACTTTAAGATAAAGGGATATTCCAGAGGTAAGAGGAACATCTCGTAAGGTCGAAAGGGTCCGAGCATGCGGAAGACAACAATTTAAAGTGTGCATGAACCTGTAGCAACGGGCTCCAGAATCACACAGCAAAAGCTGACAGAACTAAGTAGAACTAGACAAATCCACAATCACAGCTGCAGATTTTAACACCGTCGCCTCACTCTATGGTAGAACAATTAATTAAAAATAAATCGGGAAGAAAATAAAATATTGGAAAGTATCAATTACCCCGACTTAATGATATTTCTAGAACTCTACACCCAACAACTGCAGAATATCCATTTCGTCCCAATGTATGTAAAACGATTGAAAGACATAGGGTAGGCCATTAAGACAACGCTCAATAATTTTAAAAGATTAAAATCTTCCAGAATATAGTCTCAGGCACAAAGGAATTAAATTAGACATCGAGAACAATAAAGAGCCAGCAGATTTGGAAATTAGACAACACTTCTAAATAACCCATGGGTTAGAGAAAAAAAAAAAAGACCAACACAAAGGAAATTAGGAAACGTTTTAAGCTGAAAGAAAATGAAAGGATAACATATCAAAATTTGGAGAAAAGCAGCTAAATCAGTGCTTACAAAAATCTTGTAGCTCTAAGTGGTGGCATTATGAAGAAAGAAAAGCTTAAAATAAATGTTCTAAGTTTCTACATGAAGAAGCTAAAAGAAGAAAAGCCAGGATAAGGGTGGCAATAATAGGAGCAGAAGCCGCAGAAATAGAAAATAGACAAATAATAAAGTCAAAAGTCGGTTCTTTAAAAAGATAACCGAAAATGATAAACCTCTAGCAAAACTGATCAAGAAAAAGGAGCAAAAAATATAAATCACCAATATTTGGAATGAAGAAAGAGCTATTACTTTATAGTCTACAGATATTTAAGGGATAATAAGGGCTATCGGAAGCAACTTTATTCTAAAATATTTGACAAATTAGGTGGAATGGACTAACTCCTTGAGCAACGTAACTGAATAAAAATTGACACAAGAAGAAAGAATTTCCAAGCGATTGAATTTGTTATCAAAAACCAAACCTTCACACAAAGGAATTCCAGGTCTAGGTGGTTTCACTGGCTAATTCTATCAAACACCAATATCAATTTTACTTACGCTGTTTTTTTTATAAAGAGAGGAAGTTGATAAATTTCTTGTTCATGATAGAGGAAGTAGAAAAAATGTTCCAACTCGCTTCATGAGGCCAAAATAACCCTGAATCCAAAAACTTGACGGAGATAATACAAGAAAAGAACGTAGACCAATATTCTTTATAAAAATAAATGCAAAAATCCTTAACAAAATATCAGCTAATTGAATCCAGCAATAAATAAAAAGACTAATACATCATAACCAAGCTAAGTTTATCCCAGGAATGCAAGACTGGTTTAACATTAAAAAATTAATGTAACTCACCATATAAACAGAATAAAGGACATACAGATAAAGCATTGGAAAAAGTTTAATGCCATTCAAAAATTTAAATTTATATTGAAAGTAGCTCTACACATAGAACTATAACACACCGCTGAGAGAAAGGACAGATTCTGTAACTGTAATAATAACGTCTGTGACATCTTCTTGTAATTTCTGTAGCAAGAATAAAAAATTCTGCAGTGAATAACAGGAGGGATATACCATGTTTAAGGGTTGGATGAGTCAATGTTATTAAGATGTAAATTCTCCCCAAATGAAAGTATAGTTTTAATTCAATCCCAATCAAAAGTCCCCCAGACTTTTTTACAAATAGAAGCTGATAATATGCTTTCTACATTCATATGGAAAACAAAAGACCTTAAAAGAAACAGCCAATCTTGAAAAAGAAGAGTAAAGCCGGAAAACTGACATTTTCTAAATTCAAGAGTCACTACAAAGTAATCAAAACAGGGTAGTGTTGCCATAATAATAGACTAACTGGTGAATGAAATAGAATAGTGAAGCCAAAAATAGACATACTTGCACGAGCAATTGATTCTTGACAAGGGCACCGAAATATTTCAATGGAGAAAGGAAAATCTTTTGAACAAATGCCGCTGGAACAACTCGATATCCACATGGGAAAAAACCCCAAACCAAAACGCACCTCGACCCCTACCTCACCCAAGACATACATAATTAATTAAAAACCTAATATGAGATGAATGAGAGAACTAAACGTAAAAAGTAATAATAAACAGCTTTTAAGAAAAAAATGGAAGCATCTTTGCAAGCTAGGTTAGGTAAAGAATTTTTAGACAGGACACAGAAAATAACAACCCCAAAAGAAAAAGGATAAATTTGCCTTTTTCTGAATGAAAAATTCCTCCTCATAAAAAGATATAGTTAACAAAATTAAAAACAAGCCACAAACTGGGAGAAAATGTTCACAAAATATGTGTCTAAGGACTTGTATTTAGGATACATAATGAACGTCTACACCTTAATGATGAAAAGACAAACAACTCCGTACAAAACGGTCAAAAGATTTTAACAGTTTATAAAGGAGGATTTATGAATGGCCAATAAACACATATAGAAGTGTTCAATATTATTAGTCGTCAGTTAAAAGCCAATTGAAAACACGGTGAGACATACTACACGCCTACGTCCACCAGGCAGGATAACATTGAAAGACTGTGGACACCTCAAGTGGCAATGGTTGGAGCGACCAGAAGTCCTGAGAATTGCTCGTGGGAGTGTAAAACGTTTGGCCACTTCGGAGAAAGATTTGACAATTTGACACGGTCTCATGAAATTAATCATGCACTTATCCTATGGTTCTAGCTGTTTATCCCAGAAAAATGAAAACGTATGTTCATGAAAGTCTTGTATGTAATTATTTTATTGCACATCTCTTAAGAACAGCCCAAACTGGGAAAAACGCAAACGTCCGTTGACAGGAAAATGAGCAGAGTAGCCATGTGATTGCACGCTACTGGGCAGGAAAAAGGAATGAACCAGGGATGCATGTAACGACATGGGAGAATGTGGCCCAAGTTAGGCGGATCGAATCCAGACGTAGAAGAGCACGTACTGTACGGTTTTACTCACGAATTTCTAGAACAGGTGAAGCAAATCTATGGTGGAAAAAATTTAGGAATCTGGTTGCTTGATGAGGGTGGGATATTGACTGGGAGAAGACACTGCAGATCATCCTAACGACAAGAAAATGTTCTACGTTATAATAAGCGGTTGGGTTTGATGGGATTCAGGACATGATGCCCCCAAATAGGTTATCTTGGCATATTAGGTATTTTAAGCTTAAGGAACTTTTTTAAACACTGCAGAAGCAGAAGGTCACTCTGTTCTCCCCCATCTCACCCTTCTTCCCCCAAGAGGTCATAAAACTCTCATGTGAAAGGACCCCTTCCTGTACCAAGAGGAGGGACAACATTCTTCTCCCCCGAGACGGGGGATTTGGGGACAAGGCCCTGTACAAACGGACCTTGCTAAACTCACCCTTATTGTCCTAGTTGCTTCTTTACCATTGAACAAACCCCTTTGTCTTGTCAATGTTTCACAGATTTGTTGTTTTTGTTCTAAAAGGTACACAAGCTTTCTGCTCTGGTCACTTCTTCAGGTCTTTATTCTATGAAGGCTCCCAGGTACCTGTAAAGATTCAGTAAAATGCTTCCCCCCCCCCCCCCCCGTTAATCTATCTCTGTCGGTTTAATTTTCAGACCCAGCCAGGGATCCTTAGAAGGCTGAGGCAAACTTTCTCCTCCCCTACGCTTTATATTAATGCATCCATTTGTCAACATCAAAGAGTAAAGATTGGTGCATTTCGATGCATATAAATTTTATCTAAAAAACAGCAAAAAGAAGTCGAGAGGAGAGGGTGTCCAGGGGAGGGAGGACTAGATGACGTAAGAATGGCAGGATGCAGATCGTCGTTGAAGCTGCATGATGGGTCCACGGGGGCCCGTGACTCCATTCCGTTTATGTGTATACATTTGTCGTTTTTTTTATAATAAAAATATGAAAGAAAAAAAAATACGTGGGGACTCACATACTTTGGCTCAGGGCCTTGCTGGAAATGATCAGAGAAGCATCTTCCCTGAAAGACGACATCGACCTCCAGCCTCAGTTTCCTCCCTGCCCGCTGGGCCGTCTGCAGACTCCTGCAAAGTCTATAATATCTGCAGGCATCGTGCCAACAATTATCTGAAAATGGCACACTCCCGAGCTTTGCTGTCATGCCAAGAGTCAGCACCCACTGGCATTAGGGAGATGAGAGCCCCTGACAGTTTCCAGGCTCTTTCTGACAGCTTTGAGCTGATACTTCTTCAAGGTGACCCAACTTCAGCAGAGCCGATCTCTCCATCCTTAACTCTGAAGCAGCCAGGGTGGGAGCTGGTCACCTGGGCTGGGCTTTGACGCTGAGACACTGGGCAGTTTCTCTGCTCTGCCACCCCTGTTCTCAAGAGCTCTCGACAGATGTGAGCTGATGATGTTAGAAGCAGCTTCTTCCATCTCTGTGGCATGGAGCTGTGTACTGTTTTCTCAGCTGGGACCATTTCTTGCACTATTCATTCTGGGTGTCAGTTATGGTTCACTCAAGAGCCGCTGTTAAAAAGTCTTCTCATTTCTCCCCCATGACAGAGGAACCCCCAAGTGAGCCATCGTAGGAATTCCACGATGTCTGACGCGGGAAGGGGGCGGCTCGGCAATGTGAGTGACGCCTTCCCGGGCTCTAGTTCCTTTTGTGAAATTTAAATCTATGCACAGCGATGATGAGGGGCCAGGATGCCGCAAACCCCTTCCAGGAGCGGCACAAGATCACGAGTAAACGATGACACAAAGAAGACTTAGGGTGCTGGCGAGAAACGTTCTTTACAGAATCCCTCGAGGCTGATAAAATATCAGGTCTTCGGTGACGCCGGGCGCCAGCGTGAGCGATCATCTTATTCTTTCAAGGGCTTGTCCTTGCTTTCCACCCCCCACCCCGTCCGCACCGAATCCCACAGCTGTCTGGGGCTCAGCAGTAGACTTGGCTTTCTTACCTCCTCCTTAGATTGAATCAGATGAAATGAAGGCGTTTGGACACGTGCGTTCCCTCCCCAGGGAAAGTGCTTGCTTTTTCTTAACTTGAAAATAGAAAAAAAAAAAACCCACAAAAACAGAAACAGAACATTTAAAACATATGTACACTATATTGCAAAAACATGTAAAATATATGTTAAGAATGGATCACTCACATCTCGAATCCCACCCAACTTCTCCTTGTCCCCCCTCCCAGAAAATAACCCCTGAAAAGTTTAGTACATTTACCACCCAGTTTTTTTTTTTTTTTCTATTTGTACAGTTTTCAGATCGCCATGGGGGCAAACACAGAGATAACCCCCAGGATGTAAGTTGGTGGACACAGCTCTCCGGAAGCTATTTTAATCACCGCCTAGAGGGCGGTGGGCAGCTGCCCGGGAGGGTGAATTTATCCTGCTTCTTATCAGCATCATCAGAGGAGATGGCAGGAGGAAGCTGGCTGGCGAGGGCGAGCAGGCCACCGAGCGGACAGTCCTTTATTGTGGCAAACTGCTCCTTTAATTTCTGTGACAGAGTAATGCAGACGCCCAGGCTACGACCTTTTCTCAGGCCATTATGGAAGTCAGCTTCGCTCCAGTCGGCACACATCACTGGGAGGCTCCGTCATCAACTCCACACGTAAGGTGACCCCGCTAAGTGCCAGATAGAAACGGTGGGCCAATCCTTCTATATCTGCAGCACATGCAGGAACCCGGACAGATGACAGTGCTCACTGGGATGAGGGGGATAGCCCGGGGGGCTGAGCAAAGACAGCAGTGGCCTGGGCCGGGCCGAGCTGGGGGGACTGAGCCGGGAGGGGGTGCACGTGACATCTACCTCTCTGGAGAAGGTGGCAGGGCCCAAGATCTCCAGCCTTGTCACAAGGCGCATCTTGAACTCCTTCTGGCAGAGGCTCGGCGGAGCTCAGGGCATCCCTGAGTTTGGCAGGTGTCTGGGGCTTTGGACGTTCTCTGAGAGAGAAGTCCCGGAAGGTCAAAGGTCTCGTCTGAAATTCTAAAGCCAGAGGCTGAGCTGTCTTCAAACCCAGGCCTCCTGTCCCTGCGTCCCAGTGTTTGAGCTACATCCGGTGTGCCAGAGAAGCTTGGGATGGGGAGGACGGGAGAAGAGGGACGAGGAGAGGCAGCCGTACCTTCCCGGAGTGCCGTTTTGGGGGATGAAACCCTGGCGTTTCGGCAGAACTCCAAGGAACCTTCTCTGAATAGGGGAACATTCTCCAGGTGCTTGAGTCCTCCACTCCCAGAGGCGACCAGCCGCGGTTGGACAGTCCCTGGAAGCCAGGGGCACGGCTGGTTCTGTCGACGCTTTGCTGGTTTGAGCAGGGCCTGGGTAGAGGCAATCGAGTGGCCTAAGTCACAGAGATGTGCGTCCTAATGCAGCTCTGCCACTAATGGACTCAGTGGCCTAGGGCAAGGCACGGCGTCTCCGGCTCTGCCATCATCATCAGCTGTTATGAAGCGCTTGCCACCTGGAGGGCACGGTGCCCAACACTTTACGTGGTTCCTGACCCTTACTCCTCACGGCGGAGTCAGGGCTGGCGCCACCCCGTTCTACAGATCAGGAAGCATAAAATCAGGGCGGTGCACCTGTGGGGTCTGTCCCCGGAGGCTCTGACGCTGGCGGATTCTGCGCTGCTTTGTTGATTTGGTTTAATTTCGTCAGAGTTCGAGGCAACAGGGCTGTGTCTGTTCATATCCAGGTAATTGGAGCGTCTAGCAGACTTCCCCATTGTGTTGATAGACGAGCCTGGAGATTTCTGGCAATTTCTGGGAGCTTCCAGATCTTCCTGGAAAATGTCTGCATTTTCCTTCTTTCCTTTGCTTCCGGGAACGGGGGTAAGGGGAGCCAGGGCATGGCAGGCACGGCCGTGGTGCAGGAAAAGGCCTGGTCTGCCAGGGTGATTCTAGTTCTGTCCCGCTGATGGCCCTCCCTGGGCCTCCTGTTTCTTCTCTTCCTGGGGTGAATCGTGGGGTGGGGACTCCTGCACCCGGGGGCGGGGGGATGCCATATCTTCTTCCCTGTGAGTGGGGTCCCCAGGAAGGCAAGCACACACTTCCTTGGGGCCTAAAAAGCAACAGTACTTGGCCACTTTTTCATAAAGGGGAAGTAACTGTGGCTCAGGGGTGTGTCGTCCTGACTCTAGAGAAGTCCTGTTACCTGTCCCCACCCCCGCAGGACACCAGCCAGAATACGTGCTCCGGGAAACACCTGCAAGGGGGTGCCCCAGCCAGAGCTCCCACAGACACCCCCTCCCAGGGGTGACCTCGCCCTGCAGTAGCTTCAAAGAAGTCACGAGGGAAACAGCCCAGCCCTTGCTGGTGGGGAACTATTGACCAAGGGGTGGTGGTGGTGGGGGTGGTCGTCATGGTGATGGGTTTACCCACACTCATCCACCCCCGCAACGATTAAGCCCATACAGGAATATCACTCAAGCTGACTTTCTTACATACCAAGAAAATGTCCAAATAAAGAGGGAGATCAGAATGGAATGGAAATGTTCCAGAAAGAGTCTTAGAAGGAAGAATGAGTTTTAAGCCAGATTTTAAAGGTCATTCCCATTCATCCATCTAGCCACCCACCCACTCATCCATCTGACTGATGCCATTCCGGTACTCAGGCCTGTGCTAAGTAAGGCCTGGGGGAAAATGGTGCTAACTGATTCATTCACTTACTTATTCACGCTGCAACCAACAGCTGAGGGTCTGGTCGTGCCAGAAAACTCGAGTGCTTGCGGCGATGCAGGCAGGTTTTCCAGGATAGAGGCGCTCGTCGACCCAGGCTCTGAATCAGGAAGCGCGTGGACCACAGGCGGGCAGTTAAGGACATGGACGTGCTTCCTCTACTCTCTTTTTTTGTTTTTGGAGAATGAGCCAGGGGTAGTAACGAAGCTGACTCGAAGATCTGGGTTGCAGAGGGGCAGTCGCTACGCATTCTCGTGTAGGTTTCGGCGTGGGTGGTGCAAGGTTGCTCATTTGAGAACCTGCCCGTGAAGAGCCTACTGTGCGCCTTGCACTGTGCTGGGTGAGTTGGGGAGCGAGAGAGGGAAAGA
>NW_011888853.1:963876-967510 GCF_000151845.1 Pteropus vampyrus | reverse complement strand
CTCTGTCTCTGTCTCTGTGTGTGTGTCTCTCTCTCTCAGCCAGGCCACTGACTCAGCACCCTGGCTCTGCCACTTACTACCTGTGAGAGTCGAGGAAGTGACTGAACTTCACCGTGCGTCAGTGTCCCCAGCTACAAACCGGGCATGATAATAGTTCCTTCGTCACTGTCGTGAGCAACAAAAAGTCTCAGGAGGCTCTGAGGACAGTGCCCAGCACGCAGTAGGATCACGTGCCCGTTTGTCGCGGCCGCTGTGACAGACAGCGAGGTCCTGCCTGTGCCTTCGCCCGGTCACTCGCTGCTCCCCTGGAGAGAGGCTCCCTAGGCGGCCCTCCCACAGGGAGCTGCGTGTAGAAAGCGTCCCTCTGGGTGGGCTGAGACTTGGACCCTCCGCCTCTGGGGACCCCGAAGTTCTGGGCCTGCCCCTCCAGCTGGCCGTGGGCGGCTTCCATTTCCACCGTCACACCAGCCCCATGTTCTCACAGGAAAACTTCCCTCGTCTTTGGCAAAATGAGAAAAACAAGGACAAGCCAGTGAGTTTTTCCTATAAGTTAATTTTTTCCCCCATAGGTTTTGTTTTATTTTTTTTTTTTAAAGAACTGTCTTTTATTGGGAGTTTTTGGCCTTCCTTCGTTTTTGGCATAAGCGGGTTCCCGCTTCGATTATGTAACAGTGACAATGGCTAGCAACTCGTTTGCTTGTTTGTGTTACAATGTCATTAAGTGGAAATCCTGCGTCGGCCCCAGATTTCTAGAAACTTCCCTGACACGAAATTTCAAAGTCCGGGAAGCACTGCTTTGGGTTGACAAAACATTTTCAAGCGTAATCTTGGTCCAGCTTCTTATTTCACAGAGAATGACCCTGTGTAATTGGCCGAGGCCATGCCACTGGGAGACAGCGGAGTGGGGACTTGCCCGGGCCTCGGGACCACGAGGAACAACCGAAGCCTTCTTATTGTCTGTCCAGCCTGTACCAACCTTTCACACAAGTCTGAAACCTCGCCTCCTCCTCCAGGAAGCCCTCTGCGCTGAAGCCCACCTAACTCCTCACGCGCTTCTCACACTTAGGGCTCCTGTGGTGCCGAGTGAGCTGAGTCTGCGACGGTTTTCAGGCTACTTGGTATTCATGTTCTCTGAAACATCAGCTCCCCCAGGTACGGACCACCTGCTCTTCTGGGGGGCTCCTCACCTGTTGAGTCCTTGTGCTCCTCACCAGGGCAGCGATCCGTCGAACCTGGGTTTGTCTTGTTCTCCTCCTGTGGGGGTTCGGTGGGGACCTCCCTGAGAGAACCCCCTTTTTCAGCACCTCTAGCAACAGGCTGGACTGTGGGTTCCATTAGCCAGGTCAGCCTCAGGGACGGCTTCCAGGAAGGCTCCCGGGTGACGCCTTGGGACCCTCTTGGGCAGTAGCTGCCGCCAGCATCCCCCCTACAGACATAAGGCCGCTCTCAGACTCCAAGTCCAGCCCAACGTCAAGTCACCGCACTCCATGCTGCCTCTGTGCCCGGGAGTCTGGTTGGCTCTGCTCACGCGTGGTGCTTGGGTCCAGCAAAGGGCGGGAAAGCTGGGCTGTGTGGTCCTCACGGCCAACGTTAGTGGACCATCCAGCGGGAACTGGCTGGCGTCGACTCCGGAGGAGGCGCTGAGGACACATCAGCGAACAAAGTGGGTAAGCAAATATCTCGCCCTCTCGGCGCCGGCCTTTAGGGACGAAGGAAGATGGACGATAAAAAGCAGACAAGTAACTAAGGAGCTGCTCTCGCGTGGTGGAGAGTGATGAGTGCCATAGAAAGGAGGATGGTGAGAGCTGTCTGGGGCGGGGGGCAGGGAGGAGTGGGCGTCAAGTGAGTCACAACTCGGAACACAGTGACCGGAGAGTGCGTGAGTTTCCTGTTTCTCGCCAAAGCCCCCAGCAGATTCTGGAGGTGGCAGCGCCCCCAGCCCCACGGTCCGTATCCCTTACCATGATGGAGGAGGCCGCCTGACTGCGGCTGGAGTCCAGGCCTCAGGCGATTCTACTAGGAGCTTTGAAGCGGGTGGGGTTGGCCCTTTTGGGGTGTCCCGAACCGCAGCAAGGATGCCGGGCCTTCGCACCCCTGCATCGACCCGCCCCTGGGGAGGGGGTATCACCTTGGGTATTAGGCGCCGACACCCAGTGCAGGTGAGACCAGCTGAGTGAGGCCACGCACATGGAACCGTTGGTGAGTGGCCGCGCCCGGGCAGGATGCTAAGCCAATGCTGACGGCTGGTTTTCCAGAAGGCTGGGCTCCCTCCTCTTCGAAACATTTTCTTGCCTGGACCTTTAGGACTCCACAGGCTCGGATTCCCCTTCTGCTTCCTGGCAGCCATTGCTGGTTCCTGCTCATCCCGCGGTCCTTAACGGCAGGTGTGCTCCGGGACTTGGTCCTCGGACTGCTTCCCCTCTGCCGGTCACCCACACCCTCGCCTGCTCTTCCGCTTTAAACACCATTTATAGGCTGAAGACTTCCATTGTCATCTTCAGCCTGGTCCTCGTGTTGAACTCCAGACTCATATATTCAGCTGCCTATTTGACATGTCCACTTCTAGGTCTAACAAGCTGTGGGGGCCATGGGAACACTCCACTCACACCTCTGGGTATGGGAGCGTGGCGACGGACACCTGCTGGACCCAGGGACACGTCATGCTGATGGGAGCGTGGTGACGGACACCCACTGGACCCAGGAACGCGTCATGCTCATGGGAGCGTGGTGACGGACACCCACTGGACCCAGGAACGCGTCATGCTGATGGGAGCGTGGTGACGGACACCCACTGGACCCAGGAACGCGTCATGCTGAGACCCTTACTTACCCTGTGGGCTTTTCCCAGCCAATTCTCCTGTATGGGACGTCTCTGCCTTTCCTGGATGATGGGAGCCATTCATTCTGAGACTGGTTTCATGGGCCCATCTCCTATCTGGGGGTGTCATTGGAGGTCCCCAGAAAGGCAGAGAAGACCCCCCCACCTGGAGCGCCGAGCATCCCGCAGACAAAGCAGGAAAGACGGCCGCCGTCTCCACGGCCTCTCGCATGACACAACAACAATGACGAAAGGGTCGAGGGGCCCACGAGCTGGTTTATTTCCATTAAGTGCAAAGCAGAAAATAACAAGAAGACCGAAGCCAAGCGGAAAAGAAGAGTCAGGACAATAAAGGAGCGGGGAGCGGAGAGGCGGAAGGGGGGAGGCAGAGGAAGAGAAAGCGGGGCGTCCACACAGGAAATCGGCTGGCCCCTTCCTGGGTGTCCCTGGGCTACCTGCCAAATCAGTGGATCACATCTGTAGGCAGAGTCGTCTTTTTATTTCACACCAATTTTCGCGGGCGGCATAAGATAAGAATGGAAGAGACCGAGCGAACGGGGAACGATGATTGAACGTTCGCGTAGAAGGGGAGGGGTGGGAGGGGTGGCGGCCGGACGCGCAGCTGCGAGAGGGTGCTGGGAGCGTGGTTGGGATCACGTGGGTTTCTGCACCCTCTGTCCTGTCCTTTTCTTTATTTCTTCATATATTTTGGTGAAAATTTCGTCTGCTCTTTCCGGTGACCTGCTAGTTATAATCCACCCCGTGGCAAAAATAACAGGAATGCCCAGGCCCCAAGGAAGCACCACTCCGCCTTCC
>NW_011888853.1:960726-962586 GCF_000151845.1 Pteropus vampyrus | reverse complement strand
ACACCAGATGACGTCATGGCCCCGACTTCCTCTTCGTGGCCATCTGCGCTGGGCTGTCGCGGGCATCCCGTGAGAACCCCACGCACGGAGCCTGTCCCTCAGCCGGCTAGGCTTGACAGCTCCCCGCAGCCCTCAGCTGCCCCCCTCCAGGGATGCAGGAGGCTGGGCTGGGGTCTGCTTAACCCTTAGAGGAAACCTAGAGAGCTGGATCCTGCAGGGGGAGGCCAGGCGAATGTGCCAGTGGGGGGGTGGGCCAATGTCACTGGACACTGCACTTTTTCAAAGTCCCCCGTGACAATACATATCGCTCAGGGGTAGGGTGGAGGTGGGAGTCATACCTTTTCATCTGAAACCTGGAAGCACAGGCTGGTCCCCAGCAAACAGAACGGGACACAGGTATGGAAGGAGTCGAGGTATTGATTCTACTTCCACTGACTGGCAAGTGTTACCGACTGTGGCAGACCCTGCCAACGGCCTGTCCCTCTGTCTTCGATCCACCCAGAGGTCGTCACCGTGGCCGTGTGGGGGGTTCACATGTGTGCAGAAGGCTTCCCACGCCAACGGTTGCCTTTCTCTCCCCCCGTTGTAGATGGGGGCTCAGCCCCACAGGGCAGGCGGGAGCGTGGGCGTGAAATCCCTAAGCTGGCTTTCTACCCCGAGGGGCAGGAGCGAAGGGAGAGACACCCAACTTCCTGTGTGTTCTGCAGCCTCGCAGAGACCCCCAGAAGGTTGAGCCCCCATTGCCCACAGAGGTAACCTGTTCATTAACGTCCCTGAATTAACTTTCCTTCTCTCCTTTATTCTCTTCGGCTCTCCCTCCCCGGGCTTCCTGGAACCACCTCCCCCCAAAACTACTCAAATCCTTGCCCAAAGGTCTGCTTTAAAGAGAACTCAGACTCAGCCACCAGCTCCCGGCATTGTAATGGAGGGAGCGTGGGGGGTCTGAGCTCCGGCTGGCCCGGCCATGTGACACTAGGCACGTCTCATAACTTCTCAAAGACTCTGTTTCACATTTGTAAAATGAGAGTTAATGTTCTACGGTTCTATGTGAGTCTGTTTCTTAATCATTGAAAAATTAAATTAATTCGGGGTCGCCACAGGGCGAAACCAGACGCTATATGCTGTATAACTGGATGGCAAGATTAAAGATCGATACTGCACTGTACAGAAGCAAGTGTTAAATTGGGTGACACATTCTAAATAGAGCTAGGAATCAAAGGAAAGAAAGATGTTGTCAGAGAAGCCTTCCCAGGAGAGGGGTTTGAGCTGGGCCTCAAAGGGTGGGTGAATCCGGGCGGACTGGGGCCCACGGGAGGGGAGCAGAGCATGGGAAGAGGCCTCTAGAACCACAGTCTGAGGGTGCAGGCGCTGGTTTGCCCATTGCTACGGGCCAAATGTTTGTGTCTCCCCCCTCCCCCCAAATCGTTATTTTGCAGCCCTAATCCCCTACGTGATGGTATTTGGAGGTCGTTAGGGTTAGATGAGGTCATGAGGGTAGGGCTCCTCGTGATGTGAGATCGGTGTCCTTATAAGAAGAAGAAGAGAGAGCTGAGCTCTTTCTCTGTCCACCATGTGAGGACACGGTGAGAGGGTGGCCGTCTGCGAGCCAGGGAGAGAGCCCATCTGCCAGCACCTTGCGCTCGAACTTCCAGCCTCCGGGACTGTGAGAAATAAATGTCTGTTGTTTAAACCCCCCAGTCAGTGGTATTCTGTTCCAGTAGCCTGAGCTGACTAAGACACCTGTGATGGTGCTTTTTAAATCCTGGGTGAATAGCGGTGGGTCACCAGCTATAGAAAGGACACTATTCATCTACTTCCTATCCCACCCCATCCCACCCCACCCCACCCCATCCCACCCCA
>NW_011888853.1:954338-960160 GCF_000151845.1 Pteropus vampyrus | reverse complement strand
AGCTCAGACACTGTTGTTTCTAGAAGCTTCTATTCCTTCTAAAAATAGAAGAGGTCATTTTTGGCCATTGTGGCCTGAGCAAGGACTCTCTGGGAAGACTGCTTTGTTTCGCTTGGTGGTCTGGGGGCCAGTCTAACCAGTGTAGTGGCAGTCAACTGGTGACACGTGACTCTTATGCCGACTTTGAGCTAGACTGTCCCCAGTTTGTTTTGACTCTGGCCTCTTAGCCGCTTCGAGAGACCGTCAATATAACAGTAAAGAGCACAGTCAAGCAGCCTGGTTAAAATCTGGGTGCAACCACTCGCCAGCCGTGTGACCTGGGAAAGCGTCGCAGTTCCAGGCCTCAGCTTTCCCATCTGTACAGTGAGTATCAAAGTAATGTCTACCTCCTAGGCTGTCGTGACGTAGATGGAGTATACGTGAAGCACCGAGGATAGTGCTTGATACACAGTCAGCAACTGTTAGCCATTACCATCGCCACCACCATCCATTCCCACAGGAAACGGGGGATCTGGTGATCAGGACTGGACTCCCTAGCACGTGAGTTCTGGAGGGAAGTTCAGACTTGGTGTAAGGGACCAAAGGCCGACAGCCCGAGGACGGTCCCGGCCTCCCTGGCCTTGTGCGTTCCAGGAGGCACCTCAGTGAGAGCAGAGCTGAGGTCTGCGGGTCTTTGGGTTCTAAACTGCTGCCCCCGGTCCTAATCTGCAGCGGTGGCCCTGCCCACCTCGGCTGGCTTTCTGTCCTGCCTGTCTGGGCAGGTGTGCGTGATTCTGGGCTCCCGATGGGCTTAGGGAAGGGCCAGCAGCTGTCTCCATGCCCTCCACACCCCTCCCAGCCACTGTACCTCACCTCTCTCCCTCTTCACCACTTTCCCCCCGCCTGAGTTTGCACAGAGGAGGCCCAGTCGGGAGGTCTAACACCGCCTGGCTAATGGTTTATAGATCGTTGGTGCGTAAGGCCCGATGGAAGTGTCCGCTCGGCTCTCACTGGAAGACTGAGTCAAATGGCCCGAGACAGATTTATGGCTGTCTTCCAGGCCAAGCCAGGAAAACCCTCCCTGACAGAACTCCACCACTCCTGTGGGCTCGGAAAACCTGGGGTGAAGAAGGGAGCCTTCTGGGGAGGCTGCAGGCTCCCAACATTTATTGCTTTGGAGCCCCAAGGCCTCACATGCCAAGTAGGAACGGAGCTGCCTGAATATGAACTGGAGTCAGAGGAAGGACAGATGTTTAGATTCGCCTAGAAACAAGTCCAGGAAGACTAACCAATTAGCCCTAATTAGGAAGGAGGCCAGGCTGATCTAGCAACAGATTCAAAATTATGGAATTTTAAAACACAGTTTTATCAGTCTCCAGTAAATAAGCTGCAATAGACCCCTACGGAAAGCACCCAGTATGCCTCAGTGTGTCTCTCTGGTGTGTGTGTGTGTGTGTGTGTGTGTGTGTGCGCGCGCGCGCGTGTGTGTGTGTTAAGAGAGGAGAGAGAGACACAGACAGAGAGACAGAGACAGAGACAGAGACAGAGAGACCTTATTCCAGTCCTGAAGGAATTCACAACATGCCAGGGAAACGGGTGATATACAATTGTATTACTTGGCATTTAGTAAAATTAAATGACCGAAATGGCGAAATGGAGGTTCTTGGGGACCCACTAGAACGAACAGATGAATGATATGTAATCGCCCATCCACATGTGTGTATGCAGATTGGCGCTTCTGCTGGGCTGTGTGCATTTGCTCCTCTGCGGGGTGGACACCTCCCCAGCCCGCCGGTCTACGCCTTCCTGTTGCTTTGTCATCCACCTTCTAACTCGCCCAAGTGCGTTTCCAGCTCACCGGGGCTGCTCGTCTGGGCTGGAAACCCGCTCACCAGTGACCAGAACACAAAGGCGCTCCTGGCTGAGTGAATTCGGGACCTGGGAGTTTCAATCGTCTCCTTGTCCTTGGAGGCTGCGTTTGCCCGACGTAGGAAGAAATTGCTGAGAACTCGAAGACCGGCTCGATGTCTTTTAAGAGCGCTCGGAGCTGGGGTCCGCCCCTCTCTTGGGCCCTTTAAGAGCCTCCCAGCATCCTCCTCCAAGGAGGAGGTTTGGCATGCCCAACTCCTTGGCTGGTAAACTGTAAATCTGGATAGGAGCAGAAAGCACGGTCTGTGACATCAAGGTCATGCGGTCTGCACCGACGAGATGGAGAACCCTCAGCAATTCGGCATTTCCCAGTCTCCTCTTGGTCTCCTCTCTTTCTTTTAGTTTCTTTTTTTTTTTAAACCAACATTTTTAGAGACTTTAATAACTGTAGAAGGATGCTGTAAGGCGGGCAGGGAAATCGATCATTTTTATTTGGCTGTGTGCGAAAAATGTACGTTTGGGCAACAAATCTTCCTACCTTGAAGGGAAGGAAGAGTGGGCCTGGCCGTTCGCCTGACTCTTGCTTTGGGGATTTTAATGAGTGAAGCCCTGGGCTGAGCAATTGGTAGCAATGGCTCTCCCCTCCCTGGTGGGACTCTGGGTTGCAGACTCGGGCTTCAGCTGAGGATGGGGCTTCACGATTTCCTCCAATTTAGGCAACCACTGGCTTCTAATCTCCCTCGCACTCTTTTGTTATCGTCCATCCATTATTTCCAACAAATGACTCATCAAATACTTATAAAGCATTCACTGTGGGAAAGGTACCAGCTCACTATCAAGGGGGATGCAAATGAATGTCTCAGGGTCAAGGGCAAGTTTTTCCTAAGAAAAGCTTCTCATCAGGATCTGGGGAGATGCTGAAGGTGGGGGAGGGGGTAGTGAATGACCTAGGATGCTGGGGGAGGGGTGTTTGGAGCTGCACCCCTGAGGAGGCTGCCTGGAGGAAGGGAATTAGAATTCTTATAAATTCTCAGAAGCTTTGGGTGGTTTCTTGCAGGCTGGTTTTGGAGCAAAGATCGAACCGTTAGTAATGGAAATTTGGGGGCGGGGTGTGGGGACTCTCTGGCTTTCCAGCCCTCAGCATTACCTGTTCCCAAAATTTCCATGGACACTAAAAATTTTTCATAGTCGCCTCTCCACTCCCTGGCTACAGTCCCCTCAGAATATGTCAGTGGATGAGGTAAGTGTCTTGATGTTGGCTATGGGACTCAATTTCGGGGTTCGAGATATGCTGACAACACTCTCTTAGAGGTCTTTATTCCTAGTACCCTAAAAAGAAAAGGCAAGGATGCTGTCTGAATCAGTTCAGGCGCCATAGCAAAATATTAACTGGGGGGGGAGGGAGACTTAAACAACAGACATTTATTTCTCACAATTCTGGAGGCTGGAAGTCCATGCTCAAGGTGCTGGCAGATGGGTTCCTGGTGAGGGCTCTCTCCTTGGCTTGCAGATGGCCACCTTCTCACCATGTCCTCACATGGTAGACAGAGAAAGAGCTCGACTATCTCTTCTCTTCTTATGAGTACACTAAGCTTGTATCATGAGGACCCTACCCTCATGGCCTCATCTAACCCTAATGACCTCCAGAGGCACCACCTCCAACTACCATCACATGGGGGGCTTAGGGCTTCAACTTATGGATTTGGTGGGGGCGCACACACATTCAGTCCATACAGATGCTGTGGTGTTGAGCCCCAGTTTCTGCTTTCTTCTTGGGCAGGTCAGCTGAGTGGGTAACTGAAAAGTGTGGGTGTGGTGTGGAGAGAGGACAGAGAGTGACCTCTGCTGTCAGGTAGGGAATGCCTATCCCCTGTATGTGTCACGCCAAGCCTGAGGCCAGAATACAAGAGGGTTTAGGCCATGACTATGCCCTGCGCTCCACCAGGAAACCTTTTTCAAGTCCTCAAACCTCTATCAACTCCTCTCCTTTCCAGATCCCTCCTAGCAGATGCGCACGGGCTCATGGCTCCCCCAGCCTTTCTTCCGTGGAGAAGGGGAGACACCCTCAGCACTCTGGATTCAGCTGGCAACACACACTTCCACATCCTCAGTGCACACATGGCTCTGTCAACAAAAATAGCACATCCAATTATTCTGAAAACAACCTGTTCCTGTTTGCTTATCGGACCGCCAGTGTTTGTCCTGGGCATCGATATTGATTGATTTGGAGTGTTCTCTTCAAGCCCCAGTGTAATTCATGATTTGTGCACGGGGTAGGGCCACCTGAGCGTGGGCCTCCTGGTGCTGGGACCTGTGCCGTAAAATCCCATTTAACTTCCTATGAAATTGGTACCACGACTCCTGTTGTAAAGGCAAAAAAAAACTGGACTGGGAGAAGGTGTTTATTTCAATAATTTAAGGGCAGGTGTGTCTGTTCCAAAGCCTGAGCCCTTCCTAATACGTCGAGGTGGCTCCTGGGTAGAGACCCAACTTTGGCTGGTCACCAGACTTATATCCAAACAGAAAACGTGTGAGAACAGACGAGGCCGATCGTGATCGCATTTATATGAAACTAAAGACATCAAGCTATATCTACATTTTGATTGATGGGTCAGTTCGACATCTTGAAAAAAATAATGGCAGCTGATTACATTCTTCAAATTGACACACTTAAACATTTTTGAATCATGTATGAGTCAGGGGCATTGGGGCCAAAGTGAAACACATTTATATTTTGGTTACTATGGGAAATTTTCCTGTGGAAATAAAGTAAATATCCAACGCTAGAGGTTTGGGTGAATAAATTAGAGTACATTTACACCGTGCAATGTTACACACAATTGAAAACAATTAATTAGAGCTATACCAGAGGATTTAGAGAGATTTCCCCGAGGTATTGAGTAAGAAAAGCAAGATGCGACAAACGGAATATCATATAATTCAATAAAACAAACAATTACACAGGCTATCTGTACACGCATAATAAATCTCTGTGTGTGCAGAAGTGTATGTGTGTATAAAAAGTGACATAAACATGTCTGCATGTATAGGTTAATGTATACAATTATGAAGAGAAATGTGGAAGGACTCCTGTTGGAATATTAGCCTGGGTCTCTGGTTTTGCAGCTAAAAGAAAGAGAGGTGGGAAGTCAGATTAACAAGGAAAAGAAAAATAAGAACACACACACACATGCACACACACCAGGCATATGATTGTATTGATGCATTTACACAAAGGCATAGGCATTCATATAATAAATTCGAGAGAAATTTTTAAAAGTCCTTTTTCCACATCAACTCAGCTATTACCCCACAGAGCTGGGTGAAGGAACGAGAGAGAACGGGGCCCTGGCAGACTCAGACGTCACTGTGCAAAGGCTGTGGGGCGGCTGGAGACCACAGAGCTAAGAGAGGACCACGTGACCGGCTCTTCACACCCCGTAACTTAACAGGAAGGGCGTGTTGATCCCTCGGCTTTGCAGCAGGCACAAGGAAGAGGGAAACTGTGGGATTCGCGCGTCTTCCCAAGCTGCTGCCTTGGAAGCTTCTCCAGGCTCACGGCCGAGCCGAACAGCAAGCGGAAAATGAAGCCTTTTGTATTTCTGCTACCACTAGGGTGACCACTACATTGTCACTTAAACAGGCATCTTTTGACAGCGAAGGGGAGAGCTGTTTATAGTTATATCAGGCCAACGGGTAGAAACCAGGATGTCTCTGGCAAATCTGGAAGTAAGGTCGCCCCAGCCATACGTAGGTCCCAAATGAGTGTCTCTATTTTAAATTCCATAAGCTTTACACAAATTTGAGTATTACTATATCTGGAACTTGAAATTGTTACTAGAGCTCAGCAAGGCTGAAGTGACTCTTAATTATGGTACCGCTCCAGGAAAGGTTTTATTGGTTTTTCTTTTTCTTTTTCTTTTTTTTGCCTCAAGGTCATGGAGACACATGGTGAGGCCACGGGGCCTTTATGG
>NW_011888853.1:950797-954288 GCF_000151845.1 Pteropus vampyrus | reverse complement strand
TAGGTTAATGTATACAATTATGAAGAGAAATGTGGAAGGACTCCTGTTGGAATATTAGCCTGGGTCTCTGGTTTTGCAGCTAAAAGAAAGAGAGGTGGGAAGTCAGATTAACAAGGAAAAGAAAAATAAGAACACACACACACATGCACACACACCAGGCATATGATCGTATTGACGCATTTACACAAAGGCATAGGCATTCATATAATAAATTCGAGAGAAATTTTTAAAAGTCCTTTTTCCACATCAACTCAGCTATTACCCCACAGAGCTGGGTGAAGGAACGAGAGAGAACGGGGCCCTGGCAGACTCAGACGTCACTGTGCAAAGGCTGTGGGGCGGCTGGAGACCACAGAGCTAAGAGAGGACCACGTGACCGGCTCTTCACACCCCGTAACTTAACAGGAAGGGCGTGTTGATCCCTCGGCTTTGCAGCAGGCACAAGGAAGAGGGAAACTGTGGGATTCGCGCGTCTTCCCAAGCTGCTGCCTTGGAAGCTTCTCCAGGCTCACGGCCGAGCCGAACAGCAAGCGGAAAATGAAGCCTTTTGTATTTCTGCTACCACTAGGGTGACCACAACATTGTCACTTAAACAGGCATCTTTTGACAGCGAAGGGGAGAGCTGTTTATAGTTATATCAGGCCAACGGGTAGAAACCAGGATGTCTCTGGCAAATCTGGAAGTAAGGTCGCCCCAGCCATACGTAGGTCCCAAATGAGTGTCTCTATTTTAAATTCCATAAGCTTTACACAAATTTGAGTATTACTATATCTGGAACTTGAAATTGTTACTAGAGCTCAGCAAGGCTGAAGTGACTCTTAATTATGGTACCGCTCCAGGAAAGGTTTTATTGGTTTTTCTTTTTCTTTTTCTTTTTTTTGCCTCAAGGTCATGGAGACACATGGTGAGGCCACGGGGCCTTTATGGCTTCCCCGGGCTCTGCTTAGCTGCAGCTGTCAATGCCCCAGGCTGAGTGGGACTGGGATATCTGCCCAGGGCCTCTGTGGTTGGCTCGACCTTTAAAAGATGGAAATGATGACCCAGTTATGCTGCTAGGGTCACAGGTGAATGACCCAGTTATGCATTTTGTAGCTGATGTGTCCAACATCACCAGCGTAGATAACAAAATGGTGTCCGCCTGAAATACGAGTGGCTAGCCACCAACCTGGCCATCTCGCGGATGCTTTATTCCCTTCCCAAGGTCCTTCTTCCCAGGCACCCCTTAATTCAAGGGGCCTACATAGAAACTGGTGATTGGACAAGGGGTGGGAGACAGGAAAGGGAGGGGTGAAATATATTTTTCCAAACCATCTATTAATCTGGGAAATGACGATTTAGGGTTACCGGCAGCATTTTCCTTGGTTCTAGGAAGAAGGCTGTTTGAAATGGCCCGGAGAATTACACTACCACGGAAGGAAGCAAAGTGCAGGGGTGGAGAGGAAGGGAAAGACCCCGATGATTCTGTTCGAGGCCCCAGATCTATCTGGGCCTGACATCCACTCCTCAGTGTGGCAGACAAAATAACCGTTCCCCCAAACTGCCTAGGTCCTCCTCCCTAGAACCTACGAATATGTTATCCTACATGGCAGAAAGGACATTACAGACATGATTAAGCTGAGAATCTCGAGCTGGGGAGATGATCCAGTGGGCTCAATGTAATCACGAGGGGTCCTCATAGGAGGGGAGGGTGACAGTCAGAGAAGGAGATATGACGGAAGCAAAGGTTTGCAGTTACGCCTTTGCGGGAAGGGGGCCGTGAGCCAAGGAATGCGGGCATTCTTTAAAAGAGACAAAGAATGAATTCTTTCCCAGCCTTGCTGACATCCTCACGGTGGCCACGTAAATGCATGTTCAGACTCCCAGAACTGTAAGACAACAAATTCGTGTTGTCACAAGCCACTAAATTCGTTGTAATTCATTGCAACAGCAGTAGAAAATGCATCCGCCCGGCTTCCCGGTTGCTTGGGCCAAGTCAGCTCGTGTGAAGAGTTATGTTCTGTGCTTTGACACCAAAAAACCTGACTAGGCCCCCGGCCCCAGGGGGACTGGCATGCCTTCTCAGAGCAGCCCCCAGATGAAACGCTCACGATTTGCTTTCACATCTATAACCTCTGAAGACCTAAAACTAGAGATCCGGCAGGCACATTGGCGCAGATCCATCCCATTTTGTCCTGCAAAAGAATCTCGGCGAGGCCCAGATGGATTGAATGACGTGCATGGGGCAGTTCGTAGGTTCTCTGCCCACCGCGAGTTCTGCATGCAGAGTCCTTGATTAGGCCGCAGTAGGCCAGTGGGCCCGTGAAGTCCCAGAGAAGGACATAAGATCGAATGAGGACGCACCTGTGTGCCCCTCTCCCGTCAGCTCCTTGCGTGGTCCAGCTGGTTTCCCCGGGGGGGGGGGGGCTATCCTCGCTGGGGAACCTAAAGGGCCAGCCAGTTCGGGCCCTGCCTCTGCCCTGTGTTCCACGCCGCCGTCACCACCTGTCACACACTTCTGAGTGGAGGCGTCTGGAACTGCCCTTGACATCCATCTCCGGATGGTGCAACACAGACACCATCCAGCCTTCCAGATCTGATTGTTTTGACAGCTTCACCAAATTACAAAGCAAAGGCCCCATTTGGTGATGAGAAAAGCAATATTGTGGCAGGGACGTCTCATTTCTTTGAAAATCAGCGGTAAGTGAATTTGCATCCACTTAGTAGTAAGTATGTCTGGCCGGCCTCCTCTCCAGCTCCTGGGAGGGATTTAGACGGTGCTCCAGCTTGCCTTATTATTTTATGAGGGGGAGAAGGGGAAGAGGGAAAAGGGAGGGGAGAGCAAAGGGAGAGAGAGAGACTGAGAACGATTTCTTGGTGAGGAAAGATTTGGGATGGGACATTTCGTGGTGTTAGCTCACGGTTTGGGTGTCAAAAATCCGGGTGGGCAGATCATTGTCAGAAGAGACGGCCCGTTCCGGTTCTGTGTGTTATGATTTAGGAGACTCTCAAGAACCCTCATTATGACACGCTCTCTAAAACCCTCTTTAAAATTCAGGTGGAAAGATCCAGGAAAAAGATATACAGGCCTTTGCAGGGAGCCGGCGAGCTGGAGACATTTGCGGGACGCTGCCGAAGAGAGAGCTCCACGCGAATTTGTTTCAAGTCCCAGGTCTGTAGCTGCTGGGAAGAAAAACGCTTTAACCTTTTTAAGAATAAAGTGGACGCTCTCTCTTTCCGATTGAAGAGAAGCCGGTCCCCCGGGGGACTCTCTTCGCTTTTTCCTTTGCTCCCCGGGTGGGAAGGAAGGGAGCAAGATTGCCTGGCAGCAGGGCGTGAAAGAGGCCACGACCTCCTAAGTCTGTGTCAGAAATGGAGCCGCCATCGGGAATGGAGACCATGCCTCTTCCCGCGGCCTTCGAGGCCCCTTCGGCTCCGTCAAGTGACAGCCAGGAAAATGTCCTGACTGGGAAAATGCAGAGGCTCCGAGAAAGTCTTTTTTTCTTTTTTTTTTT
>NW_011888853.1:948503-949357 GCF_000151845.1 Pteropus vampyrus | reverse complement strand
CTTCCTTTACACATTCTTAGCCACTGAAGGATCTGGCTTTCCAAACAGCCAGGACAAAACACTCGGGTTTTATAGCTCTGCCCTCACTGTCGCGGGCCCTGGGCGTTCTTGGTCCATGTCCTCAGAGAAGTCACAGTCCAGTGCGATGACAGACACAGGGACGGATAATTACGAAGCAGTGAGATGTGCTAAAGAGAAGTCTGCGGATTTCGGGAGGGGGTCTGTGGAGCTGGACCATACTCTCCGCTCCGAGTTTGCAGGTGTCTTGCCTGTAAATAGCGCCAGTGGCCCTCCCTCTCTTTTTTGCTATGGCACAGTTGTCACTCTGAATGCGTTAGGACCTGGGGAGGCAGGGGCAGCCACGCGGTAGCAAAGGCAGAGCACCGTCAGCAGCCAGCCAGCTGTGCGGGGCCCCCACCGCGCTCACCTGGTGGCGGCTCCAGGCTTGTTTACTGTCACTTTTATTGAATCTGACTAGTATGGAAATAATTGCACTAATATTATTGATATTAATAGTACACCAGGCTGTATTTATATCTTGCTTCTCCCTCAGCTGAAATTCAATCTCGTCATCGTTCTTGCATGAGTAGTCAGAGGCGGGCTAGGCTGCTGTGTGAAGGGAGGTCTTAGCGCGGAGGTGAAGGGTGGCCCAAGGGCCAGGCCTGTCTAGGTGACAGAGTTCAGGTCCTCGGACCAGAGGAGCAGAGGCTGGAGAGCTGACCCTATCTTGCTGTGGCTCTTGCGGCCAGCTGGTGAGATGTTCCTTTGAAAGCGGGAGGAGGGAGTTTTGATGAGATTATCAGAAAGGAAAGGTAGGCCTCCCCAGAGAACTTGCCGGACTGATGGAGCGGGCG
>NW_011888853.1:943997-947703 GCF_000151845.1 Pteropus vampyrus | reverse complement strand
GTTGTGAATGTTGCCGTAAATATCGATTTATGTGACTCCCGTTTGCTTCTCTAAGTGTGGTCCTCAGGCTGTAGCATCGACGTCTTTGGGGAATGTGTTCAATGTGAAGAATTTGGGGGTCCTGTCCCAGACCCCGTGAATGAGAATCTGCGTTATTAACAAAATTATGTGCACATCAGAGTTTGAGAAGCACGGCTCTAGACGCGCAGGTTTATACCGATGGAATTGAATGCGAGGGCGAGCACGTATTCGACTTGATAAATGAAGCTGTTTTCCAAAAAAATGATTACACCAACACCGCTCCAGAGGAGGATGAGAGCTCTGTCATTCTGGGTCACCATCAGTTCTGCGTGTCGACTTCTAAGCTTCGCCAGTCCGGTAGGAGCAAAATGGCGTCTCGGCGTGGGTTTCTCTTGTTTTCCTGCTTATCTGCTTCATCTTCAGAGTTTATATTGATCTGTATAGATTCCAGTTTCTGTCTGGTGTCATATTTCCTTTACCTCAAGAACTTCCATGAGCAATCTTGCAGTGTAGGTCTGTTAGCAGTCAATTATTTCATCTCTTGCTGTCTGAAAAAGTCTTGATTTCTCTTTGAGTTTTGAAAATTATTTTCAGTGGGACTCCCATTATATGTACTTGACACCATTTGATAGACTTCAGATCTTATATATTCTAATCTGGTTCCCCCACGCACTTTTTTTTTTCTTTTTGTGTTTCAGTTTGGATAATTTCTCTAGATCTACATTTTGCTGTGTTGAGTTTACCGATGAGTCCAGCACAGGAAATCTTCATCTGTGAGATCATCTTTTCTATTTCTGACATTCCCAATGGCCTCTTCCTTGTAGTTTCTCTCTCTTGACTAAAATTTTTCATCCATTCATGTGTGTTGTCCGCCTTCTCCCTAGGTCCTCTGACATTTTAATCAGTTATTATAAAGTTCTAACATCTAGGTCATACCTGAGTCTTATTCTCTTGGTTGCTTTATCTCTTTTCAATAATTTGTGCTTTCTTGCTTTTGTGTGTGGGTCTCATAATTTTTTATTGACTATCAGACATCGTATTCAGAACAGAGTATCATGAGGAAAACAACATTTATGTCTGGAAATGAGCATGCATCTCGTTTTAGGCCATCAAGATAGAAGGTTGAGTCATGATCGTTCCAAGCCGAGCTGGGTTTTGGCTTTGCTATTCCTATGGTAACCTTCAATGAGCCACCGACCTCACGGTCTAGTGGCAGGCTGTTTGTCATCTATAGTTAGGACGGGTGCTAGGTGCTGGAGTGTTTTTCTCCACGCTCCACCCTTAGCTTTCATCAACCTTTTTATGCCTGCGCCCCAGAGTAGGTCTCTTTCCGTGTTTCTGCCCCTTCTCCAGTGGCAGACTAGTTTTCGGTACTCCTACTAGGTTTGTGATGCGGGAGGGCAGGACAGTTACCTGTTGTCTAGCCCGGCTTCAGTTCAGGGAAACCTGGGTACCTATAATTTGGGGGTGAAGCTTGTCCAGCATTTTTGCCTTCTTTGTCCTCTTCCCTTAACATCCAAACTGCCTTGTCTATGAGGCTGGTTTTGACCAGGAGTCTCCAGCTTCTTCCCCATGATAGGAAACCTATCTTCTTGGTATCGTGATGGGCTCTTGAGCCCAGGACAGTCAGCATCTCCTCCCCCAGCACTGGAGAGTTTTTCTTTTATCTTCTGCTCAAGCGCGTCCCGTCTCTGCCTGTGGGTGAACGTGGGCTTTGGCGCTCTGCTTTCATTCTGTTTCTGCTTCCACTTCGTTTGGGGGCTCCGTGGGTTCCTCCCTTTTGTCCCATCCAAGCATTTCGGAAGAAGTATTTATCTTTAAAAATATTTTCTTCCAATAGTTTCAGGTGCTTCAAAAGGAAGGTCGTTCAAAGCATCTAATTCACCATACGCTGAAAGGAAGCCTGTATGTTAGTGTTCCACGGTGTGTGGAATGGTGTGGTGACCACACATGTTTTTCATCTCCATAATCTTTGCCCTGAGCATCAGAGCATCATCTGAGAGCAGCAGTTTGATGCGAGGGGTCGATTCTCAACTGTTATATTAGAGGTGGGGGGGTGGGTGGAGCAGGAGCGTTTATGGGTAGAAGATGTTTCAATAATCTGCATTTAATGTATGCATTATGTATGTGTTTGGATGTGGTATGGAGCAAGGTGGAGGGTATTGGGGGTCATCAAAGACATTTAGAGTCAATGGGAATCATGATTGAATGATCATTAATTTATTGAGCATCTGCTATGTACCAGATATCCTTCTGGGCCTTGGGGATACAGTGGGGATTCAAGACAAGCAAGATCCGTACTGGGGCTAATGGCAGCTTACATTCCTGTGACCCCTGAATTAGATACTGACCTTCGTAAGTATAATAAAATATATCTTTTGCTTAATGGTTCCGTACTACCCTATAAGGACTACACCATCTCATGCTAATTTGATAGATGTGAAATTTAGTAAATTGCCTAGGATCAATCAATAATAGGAGGAGCCAAGAAGCCCAAGAAGTGTGACATTATCAGACACATTAAGGCGTGAGGCACTCTGGGACACTCTAATTAATTTTCTCCTACAAACAGCATTTCACTGGCTTAGATCAGTTTCTTATGGGCCAGGTGGATTCGCTGCCAGGCTTCTCAAAGGTGCTGTTTGGCACTTGATAATCCGGTGACGCCAACATTGATGAGTAACGATGGTGCCTAGCACCTAGAACAAACAGCCACTGGGCTTGGTTTCAGAGAGGTACGAATATAGTAACACATTCTGATTATTTGCCAAGACCTAAACTTTTTTTTTTTACGAAGCTCTTATTTTAGAATGGTTTTATGTTGACAGAATTATTGCAACAATAGCACACAGCATTTCCATGCACCCCATGCTCAGCTTCTCCTGCGATTGATTTTTTACATGACTGTAGTACATCTGTCACGATTAATGAGTCAATATTAATACATTATTTTTAACTAGAGGCCATACGTTATTCAGATTTCCTTAGTTTTCCCCAATGCCTTTTTTCTTTTTTTTTCCCTGTTCCAGGATCCCACATTACGCTTGGGCTCCTCTTGGTTGTAACTTAGACATGTCTTGGTTTCGGTGACTTTGGGGTCAGTTGTTTTGTAGAATGTTCCTCAACTGGAATCTGCCTCACGTTTTTCCTCGTGATTAGGTTGGGGGAGTGTTGTTGGGTTTCTCCACGGTAAAGTTACCCATTTCGTTCTCCATTTTCACACTGTCTTCCTTGGAAGAAGGTCAGGATGTGCAGCCCACTTCGGGAGTGGAAAGACATTCTCTTCTCCTCAGGGCGGAGGAGCCACGTACAGCTTTTTGGAGGTCTACAGCATGGGAGATTTCTCTCCACTTATTTACACCCTTCAGACAGACAGATAGGCGGCAGAGCTCACTGTCTCCCATCTCCCCTGCCCTCTCACACCTTCTGGTTATTCCTACTGCTACCGCTCCCCGATCCCCAGTGAAGCAGCTGGACCCAGAAAAGCACGGGCTTAACTACACCTCCCCGTTACTGTCATTCCTGCCGGAAGTTCTCTGTGGTGACAATAGAGATGTACCTTCAGGGAGTTCAGGAAGCTAGATTTCTGGCCATCAAGTCAGCAGTGGACAAGGAGGATGCTGGATATGCTGTGTAGGCAGATAGGGAAAACAGGCCGACGCCCCAATGCTGAGGTGACGTAATC
>NW_011888853.1:940061-943947 GCF_000151845.1 Pteropus vampyrus | reverse complement strand
GTTTTGTAGAATGTTCCTCAACTGGAATCTGCCTCACGTTTTTCCTCGTGATTAGGTTGGGGGAGTGTTGTTGGGTTTCTCCACGGTAAAGTTACCCATTTCGTTCTCCATTTTCACGCTGTCTTCCTTGGAAGAAGGTCAGGATGTGCAGCCCACTTCGGGAGTGGAAAGACATTCTCTTCTCCTCAGGGCGGAGGAGCCACGTACAGCTTTTTGGAGGTCTACAGCATGGGAGATTTCTCTCCACTTATTTACACCCTTCAGACAGACAGATAGGCGGCAGAGCTCACTGTCTCCCATCTCCCCTGCCCTCTCACACCTTCTGGTTATTCCTACTGCTACCGCTCCCCGATCCCCAGTGAAGCAGCTGGACCCAGAAAAGCACGGGCTTAACTACACCTCCCCGTTACTGTCATTCCTGCCGGAAGTTCTCTGTGGTGACAATAGAGATGTACCTTCAGGGAGTTCAGGAAGCTAGATTTCTGGCCATCAAGTCAGCAGTGGACAAGGAGGATGCTGGATATGCTGTGTAGGCAGATAGGGAAAACAGGCCGACGCCCCAATGCTGAGGTGACGTAATCGTGTTGCAAGAAATGGTGGGCAAGTTGGAACACGCAGTCCCAACTACCTTCCCAGGATGGGGAGTCTGATTAACTAGGGGACCTTTTGTTTGGCTGAGCACCCTGTTGGATCGGGGTGAGCAAATGTGGGAGTAGAAGCTGGAGCAGAGACGGATCGTTCAGCTCGTAAGAGGCAATAAAATGGGAATTTCCAGAGGAAATGTGGATACCCCGAGAGCAGACACAGAGAAGGACTGGAGACGTAAAACTCGAAGGGCAGAAGTACCCTACGTGGATTTTCTAGTTGTTGTGGGGTTTCCATGGAACCCTCTGTCTCCCCTCCCCAGAGAAGTCTAGATTGTTCATTCGAGGTGCATGGGGAGCAGGGGGAACGTGAAGACATGTTGGGTTCTGTGTATGGGTGGAGAGACAGGGACAAATAGCAGGTATGGACATTGATGGCAGAGCATGAGCCAATGGCTGATACTTGGGTTGTAGCAATGATAATCGTGGCTATTACTGCAGAGTCTTACGCAGTTCTCCTTACTCTAAAGATTAAGCTTAGGATGCTGGTGAGCTAAGCTTAGGATGTGAGCTAAGCTTAGGATGCTGGTGCCAGCCCAAGGCTACCAGTCGCTGTCGGCCGAGCAGCAAGTGGTCCCTGATGTCCTGTCACCCAGTGTCCTTTTCCCTCCTCCACACCGTATCTTTCTACCTCTCATCAGACCCTTGGAAAGACCCCATTGTCTATTGCACAAGGAGCGACAACATTGAAGATGGAAAATTCCTTTAGAGTCCAAGGTTCCAAAAAAACATGCCCCACAAACCAATCCACTTAAAATGCAAATTCCACTGGCACTAATAAGCAATATATATACACACGCATTTATACATGCAAATGAGCAGTGGAGCGCAGGACCTTCCTCCACGGCCTTCTGCAATGATAACCATGTTTGAGGCACTCCATCAAAGTGGAGTTGAGAGGCCGTCCCTCACCCTTTCTTGCCAGGCTTTGTCCTTCCCAGACCCTTTGGAGCTTCCAGCAGCACACGTGGTCCTTCAGAAGCCAGAGCATCATCCAAGTTCCAGGCTCCCTCTTAAGCTGTGTGATACGGCAGAAGCCACAACACCTCGCTGAGCCTCAGTTGCCAGCCCTGTAGATCTAGATCCTGCCAATCTCCCTTATCTGTCTGTTGAAACCTTCCTCAACCTTCAGGTCCAGTGATGTTGCAGAAAGCTGTCGGGCACCTCCCCCCGCACCACCCCGTGATCAGAGTCCAGGTTCTCATTCATTCATCTGGGGCTTGTCATTTAGCCCTGCACCCACGACTGCCAAACAGACCCTCCCTGGAAGATCTCTGAGTCCCTGTCACCATTATGCCTTCCCTTCAAAGTGCTGGGATTCTTTGCAGGCAATCGTATTTGGGGATTTTCCCAATGGTGCCTACAGCCAGGGATGAAGGTCAAAAAAAAGCTTCTTATAGGAAAGTGAGACACCAGGTCTCACGGGCATCCGTCCACAGCAACAGACGAGCTTTTCCACATACTTTAAGTTTCAATAACGAGTGTCCCCATTCTCTAGCAAAACTTTTTTTTTTTTTGGCCATTTTGATTGGAAATTTTTTTTTTCTAAATTATTTTACATATTTGGCTGTCTTCTGCAAATGACAATGAGCTCTAAGCGTCCTCGTGATGAACATCATTTATTAGAAGTCTGTGTGACAACATGGCTTCTCGGGGGAGCGTCGGCATCCACGGCTCCCTCAGCCCCGACTCTCAATGGTCCCACTTGGGTCCTTTGTAGACTAAACTTCCCTGAAGCTTTCGGGAAAGGGGGCTGTGGCGAGGCAACAAGATAGCATATTATTGTTTCATTTGGGGAAAAATGGGCGTGTATAAAAATGGCCAGAACTACATCCACCAACATATTGGAAATTAGCGCTTGGAAATTCCTAGGCTTTTTAGTATATCAATAAATATTTTTCTACCACTTGCCTTTTAATGTTTGCATGGTATTTCATTATATGACTGTACCATACGTTACCAAACGAGTCTGTTATTAGGTTGCTTTCTAGTTATTTCTCTGCTATAAAAACGTTGTAGTGAACCTTGCACACACATCTCTGCACACACTTATTCGCTCAGGAAAATTTCTAGACGCGGAACCGCTGGATCAAAGGGCATGCTCACGTAAGTTTCCATTTCAAATTCCCCAGGTGCACTATTTTGCCGACTGCTGCTTCCACCAGTGGTGTACGAGGCTCCAGCTTCTAAAAGCTCAACTCCCACCGCCCTCGCCCCCCGTTCCGAGTCTGGTGGGGGTGGCGGTGTCCCCCATTTCTGTGGCACCATTTCTCAGCTCTTCTTTCCGGACCTGCAGTTCTGGGCACACAGCTGACTCTCAATAAATATTTGTGGCTTATTAAAGGAGAACTCCGTCTCCCCAGCCCCGGCCCACCCCCTGGCAGTCCAGGTGCGGGTCTGTCCTCCTCCTCCAGCAGAGGCAGGTAATAGATGGCCAGGAGCCCGCCCCAGCCTTGGCGTCTGTGCGGTGATGAGGGGCAGGGCAAATGCAAAGTGAACGGCAATATTTTCCAAAAGCAGGAACCAGCAGAATCTGTCACACCGCCCCTGAGTCCCCGCGGACCAGGAAAGAAGCTGTTTGCGCGAGAGTGTGCCGAGCAAGATCTCTGGTTGGGGCTGCGGGCCGGGGACGAGGGAGGAGGTGGCAATGGGACAAGGACACCGAGGTGGTAAGGGGGTGCTCGAAGCAAACTCGGTTCCCTCTCTCTGAGCAGGAAGTAGCCTTGCAGCCACCCAGAGTGAAAATGAAAAGTGGAAGTTTCCACGCAATGGATTCCCAGCTCGACACACTCACCAGTCAGGGGCTCAGGTAGGGGAGAAAGAAGAGAGCCGGGGGCGGCCAGGCAGCGGCTGTCTGATGAACACCCGGGGCGAATTTGCTGCAGAGCACTCGAACGTTTCTGGGTTGTTCCAGGTATTTTGACTCCTCCCTCCCTATCCTCCTCTCTTCCTGTCCCCAATCCTTTCATCCTCAGGTTCGCTCTGAGACCCCAGGTGAGGCCGGACGCTCTGCCGACTAATCACCAAAGGCTAATCTCCAATGAATCACATCTGGAGATGCTTCCTCTGCCGCTTTATTCTGTGCTTGCCGGTCCCGCAGCAGAAAAACATCCCCAGGTGAGCCCGTTGCAAATGAGGCTTGGACTCCCCAAGACAGGCTTTCCAGGTCACACAGACCAGATGAAGATTCTCGAGTGAAGGTTCTGAGCTGGTCAGTTGTGTTGATGGCTCTGTGAACGGCT
>NW_011888853.1:933403-939216 GCF_000151845.1 Pteropus vampyrus | reverse complement strand
ATAAAATATTGTTCCGAGACCCACTTTTCCTTAGTGAACCTCCGCTAAATCTCTCTCATTATTTTTAATAGCTGTATAGTATTTCAGGCCACAGAGATGCTCTAACTTAATATATCCCTATATATGTTTAGATGGGTTCAGATTTTGTTACTATAACTGAAACGAGCTTCTTCGTATATAACATCTTTGTGCATTGATGGGACTATTTCTATGGGATACATACTAAAAGTGGGCCGGCTAGGTCAAGGCTAATCTTACTTTCTATTTTTAATACACGGTCTGTCCACAACTCTGGCTGTCATCGATCCTATAAACTTTTTGCCAATCTGATGGGGGAAAAAAATAATACCTTGTTTTAAATTATTTTTATTATGAATGAGATTGAAATAGTTTTAGATATTTATTAGCGACTTGCATGTCATTTTTGTTGAATTCCTGTTTGCTGTCTGTATGATTTGACTATTTTCTCTATCAGCTTGTGATTGTTTTCTTATTGAATATGGCGGGTATTTATATATTATGGCTATAAACTCTTTGTTATACACGTTCCCAATTTTCCTAAATTTATCACGCCTCTGCTTCTCAGACAACCCCATTAAAAAACCCAGAACCGGAGGTCTTAATTCATCCTCTAGGCATTTAGTTTCTTTTTAAAAATAAAATATCATGGTCGGAGAATCTGGAGAAGCGGAGCCTGAGAATGTGTCCCCCGAGTCTACTGGCATGCTGGAGGGAGGACTCAAATTCTTCTCTGAGGTCAGCTCTGGCGATGTTAGGGGTTTACGGCAAATATTTCTGACATCCCCTCCTCTAACCTGTCAGCCCACCTTGAGGCTCACCTGCAGCCTCCGACTGCGACACCTGCCCCTCTCTGTTTTCTGCCTGAGACCTGTCCCCAGTGCCTTGGGAGCTTGTGCGATCTATGTAGCTTGCGCACAGGGTGGCCCAGAAGTGTCAGTGGGTTTAATGACCCCAAAGGAGCAAACCCCAACCAACGCAGGGCAGGGGTCAGAGGGTGAAGGCTTCGTTTCTCCATCCCTTGACGCGGGGACAAGCTGAAGCACGTTTCCCACGGTTCCTCAGCGGGTCCCGAGTGAGGCTGAGAGTTGGTTGCTGTATTAGTGGGGAGGGGGGAGGGAGGGAGAGAGAGAGAGAGAGAGAGAGAGAGAGAGAGAGAGAGAGAGAGAGAGAGAGATTTACTATGAGGAATTGGCTCACATGATTATGGAGGCCGACAAGTTCCAAGATCTGCAGTTGGCAAGCTGAAGGCCTAGGAGAGCCCGCACTGCGGTTCCAACCCAGTAGCTGGCAGGCTTGAGACCCGGGAAGAGCCAATGTTTCCATCTGAAGCAGGAAAAGACCGAAGTCCCAGCTCCAGGCAGAGAGGCGGGCGGATCTCCCTCTCGCTCAGCCTTTTTGTTGTATCAGACCAGTAACAGCTTGGGTGAGGCCCACCCATGTAGGAGAGGGCCATCTGCTTTATCAGTCGACCACTCAAATGCTGATCTCATCCAAAACACCGTCACAGACACACCCGGAATAACTTTCGACCGGATGTCTGGACACCCCACGGTCCAGTCACGTTGACGCACCAAAGTAACCCTCACAGGCCCATAAGCTTTATACCTTTTAAATAAAGCCTGATAAATTGTGGGAACGTGACAAGACAAAGGGTCTAGGGCTTGGCGCAGTCAGCCGTGGGACAGCGACTAGGAAGCACGTGGGGAAACTCACGGAAGATTGGGGCTATTTAAGCAGGTTCGTTTGCACAGGTGCATTTCGGCATCACCTCCCTGTCTGGTGACAAGACTGTTCCTCTTCCTGGGGCAGAGAGGGCGCCTTCCCCGTGGGACATGTTACGGCCTGCTTTTAGGGAGAAGGGGGCAGCTCAGGGAGCCCTTCCTGCACGTGCAGTGTCTCAAGTGCCTTCTGCTCAACATAATGACTATGATAAAGTGGCATATTTGGGGGTGGCTTGTTCTGAACCCCTTCACAGGCCTTATGCTGACCGATAAGACCCTCGGAAAGCTGGATCCTTTCCTGGTTAGCCAGAGAGGGGATAGTGTTAAGGTCAACAGGCCCCAACAGGTGTCCCAGAGAGAGACTGTCTCCTCCTGGAAGGACCGACCTTGAGAGGCTGACGCCCGTTGAGGATGTGGAGTTGGGGTGGGGGGCAGCTGGTATCACCCCACGGCCTGGGTCCAGCGCTCCTCAGGCCAAACGCTCGCCAGTGCATCCTAACCATGTGGCCAGAAGCCGTGCCACGACACAGCACAAGGAAAGCAGCAGTCTGTGGACTCGAGTGGCTGCGTTATCATCAAACAGTACTAGGTGGCCCGGTCGCCAAGGCCCAGGACCCGCACCACCTTATGGGCAGGCCCGGGGACCAAGAATGTCTCATCCCCAAGTGTCATCTGCTGAGGAAGGCCTATCCTCCACAGCGGTTTCTTGCAGGACCTTGGTTTCAAGACACCAACTGTGGGTTACAATTACGTAGCACCCCACCCTCCGCCCCCGCCCGCCAGCATCTCCCATGACTCTGCAGAATGGTGGGAGTCTTGCTGTCTAAGGCAGTGGTCCCCAGCCTTTGTGGCACCAGGTACCGGTGGTCCTACAAGCATCTAATGCCTGATGATCTGGGGTGGAGCTGAGGCGGTGATGCCGGCGCTGGGGAGCGGCTGCAGACTCAGACGAAGCTTCGCTCGCTCGCCCGCTGCTCACCTCCTGCTTTGCCGCCCTGGTCCTAACGGGCCACAGACAGATACCAGTTCATGGCCTGGGGGTTGGCGACCCCTGGTCTCAGGTGTTCCTCCCTGTGCCAGGCCCTAGGCTGTAACCAGTCTGCTTTCCTTCCCTCTCATGCACCATCCTCTTGTAAGACTCCCTCCCAGTCCCCCCACCCGCATCCTGGGTAGCTCAGGAAACCTAAACTTCCTTTTGCTTTATGATGCAGAGCAAGTCGATGTGTCTTTGTCTCAATCCTCCACCATTGAGACTGTACCCAGGGGCCAACAGGCCCATTAAGGTGTTTTCTCAAACAAAAAGAACGAGTAAATCTTTCTTGCCTGCGAGTCAAAGGCTCCTAATGTAGCCCGCTTTTAAAATAACTGTTTCTGGTCTCCTTGCTAGCGACACCTGCAAAGCACTTACTAGCTGCCTGGGCCAAGCGAGCCCGACTCGGGGGCTATCGGTTAGAAACGCAGGTGGGGTTGCCGCAGACGACACGCTGGTTTACTGCAGGAGTGGCAAGCTGGTGGCTGGGGCACTGGCAGGTGAGGAGGCGCTGACACCAGCCTCAGAAGAACCAGGGCCCAGCCCGGTTCCTCTTCCCTTTTTCTTGGGGGAATCCAGCTGCCCGGAGAGAATGTCCTCACAGCCTTGCCAGGAAACGGACGTCTATGAAGTCAAAAGCGGATCCCAGAGACCACCAACCCAGGCCAGAGCACATAACAACTTTGCAGTAAGGAGTAGGTGGAGGCCTGGGTGACCTTGGGCAAGTCACCTCCCTTCTTCTGTCCCCCCAGCTGGCCTGTGGCTCCCAGACGGTAGAACTGAACCTCCGGGAAGGTGAGCAGAGAAGCAGGCAGCCTCTCCCGGCCCCCGCAGGACTCAGGCCCCCGCTGGGGCCCAAAGCATCTGTGCCTAATCTGCAGCCGGTGTGGGTGGGGGAGCAGGAAGGGGCAGGGCCCCGGAATCTGCCTGCCTCTTTAATGTGGAAGTAATTCGGTTAGTCTGGATCTCCCTGTCAGCGGCTTTTATTAAATGCAGGAGCAGCCGCACTATTCGGGGCCCGAAGAGAAGCTCGGAACTGTGTGGAGGGCAGAGGGGAAGCCAGGAGAGCGAGGCAAGTCGTCAAGCCGATTAGGAGCGGGGACAGCGAGAACAATAGAGAAAACAGAACGAGCAAAACGGGCCGCAGAGAAGGAAATCGAGCACAAAGCAGGCCGGACGGGACGAGGCGGAGGCAGGGGCTGCGTTCCGGCCCTCGCTCCTCTATCGTGTTCCCCGCAGACTTAGTCAGAGCCTGACGCAATCCTGCCTCGTTTGAAAGGCCTGCACGCCGCCCCGCCGCCGCTCGCCCCACGACGCGGCGAGGAGCGGGGTGGCACGAGAGCCACGCTAGAATAAGTGGAAACACAGGCCATCCGAGGTTTGCAGGCTCCCGCGCAGGAGGGCTGAGAGACGTGCTCGGAGGCGGTACCCACTGAGGCACAGCTGGGGCCTGCCGGGAGCCCAGGGGCGGCTGCTCTGGGCTCTGGGGGGCGGGGGGCGGGGGCGGTGTTGGTTGCTGTAAAAAAAAAACCCAAATGAAACAAAACAAAAATAACATTTATTGGGCAGTTGGAAGTACTTCCATCTGTACCCCAGTGAGCCTATGAAGGTATTAATATCTCTATGTTATAGATGAGTAGACAGAGTCTCAGGTTAATTCAGGAGCTGAGTTAATAAACTATGGCTTATGGGCCAAACCTCGCCCATTTCCTATTCGTGTAAATAAAGTTTTATTGGAATGCAACCATACGCATTCATTTACATATTGCCTGTGGCCGCTTTGGGAGCTACAGGGACGAGTCGAGTTACAGCGCTAGACATCCCATGGCCCACAAAGGCTAAAATTTACTCTCCAGCCCTTTACAGAAAATGTTTGCTGACCCCTGGGTTAAATGGCTTGTTCGAAGTCACAGAACCGGAAAGAGACAGAGCTGGCATTTCAATCCAGCTTTGTTTCTGCAGCTTTGCAACAAAGGGGGGGCCTTAAGAGGCCCCTGATGGGAGAAGGTGGGGTGATGCAGGGAGCCAGTGTGACGGGGAGACGGGAAGGTAGAACTAGCCAGTCTGTTCCAGCTGGACGCTGAGGGGTGAGGGGCAGGGCAGAGGACCCGGGCAATTGGAGCCCCAGGAAGCGTGGGTCTTTATACCCTGTTCAGCAACAGGGCTCCAACTTCCTCGGCTGTAGGAAGACCAACCAAGATCTCAGCTTCTGCCACACCCACCCTGGAGCCTGGCGTGGGTCCGGTGAGCCTTGGGCCAGCTTGGCCAAGATGGTTCTGACCCAGGCCTGCAGGTTTCCCTTCGTCCTTGTCTCCCCCTCTTTTAGACCAATCAGAGTCCTCTGGAGTGCAGTTCGCCTTGGGCTTTCCTGCCCAGGCCAGCGTAGCTGCATAATTAACGCTCAGCTGACGCTGGAGGGGGCCTTGTGTGACTAAGGATGGACAGCAGGCTGCACTGCTCCCGGCCCTGAATGATGGGCAGGGGTCTGGGTTTGTGTCACTGCTCCCGCTAATGGTCATCTCATCAGAGGAGCTCGAAACCCAGGACATAAATGAGTCCATCTGGAACACCTCTGGCCGAGGCACCTCTGGCCGAGGCACCTCCCAGGTGGAGAACACCTGCCCTCCTGGAATGTGCAGTCTGGCATTAGGGATGGGGCGGGGCTCAGCTCAGGAAACAGCTCCGACGTGCTGGGGTGGCCCGGCCCGTCCGCCCTGTACACAGATGCTCATGCCGATAGTGTACACTGTGAAACGCTGTCAGCCGTAACACGTTCTCCCATTTCATTCATTCGAGAAGTAGGCATTGTGCACCTGCTACGCGCACTGTTCTAAGCCCACGGGAAACGGTGAGAGCAAACGCGTCCTCTGACACTTACCTTTCAGAGAGGGAGACCAGACATCCTGCCCAAACCAATTCATTGACACGCGCGCGCTCTAATTTCAGGAAGTATTATGAAAACAAGGTCGGGGAGGGGAAGAGCTGAGACCTGAGTGAAGCGTGGCAGGGAGCACGTGGAAATGGAAGGAAAAGCGTTCTAG
>NW_011888853.1:929679-932333 GCF_000151845.1 Pteropus vampyrus | reverse complement strand
TGATTTGTGGTGGGTGAACCCATTCCACTACTGCTCGGTTAAGGCACGGACATGGGGCCGAGGGGACGTGAGCTGGGGGGCAATGGGGAAGGCTTTCCTCAGGAATAAAAAGATGCAGGGTGGTTGGGGGAGAGCAGGGAAGAATAACTTTGCAAAGGAGAAAACTGGCAGACGTTACCTTGCCCGGCGACCCAGGTTCACCTACTAAACCATGTGGCTCTTGGGTCCCCCAATACGATGCAACGAGAAGGTCGTTTCACCTCTGTGGTCTGCTTCCCAAGCCCCTACCTTCAGTCTAACCATGACACAAACATCAGACAGACCCAAATTACGGTTCATTCTACAAAACCCCTGACCAGCATTTCTCCAAACTATCCAGCTTGTCGGAAACAAGGAAAGACCGACAAGCTGTCCCAGAGCTGAGGAGACCGAAGACACACGACAGCTAAAGGCAATGCAGTATCTCACACGGGACCCTGGATCAGAAAAATTAGTGAGAGCCGCATGCAACCTGCAGTTTGGTTACTAACAGGGGCGACTGGAGAGCATGCAGGAACCGTCTGAGCCATCTCTGCCCCTTCTTAGCAAATCTAAATTTATGCTAAACTAAAATAATTATTTTTTAAAAAAAGTAACGGGGGGAACAAAAGATGCACAGAAGGAAGGAGTTTCCTCTTTGTAAGACCTTCTCCTGCGACAGAACTGCAGGCCACCTCGACGCCATGCGGGGCGACATCCGTCACCCCGTGAGGGCAGCAGGGCCGTGGGAGAAGACAGCGTCTGAGTGTCTGACGACATCGTCCAGCCTCTGAATTATCCGAGTTCTCAGCCCCACTGCCAGCCCCCAGGCCTTTCTCTATGTGCGGTAATAAACCCTTTCGTTAAAGTATTTTTAGGTGGAATTTCTTTTTCTGTCACTTGCAGCTGAAAGCACCTTAACTGGTCCATTTCGCAGCCCAGCCTTGACTCCTTGGCCCAGGTGGGCCTGGACCAACCTGTCGCCTCTCACCCACCTCGGCTGCCCTCCCTTGGCCACAGGTTATGTTGCCCAAGGCCAAGGCACCCTCGAGCCAGTCAGTCCTGTGTGGGGCTCCCGCTTAATTAGTCTTGAATTGAGCCCCAGGACCGGAGCGATGCCGGCGGGGCCCGGGAGACGATTGTGCCGGAGCGAAACAAAAGGGACTCGCTAGACTGTGACAGCCGGTATGAAAATGACTACAACTCACATCATATCCAGAGTCGATGCATTATATTCCTAATAAATAATGGGTTACTGCAGGTTAAGTGTCTGTTGCCGCATTCCAGTGGTTGATATTTAATTAGCTCCGGAATTAAAGCGATCTTTTATTGCCACGCTGCTAGGACTACTTTATCCCTAATTGATTGAGATTAAAGTGTCTTCTAAAGATCCTGGCGTCGCTTTGTCAGCCCAGAGTGTGAGAGGATTTTAATGAAAACGTTTGACATTTCAAAGTGCGACATAAATATCTGTAAATTAAGCAAAAGACGGTGTTTTGTTGTGTTTCGCAAGCGGGATGCCGCTGGGTGAGGAAACATTTTTTGATAGGGATGGGGTTTTTAGGGGTGGGATGATGGCTGAGGGATGATTCAAGCTGGCTATGGCAGGGGTGGAAAGGGGTCGGCCATCTCGTGCTGGGGAGATGGTAGGCGTGGAGCTGTTTTCCAGGTTTGGGAGGCGGCAAGGAGGGGCGCTTTCTCAAGGGTGGGGAAGGGTTGTAGAAAGGGGACTGGCTTTGGGCCAAGGTGCGTTTGAACCCGCGTCTGTCACTCACAAGTTGAGTGACCTTCGGCGAGTTACTTGGCCCTCTGAATTTCGGTTTCCAATCCTCAAACGCGGATGATGGAATCCGCTTCTCAGGGCCATCGTGAGAATACATTGAGATCATGGTGGCAGAAGAACAGAGCCGGGGCCGCAGCAGCTGCCCACTACATGGCAGCTGTCACCAGTCCCCTTCATAACGTTCTGAATTTATATTTCAAGAGGACTTGACTGACCACTATGAGCAAGGCAGAGTGAAGCTCTCAACTGGCCTTTAAGAGTTAAAGTTTACTGCTGCATCCAACGGCAAACCTCTTTGATTCGGTGACATCTTGGGAAGGTATAAGGGACCCCTAGCCTGGCTTGGCAGGTGGTCTGACCAACCCCTTGCATAGGCCCCTGTTTGCCGACCTTTATCTAAAGTGGCCCTACATCGCCTCTCTGACTTAGATCCAGCCCGAATGTCAAACACTAATGCCCAGGCCACCTCTCCTCCAGTAGACCCCCTTGCTGGGAACAAATTACCATAAAACTTAGTGCTTTAGACAATACACACTTATTATCTCATAGTCTCTGGAGATCAGGAACCTGGGCAAGGCTTACCTGGGTCCTCTGCTTCAAGGTCTCTTACAGACTGAAATCAAGATGTTGGCCAGGGCCACGGTCTCACCTGAAGGCTCAGCCGATCAAAATCACATGATCACAGACAGGGAACTAAAACTTTAACCTCAACCTCGGGTCTACTCTGGTATAAACACGGAGCTAAGAGGTAACTAAGTGCACAGCAGAGTTCGCGTGTTACACTCTGTCTCAACCTGTCTCCTGATTTCAGCTTTTCCTCCAGACTGCTTAGTCCTGCAAGAATCTGAATGAC
>NW_011888853.1:909448-927743 GCF_000151845.1 Pteropus vampyrus | reverse complement strand
GAAGTTCAAATGTACTCATGAAAAATAGCAGATGCTTGTGAAATTTGACGATTAGCGTTGAGACGAGAGAGCTGATCAGACACATAGTTCTGACAGCAATTATTTGCTCCTGTCTTCCTGAGGATATTACTGACGCCCGTTAGCCACGGGACACACGCTCACGCACATGCTCACGCACACGCACTCCCTCACACAGGCTCTCACAGCCTCGCTCTTCACCATCACCTTGACGGAATGAGAGAACGTTCCGGGGTGGAGATACCAACCCCCACAGGCGTCTGCACCCGCCGCAAGCAATTAAAAAAAAAGTAAATGGGGGTCAAAGTCTATCAGGGGAAGCCAGTGACAGGATCTCCATGGCCCAGGACATAAATTGTGCGCAGACTCTCGCTTCTCAGAGCGCTTTCTTCCTTTCCGTCTTGCCTGCAGGATTTTCATCTCCTCTCTAATCCAAACCCCAGCACCCGTGGGTGGCCTGCAGACAATCTCACCAGTTGCATTCACTTTGCATGTAGCTTGGCCCCAGGATGGAACCAACTTCTCAGTGCAAATTCGGAAAGTCCCCAAGGTATAGCCCCCAAGGTAATCATCCTTAGGTTTTGCAGAAGAGGGAGGGAAACTTGTCAGGTCCCCTCCCTCACCCCCCAACAATTCGTCACTGCCCACAAAGGCATCTGTGCTCTGAGAACAACACAGCTTTGAGATCTGCCAAGCTGCACCCAGGACTCTGGTGACAGCGGAGTTAGGGTGGAACCACCCCAACTCCAGAGCAAACTCTTGTGACTGAGTCTGTCCTAAACCAGCACGGAGATGACCCCTAAGAGATGCTCTGCCTGCACGTGGTGGCCCTGCTGCTGAGAGCAAGTGTGGAACCATCCGGGCTGGAGGGACCCCTCAGCGGCGAGCTCTGAAGCAGCCAGAGCGATGGCTTTCCTCTGCGTTGGTGTATTCCTACTGAGGACTGCTTTATGTTCTGAGTGTCCGTAATGGGATTTAATTGTAATGATTTGGTATTGAATTCCCCTTAACAATCAGGGGGAATGGATCCTGACTGTTCGTAAATGTGTTTGCAAATAGTGGACTGATTAGACCTGTGCGTGCAACCCTGCTCTTGCCGTGCCAGAAGTGGGGGTGGCAGGACGCCGAGCAGTGGGCAGGAGGCGGGCTTCGAGGATGTGGGACCGGACCTGGGCCTCTGGGCTGTGTGTGTTGGGGGCGAGGCGGTGCAGATGCTGCTCTCTGCCCTAGGGCTTTCTTTTGACTGCTCGTGGTCAGGCTAGGTTATACAGGTGGCATAAGATAAATTTTATGTGCTCATGTAGGTGGGAACTTAAGCCGTGATGGTTTAGAATAACAAATATTGATATTTCTGTGATATAATGGATAGTAATAAATATTACAAATATGACCACTGCTATAAGCATTTTACATGTGTGATCTAATCCTCTGAATAATCAATCCTATGCGGTATTGTTATGCCCTTGATGGGAGAGCTGATGCTGAGAAAATTGCCCAAGGTCACACAGGCTCACAGCAGAAGCCCTGGGATTGAATCTAAGCCATCTACTCCCAGGGGTCATGACTTAACTACTATACTGTACTGCTCACTCGTAGAGTTGGATGTGAATTAGTATTGGTCAGAGACTGGGAGGGAATGTTAGTTATCTGTTGCTGTGTAACAAATCACCCCAAAACATAGCAGCTTAACACAACACTCGCTTATTTTCTCACAGTTTCTGGGATCAGGACTCCGATCAGCTAGGTCCTATGCTTCGGGGTCTCTTACAGGCTGTAGTCAAGTTGTCAGCCAGGGCTCAGGTTCTATCTGAAAGCTTGCCTGGGGAAGGATTCACTTCCAAGTTCATATCTGTGGTTGTTGACAGGATTCCTTTCCTTGATGATGGTTGGGCTGAGAGTTTCAGTTCCCAGGCGGTTGTTGGCCAGAGGTTGCCCTCAGGTCTTTGTCATACAAAGAAGTCCTGTGTGGTTGACCTTAGTCTCCAGCCCCTAAGAAGTCAAATGGATACCTTGTGGCTCAAGGCCTCCCACCCCCGTTATAAATCACATTGAAGCACAGACTATCTGGCTGGCCCAAGGCTCCAGGTGAATAAAGACACTCTTATCAGGCAGGGCATTCCAAGGCCTTAGAGGTGGCCTCCCAGGAGCTGAGGGAAAAGGCTAAACCTCTCTTTGGTCAAGGTTAATCCCTTACTGCCCAAATACAGACTGGGCCCCTGACCTTGAAGAGTATGAATCCCAGTGGGGAAGACAGATCAACACCGATACATGCACCTATCACCACCACCACCACCACCAGTAATTAACCAACACCACAACTACAGATGGTCGGGAGTGCTGGCAAGGAGCATCGGGGACATCCCAGGCTGGAGAAGGAAGACTCTGGGTTAAGACCGGAAGAATGAAGGTGGAGCATCACGCACAGTAAGATCCCGAGCGAAGGCGTTATATGTGAAAGCGGGCGGAATGACGAGGACACGCATGGAGAGGAGGAAGAGGGCTCGGTGTGATCAAGGGACAGAAAGAAGACGGACGTGGCTGGAAAAATGAGCCAGAGGGGGAGGGGTGTGTGGCGCAGCTGGACAGGGTCATCATTCACAGCGCTGCGAGCCACTGCAAGGGTAGGAAATTTATTCTAGGAGCGATGGAAATAAAACTCGTGAATCCATCGGGTCGCGTGCGTTTGATTTCCAAGTCCAAGGAAAAGGGCCACGAGTGTGAAGCACACCGAGCATCTAACAACAAACCCGAACGAAACTGGTTTATAGGTATGAACTGGGGATAGGGTCTCTCCGAGAACCAGCTCAGATGATGCTCTTGGGAGAAAGGGGGGAGGGAAGCGGAGGGGACCTCCCGACAGCAAGAGAAAGGATCTAAGACCCTCTTTTCTTTGCTGGCAAGCTCTCTGAGTGTCATGTGGGTTTTAAAGAGCATCGAGGGGCAGGTCCTGCTGGTGGTTTCTGTGTGGCCTCTGGTAGCAGGAGGAGCAAAGGGCTGGTGACGTTTCAGGGACCGTCCCTTGTCCTCAGGAACCCTGAGAGAGCTGGTTTTGCTCTGCACAAAGTTGGAAGCCTGGGTGGGAATCGGTGTGTGTGCGTGTGTGCGCGCGTGCGCGCGTGCGTGTGTACGGGGGGTAAAATCTATTTTTTGGACTCAGTCTCTGAGATTATGTGAAATTTTGTGGTCTCCTTAACTCGACGTTTTTAGATAAGTCTGTGTAAGATGTAACTGGCATCTGACACAGACTTATCTAAAATGCATGTGGGATATCCCCAAGGACACCGAGGGGCCGCTGGAGAACCTGCTTCTGGGAGCGGCCGTGGGGCCCGTGGCTCCCCACGAAGGAGGAAGAAGGGACCGCAGTGGCCTGAACTTTGTGTCTCCCGGTGGTTCCCCCCTTTCTCCAGGGGATTAGCGGAGACGGCTTGGGGATTGGGGGGACGGTCCTCATGCCCTACAGAAACTCCCACCGTCCCAGAGGGCATCAGTGTCTTGCAGCCGAGACGCCCCACGAAGCCAGACCCCCAAGTCTATCCCATCCCCATCACAGCCTGGTCTTGCAGGAAGATCGTTCTGGTTCTTTCTTCCTTCGGTGGCACAGGGAGGGAGGGAATCTGGCTGGTCACAGTGGAAAGAGAAAAATGAAGCAGAGCGATGAGGGTAGAGTGTCAGTGGAAGGTGGGACTGGATGGCTCTGGCTGTCCTTGAATAGCTCGTCCCATCCTTGTACCCCGCTCTGTGCCACAGGAGGAATGGAGAAGACCACATCAACCAGGCCCCTCGTCTTCTACCTTCCAGCTGGGCTTGGCCGGTGGGGGTCACTGGTAGGAGACTGGGAGGCGGGAGGGGAAATGGGTTTCTCTCTAGCAGACGGCAGGTGAGCTGAGGTCCAGGTGATGCTCTAGGTTTTGGGAACTGCTCTCTTTCCTGGCTGGTTCAGGCCTAGGAGGGGTGCCAGCTGGCTTCCCACTCTGGCTGGTCTGGGGAGATTGCCTCCCCTTGACCCTGCCCACACCTTCGCCCCTTTATGAAATCTCCCCTATTATGGCAGTTGAGGACCTGTCTGCTTCCTGCCTCATCCCAGACTGATGCATTCTCCTCCCTACAATCTTTACCGCCCCCGCCAACCCTGTTTTATTTTGCTTTAAAGCACAAATCATCACCTTACATTGTGTTCTATACTTTCTGGTCTATTTCGTTAGTCTGTCTCCCACTAAAACACAGGCTGTGAGGGTAGGAAGCCTGCTTTGCTCACCACAGAATCCCTGGTGCCCAGGACGGAGCCTGCGCGAGCCGAGCATCTGCTGAACGAATCACCCGTGGAAGCACAGGCCCCACACTTTGTCACCCTCTGTCCTACTGGCCTTTTAAGAACTTCTCTGGAGAGCTGGAGTTCGTGGCGAGGTGAGACTGTCAGGAACATAGGCCCTGGGGGGGCCTTCAAGGAGACGGGGAGAGCGGGGGTTCATGAGAGCAGAGTGAGGTGTTTCTTGCTGTCTGAACAACACTCACAGCAGGAAATAAAATGCTTCCACCTTTATTAGCACTGATAAGAATAATAGTCCACCCTCCAGGCTTTTAAATCTTACTTGATCGTCATTTTCCAAGCAAAGCTGCTGAGCACAGCAGAAACAACAGGCTTGATGAGGTTAAATCATCCTCAGTGGCTGGAGCTTCTGCCAACACAAGACCCCAAGGAGGGCCAAACCTTCCCTCCTCTCCTTGGAAGCTGCCTGGAGGAAGAAGAGTCCCAAGGGCAAGGGCTGGACCAGACCTCTTTGGACATTGCGTCCCTGCCCCCAATGTGGCCCAGCACAAAAAATAATAATAATGGCAGGAGTGAAGTCCCCGGGTACTAGGCCCAGACTGCCTGGCTCTGCACTTAGCTGTGCAACCTTGGGCAAATTATGCCACCTCTCTGGGCCTCTGTTTCCTCATTTCTGAAATGGGGAAGATGATAATGATCAAGAGCCGGTTGCAGGGGTTAAGCGGGTTAACGTAGATGAAGTGCCGAGATGCGTGTCTGGCTCCTGGCGAGCACCTGTTTGTGTACACGTTGGCCACCATGATTTATTGGGAGCTCACTCTGCCTCACGCAGGACGGAGGCAGGATCTCATCATCCCTGACGAGCAGAGGAGGATGCTGAAGCTTGATGGGGTGGATCACCCACATCCAAGGTCACACATGCCTCGTCGAGGGCAGAGCCGTGATCTCAGACAGGTGGCCGGCTTCCTGGTCGCTGGCCCTGTTCACTTTCCTGTCGCTCCCCAAAGTGAGTCGCTCGATGGGGCTGTCGAATCCGCTAAAGTCCCGGGCAAGGCAGAGGAGGAGCGGGGCTCGGGGTCCGCAGGGCGTGGGGCCTCCTCCTGGGAATAGCTCAGTGTCCTCTACGCTCGCAGCGACCACACAGTCACTCCCCTCGGATTTAGGTTTCCCGTCTTGTCCCTGATGGAATGACAAAACGAGGTAAGTGAGGAAATGGGGAGCAGGTACAGATCAGATGGGGAAGATTGGGGGTGTGGGTGGGAGGGGAGGGGAGGAAGGAAAGGAGGGCGGGGCACCCACCCCCCACCCCCCGCTGGAGTGAGGACGAGCAGGGCACACAGGTCCCTCTGCAGATAGCACTATTTATATTGATCTACCTTATTTTCAGAAGCAAATTGATCTCGGCTTTTAACAACTTATCTAGGACAGAGAAGTCTCTCAGAAGCCTTTTCACGTGGTGGGCAGCCCAGGGCACCCGTGTTTGTGAGACGGCCACCCCCAGAGCTCTCCCAAGTGCAAGGTCAGTGGCAAAGGCTCCAGCCTCCGCAGGAGCCTCCACGCCAGGCAGCAGCAGTCCTGGAAGGTCTGCCTTTGCTTTTGACAAAGCGATTTTCCCTGGAGGGCCTTGGACCTGCTGGCTGGGGAGGGAAGGAAAGTCATCCAGGACAGGCAAGATGCAGAAATGTGGACGAGGGTTAGGGAAACAAAGACCCCCTCCCCGTGGGGAGGGCGGCAGGAAGGACAAGTGCCCAAGAGGTATGTTTGACCAGACAGTCCTGCCAAACAGCCTGGCCTCCTGTCTCCAGAAGCCAGGCCCCATGGGAACAGTCTGCCCCTGTGAGAAGAGCCTGTTGCTGAAAATGTCAGGACCGTTTACTTACAGAGCAGGTGATAAGAGCACCTCTGCCCAGTAATCAAATAGGAGGGCATGCGATGTCCCTGTGTCCCTGGGCGGAATGACCTGGGCGCCACCACCGGGGGTCATCGGGCGTCCTCCCAGCCCCTCCGGCGGTGGCCGTGGCAGAGAAGTCTCGGCGAGTTGCTGGGAGGCCAGAGGTGGGGAGCCCTTCCAGCTGTGAGACCTGGGGCAGGCGCGGGGGCCCCCCGTGCCCTCCACACGCGGACGGCAGAGACGAGCGCCATGTCTTCATAATGGCGGGGAGGTGAGAGTTATCGCCCGTCACAGGAACCCAAGATGAAATTTAGCAGCCCGAGGTGGGCATTCTGTCTCTCTGCCAGCTTAAAGTGCTGCTTAAAAAGCTAATGTATAATTTAAACCGTGCCGTTCGGGAACGGGCTTCCATAGGCAGCCACGCGGAGAGGCTCACCGTGGGTAACAAGGCCCTGAGGGACCAGTGGAGGGCAGGGGGAGGGGGAAGCCAGGTGCTAGTTTTTTAAGAGCAGGTGACCGAGGTGTGGAGGGGCTTGGCGGCGTCACCTCCAGACAGGGAGCTGGAGTCTTCTTGGAGCAGAGCTTGCCTGGGAAAGCCTATGTCGTCTAGTTGAGTGGGGGTGACATCCCTGGCCTCTGAGCCACGGGACAGAATATCAGGAGTGTCCCCTGGAGGGAGTGCTGACAGGAGGGAAGCTGCAGGTGACCGGGAGGGGAGCCCTGTCGAAAGTGTGTCAGACAGAGTCAGCCCCGTACTGTCCCTGTAGTGGGCTGAATAGTGCCCCCCGCCCACCAAATCCACGCCCACCTGGAAGCTCAGAACGTGGTCTTAGTTTGGAAATAGGGTCTCTGCAGATTAGTTAGGATGAGGTGACCCTGGATCGGGGTGGCCCCTCAGCCCAATGGCTGGTGTCCTCATAAGCAGAGAGGACACGGGGAGAAGGCCCGGTGAAGACAGGTGCAGGGGCGGAGGTCGGGCTGCTGCGTCGACAAGCCCAGCGACGCCCGGGATTGCTGGCAGCCACCAAAAGTTGGGGACAGGCATGGGGCCAAGTCTCCCACGGTGCTCGCAGAAGGTACCGATGCTACCGGCACCTCGATTTCAGACTTTCAGCCTCCAGAGCTGTGAGGGAATAAATGTGTTTTCAGCCACCCAGTTTGTAGCGATTCGTCACAGTAGCCACAGGAAACAAACACACCCCGAGGCGATCCAGTCCTGCCGACCTGCCGACGTTCAGATTTCTTTTGTCCGGACTGTCCTAGGGGTGTTCTGGGCACACGGGCCCTGCCTGGGACATCTCTATGGCTTTTTACTGTCTGCGCTATGTATCTCTGTCTTCCGACACCTCTGTGGAATAGGCGGGACCAGTGTCACAAATCTCATCGAGAGACAAAGGCTGGGACTCACATCTGGCTTTTTGTAGAACGTGGAAGAAGGTGAGATGCGTGGTGACGCCCAGAGTCCCTCGGGCCCAGCATCTCGGCAGGACAGGCAGCTGGCATTGAACCGCTTTTCCTGGTTGCCCCCCTGGCAATACTCTGGTCTCTTCTGTATGACAGGGGCTGAGATCCCCTCCCTCCTCCCTCCCTGTCACCCGCAGCTGCCCTGAATTAGGAGCCCTTACTCACCTTTGTCTCCCCGACACCAGCCCCAACGTGGGGACAAAGAGTTGCTCATGACCTGTGGGAGGTCTTCCTTATGGCAGCTAAGGCGATCTTTGGCTTGTCGCTGGAGTTGTGGTAGCGTGGTCACCCAATAAGCACGTCGATAATCATAAAAGGAGGTAAAGTTTATTGTCTGGGCCGCTTTGAGTACCGGAGGTAAAAAAACAATGCAAAGATGAAAGATTTACCGCACCTGTCAGCACAGATAGAAGGGTTGGCTGGAATTATTGCAGCCGGGAAGAATTGTGTTTTAGGATCTGCCCCAGGTATTAATTTGCGGTGGGCTTATCCTGTCAGGAACATACAATGCTCATGGTGTCGAGAAGTAATACTTTAAAGGGTCTGAACGCCAATTGGCTGGGAGCTGGGAGTCGGAGCCAGGAGGCGGCTGATCCCCTTAGCAAGGTTTTTCCAATAAGTTCCAGATGAAAAGCGTGAGGCTGCTGAGTAATATCATCTTCGGAGACTCTCAAACTAGATCTGTTCGCATCCATTGTACCAGCTCATGCATCATTCTCTTCCCAGCGCTCAGAGTGATGCCATCCTCCCGCTTACCGGGGCCTGGCAGGCTGCAGGCTCCAGGGGTCCGGCCCAGACTCCTGAGTCCCGTGTAGAGGTCGAGCACGGTGGGCTCTGCCTGGTCCCCTGAGACCCCGAGTCCTGCAGCTTCAAAGGGAACGACAGAGACTGGGCGGAGGCCCCTGCAGTCTGCACCTGATTCTGGAAGGGCGTCCTCTGACCCCCAGCTGCCCACCCCCTCTTTTCGAGAAGCCCGAGGATGAACTCTGTCCTGTTACTTCCTGCCAAAGAGCCCGTTACTCCGATCCCGCCGGCCTCCTCCTCCTCGGTCTCGGTGATGTCCAGTCCGATCCGATTTCTGCCAAATGCCACACCCCCCGACGGAAACAGTTCAGAGGAGCACGTGGCTTGCATGCTCTTTTTCTGGACCCCGTCCGTTCAGGTGTGCATTTCTGACATTCAGAAGGCTTTCACACCTCGTGACATGCTTCCCTCACTCACCCCCTTCCTTTGGTCCGGGACCCCCTAGAGCTGACGTATACGGAGGAGATCAGAGTAGGGTGAGAAGAGAGATGGACGAGAAGACCGGAGTCCCTGGTCACCCATCCAGCAGGCCCCCGCGGGCCACGGCAGCAAGCAGACGCCAGCTGCAGTGGGGAGAACACGCCCCACGAGGGACCTCTTGGGAAAGGAGGAGTTAGGGTCCCTGGACCCTTCCGGCTTTGTAAGGGGCGGTCATGCAGGGCCTGGCTCAGTGGAGCAGCCTGGTGCCTCAGGAGCCATGCAGAGACCCAGGTGGCACCAGGTGGTGGGTGTTCCGCTTACCGAGGAAGAGGCACGTGGGGAAGCCCTGTGCTGCTGAGTCGGGATAGAGTCCAGCCCAGGGACAGCCGGACCCGCTCACGCGCCTCAGGATCGGCTCTGGAAGTCCGGCTTTCCGTCTGTGCTGCACCTCCAGCGAATCTCTCTGCTCCGCCAGCATGGAGGGGCGGGTGGGCCCTGCTGTGAGCAGGCACTGGGAGGAGCGGAGAAGCAAGTCTCTGTCCCTGGGTCACACTGGCTCCTGGCCAGTGCCCAGTGCCTGAGCAGCCTGGCTCAGGTCGGAACCTGAAATAACCTGTCAGCTTCCTCCCCACCCGGGGATGGTGCCCACGGTGAGCCGGGCCGGAGGGAGGCAAGTGGAGGGTGGGAGAGGCTGGAGCTTTGTCTCCGAGTCCTGTTTAACACGCATGGTGGGCACTTGCATTTCAGAAGCCGCTGATGGAGTGAGGCTGGATCAGCTTCCCCGAACTGGAGGCCTGAGCCCGGCTCCCTGTGCATGGGAGGTGGGCAAGGGTCATTTGCATTCTTGATGAAGCCAGGGCCACTTTGAAATGGTGACTTCAGCCGCAGTGCAGGTGGGGAGGTCTCACCCCCGTCACCAGCCAGCTCGTGAGCAGCTGTGATGGGCCAGCAACTCACTCTTTCTGGGGCCTTGAGGCCCTTCTGCTCCACCCACAGGCCCATGGCAGGCGTCGCTTCTTCTCAGGTGGCTTCTGGAAAGCCAGTCCTTGCTGCTGACCAAGGAGGGGCAGAAAGGGCTGCGGGGGAGGGGGGACAGGCTGGTTCCACCCTTGTCCTTGACCAAGGTCAGGGATGGCATATGTCTACCTTCCTTTGGTTTAGAGCTCAAAGCAGAACAGCTGTAAAGGGTACACGGGTGCAGGTGTCCTCACGGCCAAGAGCAATTTGAAAAGGAAAGAAAATTTTCTCACGTTGATCAGATGTATCAAAGCATGTTTTTAGCATCCCCTCCCTGCCACCCCTTCCCTTAGATACAAGGAAAAGGAACCTTTTCCAGTCCCCTGCTATGGCTTCAAAGCTGGTCCCCTGCCCTGTGGCCTCAAGGCTGCCCTGAGTGGCCCTCGGTCTCTGCAGGACTCCGACCTCTGGTGCACTGGGGGAGAGGGCTGTGCGGGACACGCAATGAACGCACCCTCCCTGGAAATCCAGTGCTGGCGGGGGATTGCTTATGTTTGCAGGCTCCAGGCCCAGGTGCTCCCACCTCAGCAGGACCTGTGCTGGATGTGAGGAGTGATGGCTGGTCACAGCCTCCGTCCCATCTCTGAGTTTGGAACCGGTGGAGAAACAGACCCAAGCGTCAGAGAGACAGTTCAAAGGCTCAGCTTTATTTGCAATAAAAGCTCATGGGCGTGGTGTGGGCTCCACATGCTCGCTGCTGAGTTGAAGGTGCCCTCGAAGCAGCAGGAGGAAACCCTGCCTCATGGGCAGATTGGGTGGCGACCTTCTCGTGGATCAAACAGAGAGCGAGGCCAGAAGCGGCTGAGCTGGGCACGCATGGTCGGGCCATTCTCTGCACTAGCCTGACAGACCTTGAGAAGGAGTGAGCGAGGGATAGGGGAGGCGGGGAGGGGCCCCCTTTAATATTCTCAGCGGGCGAGTTGGGGATGGGGGTGGATCTTCGCTGTGCGGGTCTGCGCGATGACGGGTCGACCACCCTCTACACCCAGGAGCACCCCAGAGTCATTGCAATACCACCCCTGCCCACTTCCAGTGCTCCCTAGACAAGCAGTCTCCCCGCAGGGCAGAGCCACCGAGGCATGAGGACACAGGTAAGGGGGGTGGTGACCAGCCGCCCTGCCCCAGCCGTTTTGGGTAACGCGCAGGTGGAGAAGCTCTCCCCTTCCCACCTGCCTCCAGGTAACTTCCTTGAATGAACTCAGAGAAGAGGCAGGTCTGGGCCCTGGGGGGTGGCTTCGGAGAGGCTCGGATAACGAGGGGGAGGAGACTATGGAGCTGACCATCAGATGGGAGGCGGATGCACAGAGGACCCTGAAATCGCAGGGAACTGTGGGGAGTTCAGGTAAGGGTGTGGCTTGGTTAAGCTGCAAGTGAGACAAAAAAGGGGCCCCCTTCCCTCCTCAGCTCCCCGACACCCCCGAGTGAGGTCTTCCCTCGGCGGCCTCCTCAGGGCTCCTGCACCGCATCTTCTCCTCTGCTGAGAATGACCTTCAGCTCTCGGCAATTCCTCAACCCGCGGGGAGGCAGCGCTTGGTCCAGGTCCTCCTCAGGGCCCTGGGCCGGCAGTGGGGGCAGTAACTCCGTGCCTCACACAGAGCAGACGCCCAGCGGGCGATCGCTGGATGAACAATCGATCGATCGAAGGCAGTGATTGAAGGCACTAGTGGACGAAAGTTATCTGAGCCTCTCCGAAACCACCCCAGGGCCATCCTCCCCGCGAACCACCCTGGAGCCCCCCAGCCTCCGTCCACCCCTAGGAATGCTGGTGGCTTCCTGTCAACTTTCTCCTGACCTTTCTGCTCACCTTTCCCCTCATCGCATCTGCTCTGGAACAAATCATCCAGCTGCCCCACAACCTCCACTTCCTGTCAGAAATCGCCATTTCCTAAATGGCTCCTCTCAGATCTTGACGATCCCCCCTTCCCCTCCCTTGCCCGCCCATCGGCTAGACTTACCCTGTGCCGCTGGCCCCTTCCTCTTCAGGGGTTCACGGCGCACATTTGTTTCATTAAAACCATCCCCATCTCTCAGTGGGTGGTCCCCACCATCACCCACCACCCCAATTAACTTCAGTAAAGGCTCCCTATTTATATACAATCACGCCTGGTGTGTCCCCTCCTCCCTTGGGGATCCTGAAGGAAAGCGCGTGGCAGCTGGAGAGGGGCCACAGGGAGAAGCAGAGAGGAGCCCCTCAGAAGCAGCCCCCTCCCTGTGTAGACTGGCCCCGCCTGGGGGTGCCCCTTAATCCACACTCATTTTAGTCGGTCTAAGGAGAAAGGCGCTTTTGTCACAGTGGGATCTAATGATGAGTTTAGGGTTGTTTCGAATGAGTTCGCAGAACTTCCCGAGGGGCACAGCTGTCTGCAAATGATAGGGGGGCAGAGAGCTGCCCACGCCTGGCTGCATCTCAGGTGGCCTCTGAGAGGCTTCGAGAATGAAGAGGGAGGCATCGAAAGTAAAGATGGTGATTTCAGGTCAGAAATCTTTGGGGAGGGGGAGAAGCAAACCCAGGCATCCTCCCCGCTCCATGCTTCAGCCCATTGCAGGAGGGGAGGGGAGGAGGTGCTGGGGCCCCTGAGAGCCAGGAAGGAGTGGCAGAGATGCCTGGCTCCGTAGGGGGCCTGCAAAGGGGAGGACAGGTCAGGGTGTTTGGCTTGTGCTCAGTGGGAAGAGCAATGGGAGGACCTGTGGCCCTGCTCTGCGGGAGGTTGCGGACACAGAATTTCTCTTCCTCTCAGTGGACTCATGGACTAGGGATGGCTCACCCTGCGTGGCAGGAGCACAGGCTCAGCTAGACCCTGGGTCCTGGTGGCAATGCCCCATAGCCTTCCCCCTGCCTTTGCTGGGGGCGAGAGAGGTGGGCAAATGTGTCTCTACAGAGAGGGGGCAGCTTCCAGGGGAAGACCAGCGGCCGGGGACCCTCCCAGCTCCTCTCCGCTTCTCCCTGTGGCACCTCTCCAGCTGCCACACACTTTCCTCCAGGCTCCCCAAGGGAAGAGGGAGAAGAGCCTCCAGTGCAGTGCCAGGCACACACCAGACGCTCGACAAATCTGTTTTTAAATAAATGAACGAGATTAGCTTGCCTGGGCACTGTTTATGCACAGATTGCATTTTGCAAAGACAGCCCCAATAACAGCTCTCGTTCTAATAATGGGCTCCTTACTATCTGACCTTGACACTGCCGGCCAGAACCTGGAGGACCTCTGCGGCTGCTTTGACCGCTAGAGTGCATGGAAGCGACGCTAAGTGTCCTCCGAGCCTACGCTATAAAAATGCCAAGCTCTTCCACCGTGCTCTCCTGCAGACGCTTCATCTTGGAACACCTGCCGCACTGTTCAAAAGCCCGAACTAGGCCAAGCAGAGAGACCCCACGGGGCTGTGCTTGCTGGCAGCCCAGCTGAGGTCCCCACCAACTGCAGGCACCCACCACGAGTTTTGTGAGTGAAGACGCCTCCAGATGGTTCCAGCTTCGCCAGACACTGCGTTGCCCCAGCCTCCCAGTCTCCCCAGCTGAGGCCCCGACAACTTTAACCCGCTAAGTTTGGATGTTGACCTGTTACCCAGTGGTAGGTCACCAGTACGACCAGCATCCACGGGGCACTCTTGCTGGCCTCCCTTCCGTCGGGCTCACCCTTAATTGCCTTTGGCTAGAATATAGTCTCCCTTGCTAATGGGTGGTTGCCAGGGTAACGGGTCCCCTGTGCCAGGTGTGGGAGTGGTCCTTTCAAGGAAGCGCCTGTAGCTGCTTTTCTTAGAAGAGAACACGTGCATTTTCAAGACTGACCAGCGCAAAAGAATCCAGCACTTCCTCCTCGTCCTTATTCCAACACTAGTTCTGACCATTTTCGACACATCTGGTAAGGACTGAGTGTTTCTGTTTCTCCCAAATTCACCCGTGGAAACCCTAATCCTTAAGGGTGATGGTATTTGGAGGTGATTAGGTCCTGAGGGTGAGGCGCCCGTGAATGGGGTCAGTGCCCTGCTAAGAGAGACCCCAGGGCACTCCCAGGCCTCGTCCAGCACGCGAGACACAGTGAGGAGGCGCCATCTGCGAGCCAGGAACTGGACCCTCACCTGACACCGAACCGGCGCCTTCATCTTCGACGTCCGGCCTCTGGAACCATGAGAGAGAAATGCTTGTTGTTTAAGCCCCCGGGTGATGGCATTTTGCTGGAACAGCCTGAACGGAGGACGACGTCCTTTCCTGTCCCCAGTCCTTGGCACCCCCTCTACATTAGGAGAAAGTTGGACAAGGCGAACCCTTAGTCAGGTTCCTCTTGGCCCGAGGCGTCTACGAGTTGATTTGTTGACTCTGCTTTGCACGTGGCCTCTGACTGACCGTGAGGGTCTCAGTACTCGGTACGGGAATCGGGGGAGAGGCCGGCCAGTCCGCGGAGGGAGGGGGTCTCTCCCTCCTTCAGCTATTTGTTGAATGTGAACGTGGCAGATCCTAGATCTAAGTAATTAATTACACTCTGACCACACTGGCTTTCTTTATTATTTTCTTGTCTCTGCCGAGGGTCATTTGTAAATGATCAATCTAAATCATTATTTAGATTCTGTCTAATCATGTTTGCTGACCAGCACGAAAAACCCGCAGCTGTCTAATTGGTCTGAGAGGTGATCATTTTCCACGGAAGGGGCTGCCTCATTGATGTTCACCCTCCCTGACAGGAAGGGTGGCCCCAGAATCAGGAGAACTGGGTTGCTCATGGCTTTAGTTTTCCCACCTATAAAATTTCCCACCAGGGGACCCCAAAAGGCAGGTTGGTTAAAGAAACCAGTCTCATTCTTGCTTCCTAGTTATGTGACTTGGGAATGTCTCACCCTCTCTGAGTTTCAGTTCGTCGGAAAACACTGTCCATTTGCATAAAAACATTCTGCCTCTGTACATCCACCTTCCTTAATCCCAGCTTGGCCAACTCCCATTCATTCCTTAGGCCTCAGCTCCCACAGCACTTCCTCCAGGAAGTCTGCCTGAATTCCTCCCACCTGCTGCTTCTCAGGCTGGGGAATCAGCCCACCTATGGGTTCATGTATGGTGGGTACCAGGCAATATACGTGTCTCCGTCCCCACCAGAATATAGATACCCTCAGGAGCAGAGATCAGGCCTGTTGTGCTTCTTGATCTGTCCCCAGCCCCTAGCACAGCCCCCGGCCCGAAATAAGTGCTCAATAAATATTCGTTGAGCAAACGAATAGGGATCACGCCAGCACCCCTGTCTCCTCGCGATCCAGCAGCATGATGCATGAGCATACTCTCCTGCAGAACAGGACACCAGGTGAAGACTTATTATTCCCATTAATGATGATAAGCAGCCAGATGCTCCAACTCCTTGTCTGGAGAAGGAGCCAGCATCTAAAGGCAATCGGATCTCACCCAGATCTGCAAACGCTAAACACCTTGGACGAGGATGCCCCTCCCCGATAGGCGCAGCCAGAGTTCTAGAGATGGAAAGGGTGACATCGAGGCTCCTAAAAAACATAGGCACCCTCCCCCAGGAAGGGAGAAGGTGGGGAGAGTCAGACGGGCTATTCCACCTGGGCTTGGCAACACCTCTGTTCCCCTCCCTCCTTCTACCTTCCCGCTTCCTCAAGGAGAAGGATGTAAAACTCAGCAGGGGACACCGGATATGGGGTCTGGGGGAAGTAGGGGAGTTATGTTTCCCCATCTGGGGCTGCTGACCAAGGGTTGGTCATCAGCAGCTTTTCAGGAGATAAGAGAGGAAAAAGTAGCTATGTTGGGGGCGGGGGTGGTGAGGACAGAGGAACACTTCCTAAGCGACGTCCACTCTGGGCTGGCTCCCCATGGCTTCCAGGACACCAGGGAGGCTGAGCGGGGAGCCCTTGGTTTCGTCTTGAAGACACCTCAAGTCATTTTCTCCAAAGGGCAAGCTGTCCCGCACCTGCCCCACACCGCATTCCAACTCTATAAACTCTCTCCAAGGAAAACCCCAGGGCGTAATCTGGTGTGGAAGGGAGAATCGAGTGTGGGTGTTACACTGTGAAAACCCCTAACTGCCTGGCCTGGCAAATGAATTAACTTGTTAAACAAAATGCATACATCTGCATACATTTGAATACATGAATGAGATCAGCTCAGACCCTGCCCAAAAGGAGGTGAAGGAGGATGAGAAAAGAGGCTTGGCCAGCTCCCGAGACTGCACCTCCAAGAGCCCGTGCCTTTGCAGCCTATATTTATAGATTAAACACAAAAAGCGTCTCCTCGCTGCATTAAAAACTACCCATCAAGGCTGAGGACCCGAAGGAGCAGTAAAATCAATCTCATTGCATAAAGACAACAGCAAGCAATTGGCATGACATTTTAAGTAAATGCTACAGCCATTTGTAAATGTTCATTTTCCGGGAGACCCCATCTATTATATGACAGCTATTTTCTTAGCATCCCAGTGTGAATTCGGTCGGTTTACAGATAAGCCCGTTGAGGAGAATGGATATCAAGATGTAAAGTGTTATAATACGGACAATTTGTTACCGTTGCACCAAGTCGCTCTGTCATTATGTATCTGCCTCTGGCAGGGGCTGGAAACCACTTGGCCATTTTTGCAGGTTGGTGTTAATAAGCGAGGACATCTGAGGAGGATAGAAGCTGTGGGGACGAAGGAGGAGGTAGCGGTGACCCTGATGCTCGGTACAGTCTTCAGGGTTCGGATCTGCCCTTTTCAAAAGCTTCTTCCCTGAAGAGACCCTGGTGGGAGAGACGGTTCCCAGCCCCAGCCTGGTTATCAGCAAGGACCTAGTTCCCAGAAGACAGTATTCATCGAAGGCTGAAGCATTCACTCTGAGGCTGACCGCTCGGCTGCCCAGATGCCCGTGCTCCCAGGCCCTTGGGGGAGACTGGCTCCCCGGTCTGGATGCAGGGCTTCATCCCCTCTACCACCTGGCAGAGGTGGCCAGTCGGAGCTGGAGAACTTCCTAGCAGCTGCGTGGCAACCTGCTCTGGAGCTGCCTGGCTTGAAATATAGCCCGAGAGAAACCGAGGGTCCCCCGGCCTCATAACTCAACCGCTAACTCCCCAGCCCGGGCGTTTGAAGGCAGGAAATAAATGATCCCCTCAGTGAACCTGAAGGTGCTCTGGAGAGGTGCTGTGCGGGGCGGATGACGGATCATGCCGGGCTCCCCAGTGGCGTGGTTGATGGGGAGGGACGCGGCCCTCAGGTGGTGTGGAAACCAAATGCCTAGAAATGAAAGTCCAGTGTCGAAGTGGTGGGAATGCAAACCTCAGGGGACCCAGTCACCAGGCAAGTCCCCTGGTCCTCGTGCTTCTGGCCGCTTCTCTTTTGCCAGTCCTGTGTTCTTCCAATCATTCGTTCATTCATTCATTCGACAAACATTCGAGGGCCTATCAGGTCTTTTCCCAGGCAATCCTGACCCTCCTCGGTCACTTCCATGACACAAGACAGGTCATTTAGCTTGTTAACCCTTCTAGGGCACAAGCTATACCCCCCATGCCTGTCGGTGTCTGGGACACGGTAGGACATAGTTGTTGAACAAGCGAGTGAACAAATAAACGGATGAATGAATGAACGCATGCATGCATGCACGCGTGCACCTGCTCATCTGCTCCCTGGGGTAGGGGGATCCTGCCTCTCACTCTGAATGACGTGGACATGATTCTTCAACAGGCACATCCCACAGCCCGGGTTTTAGTCCAGGTGTGTCGTGAGCCACGTGTGAGCACCAGCAAGCTGCCTCCCTCATGTGGGAAGAGAGGCCATGTGGCCTGTGAGAGCCCTTCCAGGAGTTAGATCCTGTGACACGAGGAGTTAGATCCTGTGACATCAGCAGAGATGAGCGGAAGCTGAGCCGGAACGGAGGGAAGCGGACACCTTCGGGGCGAGGTGGCAGGATGCAGCCACAGGGTTTTCGCAGGGTCTGGCAAGGTCAGTCTTCAGTGATGGTGGCTGCTGTTTTTGTCACTTGGGGTCTGAGCGAGAAGGTGGCTGCCGCCAGCGGGGACACTGTGGGTCTCTCTGGAAATGCTTGTCTGGACTCCGATCAGGCTTCCAGAAGCAGCTGGTTCAGAACGGTCGTTCGGGGCCATTCCGCCCCACCTCCCAGTGAGAGGGAGGGTCTGTCCACTGGGCCTTGTCCCAGGAAAATCCTCGAGGAGTGCAAGGTCCTGCAGGTGGGGGACACCAGTCCTCTGAGTGACCCTGGCAGTGACCATCCCAGGCCCAGCCCTGCAGCTTTGGGGCGCTCACACTGCGAGTGGGGCATGTTTCTGTGCAGGCAGGTCCCTGGCAGAGGGGAGTGATCTGTGTCAGGGAAAGAGAAGTGATGATGTCCTTGCACGGTTATGCCCAGGCCGGTCTGAGCTGCGAGGCGTTTGCTGTTTATGGAGAAGTATCTACGTGCAAAAATCAGTTCTTCTTCTAAGACAAATGAAAGAG
>NW_011888853.1:902717-907268 GCF_000151845.1 Pteropus vampyrus | reverse complement strand
CCATCGCTTCCACCCTCAAAAGCTCTCTCTGCCGCCCGTCCACTAGACCTGACAGGGCGGCAGGAACGCCGAGGCTGCATCCTCCAGCCTTAGCGCGCGAGAGGCCTGCCCGGGAAGCGTGCGGAAACGCCGATCCGGGTTCAGCTGGTCTCGGGGATGCTTACGATGCCACGTTGCTCACCAGCTCCCGGATGCTGCCGCGAGGTGGCCTTCGTGCGCACGTGCTCAAGCAGCGACTCTCCCACTTTGCAGCGCTTCGGGATCACCTGGGACACCTGTTCAAACAGATCCCTGGACTCCACCCCCAGAATCTCTGCTGTGGTTGGTCTGGAGCGAAAACCTCGGAATTTGCATTTCTCACAAGTTCCCAAGTGTGGGTAGGCAACTCGACTTAGAGAACCATCGCACTAAGGGCCGGATGTGGCCAGGTGATGCCGAAAGCCTCCCGACTCAGGACACCTGTGCGCTGACCCGCCTTTCCACCGGGCCCCCTGGGACTTTCCCCGCCTCTCTTCCTGGATGGGGCTCCCCTGTGAGACCACTTCATACAACAGGGCAGAACCATCCGTCCGTCCCTGCGCTGAGCTGGAAGGAGAGAGACGAATTTTGCAAAATCTGCACAAAAATCGGCCAAATTTATGTTTCCCCTGCAACAGCAATGCTGCCGAGTGAAAATAAAATGCAGGATTCCTGGGCACTTCTATTACTTCTTCATGTCACTGCCAGTGACTGATGGCGAAAGGTAAGATTGCAAATGGAACCGCTTTTGCTCTCCCCAGAACAAACTCCACCCTGTAAAGGAGCCTCCTGCAAATCTGTGCTTCTCCCGAGTGTCACCCACAGCCGGCCACTGTGACAGGAGTGGGGAGAACAGCCAGCAGGGAGGGGAGAGCCTTCACCCAGGCCGGGCCCCGGGAGCCCGTCCTTCACCGAAAAGCAGAGGCCCCTGCAGGCCAATGGGGATCCGGTGTGATTTAATACGATTCATTTTTCTTCTTTGTTTTAATCACAGAGTAATAACAATAATAAACTCGCCTTTATATATAGTGTCTTTCGTTGCCAGTGTATCAGCGAACACGTTACAGATTTAATAATAGAGTTTCAGAAATAAATAATGGGGAATAATCATAGGAAGGATAAATAACGTATTTATGGAATCGTATCGTGGTTTATGGTGGTAAACAATCCCTTAGACAGCCAGCAGCAGGAAATGAGAGCTTCAGAGGGGAGAAGGGAAAGGAAGAGAGATGCCTTCAGGTGCGATGCAGGCGGAGCTCAGGGGACGGGAGTGTGGCGGAGAGACGGAGCGGGGTGGGCTGCCAAGGTGGGTCCTGGGAGGGCAGCCCTGAGCCATGACGCGCCTGAGGAGGGCGGCTGGCGTAGGTTGGATGCTCCAGAAAGAACCGCTGAGGAGTGAGGTGTATGATGTTTGTTAGGGGTCAAGGGCATGTTGAGAGGGGCAGGAAATAGGATTGGCCAGAGGTAGAAGTCAGGTCGAATGGCCAGGCCCGTAGATGCCCACTCGGTGAGGTCACTGGACACAAGGCTGCTCTGGAGGGCTGTGGCCTCAGGGCAGGCAGGTCTCTGGCCCTGGGCTGTCTGCTACCTGTACTTCCCGATCCGAGCCTTCCTGGGTGGGGGCGACGGGGGCGCATTTTCATGCCCACCACAGCCGCAGTCAGGGGACGTGCCTGAAATCCAGCCTGGAACGAGGTCCTCGAAAAGAAGAGAAAGACGTGTGGAAATTTCCAACAGATTAACGATTTCTCCCTGAGCCTCTAGCTGGTGCCAGGCTATGAGGATCAGTGGGGTCAGAGGTCAAGGGGAGCAGACCAGAAGAAGGGACGGGGAAATGACCTTGCTACCGGGTTCAAGAGATGATCAGGATTTTCCTCCTCGTTTGTCCGCTTTGTTGATAGAACCAGGACAAGAGAGTTAATACATGATAATATCGGCAGGCCACGTTTCTCGCCTGATTGCTTTTTGCCTGGCAATATTCTAAGGGCTTTACATATATTGTCTTTTTTGTAGTTGAGCAAATCGAGACTTGGAGGCTGAATAACTCACCCGGGGACAGTGTGTAAGGGGCAGCCGAGTCAGGACCTGTTCCCGGCCCCAAGCGAAGTTCATTTTCCTCTTCTGACTAATGGTTTCAGTGGGGGCCAAAAGGAAACCAAAGCCAAGTGCTCAGGGTCAGCAAGGGTCGCTTCGGCCTCCCTGGACCTGCTTCCGGAGGCCACAGACCTCTGCGAGATGCCAGCCCCAATCTGCAAACGAAGTGCCAGGCTCAGTGGCTGACATCACTGGGCCAAGGACCCGCGGGCAGAAGCCACTGGGGATAGACTGGGCGCTGAGGCCTGGGCTTGCTCTCTAGCTGCCCCGTGACGCTCCAAATGGCCCCATACAGCAAGACCTGCTCTGGCAGCGAGCGGCTCCAGCTTGGTGGGTGGCCACCCAGAGTAGGTCTGGATCCTTAGAAGTTACCACTGGGGTGGCTCGCATTCCCCTGAGAATTTTCCGGACCCACGCAGACTGGTGAACAAGCAGTGCTCACCTCGCTGCCACCTACGTGGACTTTGAATGTATTAGTCCATTTCATTGCCTTGGAGGAGGGATCACTAACTCACAGAGTGCACGTCCATCTCCCCAGAGCATCTCCCGTGTCTGCCTGCTGAGCCGATGTAACTCAGGACCTGGCCGGTGGCGGCAGACAGGGAGGAACTGAGTGCTGGGTGACCTCCCCTCCCAGACCCGAGTCACCGCCGATTCATTTGACACGAGTTTCCTGAGCACCTACTGTGTGCCAAACACTGTACGATGCCCTTGGAAGACGGCCGCGGATGAGCCGGAAGGAACCCCTGCCCTCTGCAGTGATTCGAGAGCTAACCCTCCACTGATAATCACGCTACGAGGCTCAGGTCTCTGGGCGGACGCTGCACCGCTGACATTTACAGAGCGTCAGCGTCCACATCTGTAACACACAGCGATCTCCCGCGTTCCGTGGTTTGGGACTTACAGTCCATCCAGCGAAACAGAGTAGACTGTGGAGCCCACACTCCTGCCCTTAACTGCTACGCTGTGACTGTCGTCAGAGTGGCATTTGTCACATTTCCTCCTCGTCGGTGCTGGCACGTTGTGCCCGGATCTCCTGCTGAGAGCGGCGGAGTCAGACGCATGATTTGCATGTTATTCTTTTTACAAAGCGCAGCCTCCCTCGCTGTCTCCATTCCCAGAAGGACGACGGGCTCCCTCCCGGGGACCAAGGCCACCTACATTGGGGCTCTCGGATTGTCCCAAGGTTTCGGAAGCTCTTAGCAGTGGCAACCTCGTGTTGGCCGTCTCTCACTGGTCAGCCAGGCCCCCTTGGGTACAAACCAAGGAGTCCTTAAATCTCACAGAGTGTGGGATGAAGCTGGGAGAGCGGGCAAATATGAAAAGAGGAAGCTGTGTTCACAGAGCAGCAACTAGCAAGTGAGCCCCCAGTCTCTGGGGCTTCTGCAAAGCCCAGTCTTAGAGCCCGAGGGAGACTTGGCAGGAGCAGGCAGCCCTCACCCTAATGCTGCTGGGGAGGGGGGCGACACCCACCAAGGCTGCAGCCCTCTCCGGGCTCATAGCGAGCCCAACTGGCAGCGTGAACGCGGGCTCTGGAGCATCTCGTTTGTGGCTCCAACCTACCCAGTGTGAATTTAAGGCAAGGCGCTAAGTCTCCATTTCCTTACCTGTGAAATGGGGGTAATCAAAACAGTGGTGCTTTGGGGGGCTCTGTGAGGTTAAAGAGTAATCCTCAAGGCTCAGATTGAAACTGAGGAGCACAGATCTGATCTCTGAGATCATGGACCCAAACGGGGATCAGAGTGACTGGCTTATCAGGGAAGGCCCAGTGATGCTAAACTCTATGCAGCCCGCAGGCTAAGTCCAGCCCTGCTGCTGCCTGTCTTTGTAAATAAAATTGTATTGGAACACGGTCATGCTCATTTGCCTACATATTGTCTGTGCCCGCTTTTGTGTTACAAGGGCAGAGTTGAGTCATTGCAATAGACTCTTTTGAGCACAAAGCCGAAAACATTTGCTCTTTAGAGCTTTATGGGAAAAGTGTGCAGACCCTTGCTCTAAAGCCCAGGGCTTCTAAAAAAAAAGCTGGACCGGTCAGGAAAATGCTCCAAGGCAGGCCAAGGTCAGGGCCTCTTACCCAAAGTCCAGATCTCAGACTCCGTATAGGTGAGACCCTGGCTGGCCACGCAGGGTCCCCACCCTCCTGGCAGAACCTATCATGGGCGGAATGGAGACCTGGCACCAGGAAGTAGAGAGTGGCAGTCTCCAGGCTGACCTGAGGAAGCTGGGCCCTGGCCTGGGCCTGACCGTGTTGACCGGCTGGGACAGGAAGCCATGCCAGGCCCTTGTCACCAGGCTCTCACCGGGCAGGGCCGGGGAGGAGAAGGAGGAGCATGTACCCTGACTGGGGACGCGGCTCAGTTCCTATTAATCAATCCTGCTTGGGGAACGCTTTTCCCCAACGTGTACCCCTCAGGAGGTCCTGGAAGCTTCTCCTCT
>NW_011888853.1:899706-901497 GCF_000151845.1 Pteropus vampyrus | reverse complement strand
GGACCAGACGGGCCCGGATATGCTCCGCCACCCCCCAGTTCCCCAGGGCTGGTCGGCACCTCCGACTGGTCCTCATCTGTCCCCACCCGCTCACTCTCTGGGGAGGCAGTGCTGGTGCCAGGACAAAGAGCAGATAGCACGGTGTGGTCGGCCACTGTCCTGTAGGATCATCACTGGAATTCACCCCCCCCGACCCCAGGCGGCTGAGTGTGCAGATTCAGAGTCGGCACTTGGGGTGGGGAGGGGCCTCTGTCCGGCTAACAGGTTTCCAGGTAACATGATGCCCTGGCTGTGAGGACCACTTTAAGGAGCGAGGGGCTGTGGCAGTGGTACCACTAGGAGGCTGGTCTTTGGAGTCCGTGGAGGAGCGTTCACATCCTGGGTGTGCTGCTTACGCACTGGCTATGGGACCTTGAGCAAGTGACTCAGCCTCTCTGTCAAGTGGGGATAATATGGCCTCATAGGACGGCCGAGGAGATTCAGGGATGTATGTTAAGTGTGTTGCGCTCAGCATCTGGGAGGGACTGACGCTTGGTTAGTCAGAGGGTTTGAGTCTGATGTCACGCGGTGTCAGAGCCTTTTTAGGAAGATGGGAGCACGAGGGAAGGAAGGAGCATGGTCTCGTGGCCGCTGCCACCGGAGGTCACCCCAAGCTCTGGGCAGCGACCCCAAAGGCAAGGAGCCTGCTCTCCTGTAACTGCCCTATGAGGAAGGAACGGAGCCTGGAGGTGGCGGGGGGCGGGGCACTGCAGGGGCTCACCCCACTCCTGCCAGGCCTGCTGGCCTTGAGCCTGTCACAGAAAAATGCCGGGTTCAGAGCGAAGCCAGGGGCAGTTGTGGGGACTTCTTTCCTGGGACTAGGTGAGAGAGTGGCCCCGCAGAGAGGAGGAGGGTTATCCCATGCCCCCCATTCGCTCAGTACCGACCTGTTATTTAAATGACACACTGCTGGTGCCCCGGAAGGGGGACGCTGTTATCAGGGTGACTGAGTGACACTCTCCGAGGTAAGGGGCCCGCCCAAGTCAATCCAGATGTCATCGTGACCCCTTTAATGCCACATCGTGTGCGTGTGCGTGTGTGCGTGTGTGCACACACGTGGGGGAGGACCTGGGTAGACCGTGACTGTGCTAATCGGAGGACCGAACGCAGGTGAGAAAAGCCAGAGGCATCCACCTGGAGCAGGTCGGCCGGTCGGCACCCGGCTGCGTGTGGAGCAGACTTTTCAAGCTGGACTCTATTGACAACGTGGGAGGGATTATCCTGGGGGAAGGGCACTGTCCTGTGCGCCACAGGATGTGTAGTGACATCCTGGCCTCCACCCACTGGATGCCAGGTGCACCCTTCCTGAGTCGTGACAATCAGAAATGCCTCCGGATGCTGCCACATGTCCTCCGGGGAACATGTTCACCGCCCACGGAGAACCCCCGCTGCCGTTTCGAGACACCCTTCCCTTGGTCCCAGATATGCCAGGAGGAGTCAGGAGTCGAAGGTCTGTGAACTTGGCAGTGGGCACCAAGACGACGGACAGACAGATGAGCTCGATCTCCTCTCTGCGCACGACCAGGAGTCTGCAGCTGACGGCATCTCAGGAGTCTTCTGTGTACCGTCTCCAGGGCTCGGCCTGTGAGGTCTCCGGCCTCTTCTCGCTCTGGCTGGGAAGGGGCGTCAGGCTCCACTTGGAGGAGGCTAAGGAAGGAGGGAGGCCGAGGTGGGGGGCTGGGGGCACCGGCCCAGCAAGCAGCAGCATCTGCCCCACGCCCACTGCTCGCATCTCCGGGGCCCTGAGTTTCC
>NW_011888853.1:895844-899656 GCF_000151845.1 Pteropus vampyrus | reverse complement strand
GGGCACTGTCCTGTGCGCCACAGGATGTGTAGTGACATCCTGGCCTCCACCCACTGGATGCCAGGTGCACCCTTCCTGAGTCGTGACAATCAGAAATGCCTCCGGACGCTGCCACATGTCCTCCGGGGGACATGTTCACCGCCCACGGAGAACCCCCGCTGCCGTTTCGAGACATCCTTCCCTTGGTCCCAGATATGCCAGGAGGAGTCAGGAGTCGAAGGTCTGTGAACTTGGCAGTGGGCACCAAGACGACGGACAGACAGATGAGCTCGATCTCCTCTCTGCGCACGACCAGGAGTCTGCAGCTGACGGCATCTCAGGAGTCTTCTGTGCACCGTCTCCAGGGCTCGGCCTGTGAGGTCTCCGGCCTCTTCTCGCTCTGGCTGGGAAGGGGCGTCAGGCTCCACTTGGAGGAGGCTAAGGAAGGAGGGAGGCCGAGGTGGGGGGCTGGGGGCACCGGCCCAGCAAGCAGCAGCATCTGCCCCACGCCCACTGCTCGCATCTCCGGGGCCCTGAGTTTCCTGGAAAAACATCTTCGGAAAGGGCAGGGCTGGAGCTGGCACGGGGAGTTCTTGCTGGAGAAGCCACGGGATGCGGGGGCCGAGTGGGGAAGAGAATGTTATCACAGAAACCTGATTTCTCTACACACTCTATCAGCTCCCCATCTGTTCCTTGATTAAATGTATTGCTGTGCTCCCTCCCCATGTGCCCGCTGCCAGGACGTCTCCAGAGCCCTGATTACATCTGTGGAGAGAGCCTCAAACCTCACAGATGAGCGGGCCTATCGATCAGCCTGGCAGCTGACGTTTGTTTTAAAATCTGGAATAGAGCTGGCTGGGCGGGGGTCTGCAGGGGGCCTCTTACCCCAAAGGGAAGGTCCACCATGCCCTTTCTCTCCTTGACAAGCCAGGGCGCATTGCTGGGGCTGGCATCAAATACTGGTTCCAGCTCTGTGACTTTGGGCAAGCCGCTGCTCGCTCCTGACCTCGGTTTCCTTCCCTTTAGGTCTCGGGGGGTGCGGAGGCAGGTGATTCTGGGGTCTCTCCCAGACCCAACAGCCCCACGGCCTTGCCACTCCAAGCCTAGCATTCCCTGGGAGCTTGTTAGGAATGCAGGCTCTCAGGCCCAGACCAGACCCGCTGAATCAGAACCTGCGTTTTAACAAGACCCCCAGGGGCGGTCATCCACAGCTCCATGCACATGGCTCCTTTGGAGATGAACTTGTATAAGAAATCTCTCGAAGGCAATGAATCGCTATCTTCTCTGGCCTCCGAAAACTTTTATAGAGATTTCTTTCTTTCTTTTTTTTTTTCTGCACAAGAACCTTAACCTTGAAAAGGAACCAGCTCTGAAATTCCAGCCACTTCCTGTGGATGGAGCCCCAAGATGGCAATATTCACTCCATCAACCTTAACCGAAGCCTGGGGATAAAAAAGGATGAGCAGGACCTACTTCCTGCCCCTGGAAACCTGCTCTCGCGGAGGAACAGGCCGAGCCCTCCCTCTGGGCTGAGAAGGTGCGGAGAGATTATCGCCAAGCATCTTGCGCTCTCCTCGTGGGGTCTGACCAAATTCCCACAGGCGACACCAGTCTCTGTGACTCTGTCTTGGTTTCCTGGGGCTGCTGCAATAAATTACCAGAAAGTTGGTGACTTAACACAGCAGAAATGGATTCACTCACAGCTCTGAGGCCCAGAGTCTTAGATCTGGTGCCGGCCGGGCCAGGCTCCCTGGGGAAGCTCTAGGGAGCAACCCTCCCTGCCTCTCTCATCTGCTGGGGCTGCCTGCTGTCCTCGGCGTGGCCGCATCGCTCCATCTCTGCCTCCTCTTCTCTGTGGTGTTCAAGCTCCTTCCGCCTCATTCTTAGGACACTTACGATGGCGCGTAGGGCCCACCCGGATAATCCAGGATACTCTCCACTCAGAATCCTTCCCTTAATTACGTCTGCAAGGTCCTTTTCCAATAAAAGTCACAGCCACGGGTCTGGATTTGACACGGCTATCTTTTAGAGACCACTTTTCAGCCCACCGCACGCTCCGATCAAGATGTGGCCTCGCCGTGGGATTCTGGGTGAGTTATTCGCCGTGGCTGAGCCTCCGTCTGTTTCCTCCCTTGTACGTCGGGACAGCGAATCCCCCAGTGGCCGTGTGCTCGAGCGTGCATGGGCCTTATCTGGAAGACTTATCTGGACCCACCTCGGGGATCTCTCATTCAGTGGGTCTGGGGAGGGCCTTGAGAATTTGCATTTCCAACCACTGAATTAAAGCGGTGCATCTCAGGCAGCTAACAAAGTTCCCACCCCAAATAAGGACTAAATGGATAAATGTGGGTGAACAACCAACAGAAACGACGCCCCCCACGGCTGCCTGGTACATTGGAAGAGAGCGTAGCCGAAGGGCCGGGCTTCCCTTGGAAGACGTCCTTGGGGGCAAGCTGGTCTGCGCATCTCCATCCGGAGCTTAGTGCTTGTGGTCCAACACCACACCGCCGTCACGGGCCATGCCTCTATCAGCCCTCGCTTATCGAGGGGTTCACCCCGTGGCACTTATATTTAAGTTAACAGTGACCAGACGCGGGTGGCCCAGATGTCTAGGAAAGTAGAGAAATCAGCTGGAGGAGGAAGTGATGATCTTTCTTCCAAAGGAAGCCCCAGGGAAGTGGTGGTGCTGGCAAGGTTTGGGGAGAGAAACGAACTTGGCAGCCGCTCTGCGGTGAGTGGGTGTTCCAGGCAGAGGGAACAGCATGGGCGATGTGTCCTACGACACATCGGTGTTGTTAAATCACCTCATCCAAGAGCTGAGGAGTGCGGGAGACGGCCGGGGACCTCAGCGCTGGCCAGGAGAGCCCCTTTCTGCTTGGGGGCAAAGACCTGCATCCTATAGGCAGTGAGGGGGATATTCCAAGGCTTTCTCTGGGAGGGTGACCTGTTCAGCTTCGCGCTGGAGAAGATCGCCCTGCGTCAGTGCTGGGGGGTGGTGGGTTGGATGAAGAAGAGACGGGACACAGGAAGGTCATTTAGGCAGCTAGTAAGACAATTCAGGCAACAGACGACGAGGACCGAGGCTGAAGCACATGACAGGCACACGTCTGGCTTGATGGATGATGGCGTGAGCCAGCAAAGGAGCGAATCATTAGTTAGTCCGGTTTCGCCCCGTCTCGGAGGAGGTGGACTCGAGGTCAGGGCCAGCGATGCTCTGGTGTCCTTGGGCACTTTACACCAAGAGCATCGGCTCTGCCTTCTCTGGACAGGGTGTCCAAACTCCCTGGCCCCTCTGCGTCCCCCATCTCCTCCTGGGGCAAAGGCGCATCCTCCGTAATTACATAGCACGTGTTCTGCCTAGCAGTCCCCAAATGCTAAACTGGTTAATTTCTGTGGAGATTTTTCTTCAAGCCAGCATGACACAGGCTTTAAATCAATTTGAAATCCATTGTCTGCAGATGCACAGGGAGAGGGTCCGTGGAGGACGGGTACCAATTATTCTCATCAGTCAAGGGGGCAGGAGAGGCTGTGATGGGCTTGGGCTGCTGTGGGGAGATGCAGGTTCCCATTACGGAGAAGGAATTAAAGGCTCAGGGCCTCGCAAGAGGGCTCAATGCTGAGTGCTTGGGGACACTGCTCGTTCTGCAGGGAAGGGGCCCCAAGGCGGGGTTGGGCGAGAGATGAAAAGTCGTCTGAAAGGGTCGGATATAGTCTGGGGATGCTGAGGCTCCTGCCAAGTTCAAGGACTTTGTCCCTGGCTCTCAAGGTCATTTTCTCTAGGATTCCCTCCATGAAATACATAAAGTTGGGGGTGGTGGTGGCGGTGGGTGGGG
>NW_011888853.1:889874-891439 GCF_000151845.1 Pteropus vampyrus | reverse complement strand
CTTCTTCCGAGGATTTGCCTTCACTTCTGGAAGTGAAAGCTCACGCACTGTCCATGCGTGCTGTCCCTGTCCCAAGCCATGTGGTGGGCAGGCCCTTTCTTGGTTCTCACTGATAAACTGAAGCCTCCCCTCCCCGCTCCTCCGACTTGTCAGAGCCTTTGGGATTCGGGAGGGCTTGACACTCCGCGCACAGCTCTGCAGTTCCCCCGTCCTAAAGTCCTTTGGCCCGCGCAACAGCGTCAACAGCGTCAACAGCGGTGCGGTGCTGGCCTCCCCTCTCCATCTCGCCAGCCCCTTCCCTCCCCCTCCCCCCTCCTCTAAGCCCCATCCCCCTGACCTCAAAGGCTCTGCATTGTCCTCTGTCGAGCAGGGAAGTTCAGCTCTCCCAGGCACCCTCACACCTCCCTGTCGCCTCACCATCCTATTGGAGACTTTCCCAAACATGGGGAGGGAATCTGGATTCCGGATGGTCCCAAATATCCCCCACGTCTGTGCCGAGAACACGGAGGCCTCTGTGGTTCCAGGTCCGCTCCGCAGAAAGCGGTTATGACCATACGCAGGGACATAGTTTCCTTGGGCGTGTCGTTTCCTGCGACCTCATTCCAAGCTGTAGGGTGGCTGCTTCTCACTGTGCTGTCCAGAAAGTCGGGGCTCCCTGAGTGGAAGTGGCCCGCCGAGGGACCCAAATGTAGCAGGGGCCCGGCGCACGCTCAGGCTGGCGCGAACATGCTTTCTGCGTTGCTCAGCTGCCAGGGAAGAGAGGAGGGGGTGACACAGGCACAGGGTCTGCCCAGGAGGTGCAGGGTGGGAGCTGAGGCCTAGGGGTAGATCTCTGGGCGGCCTGCCGTGCCAGAAGGGCAATTACACTGCAGCCAGTGGCAGTGGGGTGGGTAGAGGTCGGAACAGAGGGGGCTGGGGGAAGGGTTGAGTGAGCACCGAGCTTGTGGAGGGGACGGAGGCTGGAGGGGAGCCAGTGCCAGGGGCCAGGCTGGGCCTTGGGAGGCCTGTGCTTAGAATACCAAATGCTTCTGGATGCACTGACCTCCATCCCTCAGCTGTGGCTTCAGCCACGTGCGTCCGGACACAGCCACAGCGTCCATTCCCGGGGATCCCTGGGGCTCCAGTGATCTGTAAAACTAATAAATCCTTTGCCCAGCTGCCCCTCCTTGGCCGCACAGACTCCCAGGGGGCCCCCCCGCATCCGTGCACCGCGCTTCTGCAGACTGGCTGGCTGGGCTCCTCCCCGGGCGCTGTTAGCGGAAGGCCGTCCACATTTGTCTTGCACACGCCTCACGCTGGCCGCTTGCTCCCTGCAAAGCACCAGGCAAATGAAAACTCACGGATCAATGCCAGAAAAATGACCATCCCCACTCCCCCTGGGAAAGAGGCTTTCAACTCTCCCACCTCAGGAAGAGGAGTAGGGGCCAAGTGCTTTTAGTTCCTTAAATTCTATCTTCTTTGGGGGCGTGCATCTTGCAGCTTGGGGCCAACTCATTAATTTAGCTGTCGCCAGCCACTGAGGCAGCCACAATATATCGATGTGGCCACTGGGGCGTAAGGGCAGA
>NW_011888853.1:887402-889117 GCF_000151845.1 Pteropus vampyrus | reverse complement strand
TGTTTATGCCCTGGGCCAGCTCTGATTGTCCCGGGCTGTGCCAGTTGTCCAGTTACCCTGGGTAGACATTTGGTTGCTCTTTCCTGCTACATCTCTCCAAGGCAGGCCTCTGCCAGGGGCCTTCATGGACTGGGACAATGGCGATTTCCTTCCCCAAGGGAACTGAGACCTTTGGTGCTCGTGAAGCAAAATGCCCAATCCCGTTGTATTAGGCTTCTATAGAGAAACAAAACCAGTGGGGTGTGTGTGTGTGTGTGTGTGTGTGTGTGTGTGTGTGTGTGTGTGTGTGTACGTACATACGTGTCTGTGTATAAAGCGATTCCTTATAAGGAATTGGCTCACACAACTATGGAGGCTGAGAAGCCCCGAGACCTGCAGCTGGAGCCTGAGGGAATCCAGGGCATCAAAAGCCTGAGGACCGGGAGAGAGGGTGCCGTGGGTTCCCATCCAAAAGCCGGCAGACTGGAGACCCAGGAAGCGCCAGTGTTTCAAACGTTAATCTCATCCAGAAACACCCTCGCAGAGGTACCTGGAATAGCCTTTGACCGAATGTCTGGCACCCTGTGGCTCTGTCAAGTGGACGCAAAATGAACCATCACACCCACCCCGTGAGAAAGAACCAAGATCTAAGCAGAGAGCAAAGGAGGAGGGGAGGAGATGGCCATATCCAAGGTCACGTTCCTAAGCTGAGCGTAGCTGTGGACTTCGAGGGTGTTCCGACCAGTGGTTACGCGCCCAGCCCGGGTCCAGGCTGCCTGAGTTCTAGAGCCCTTTCTTCCTCCGCACAGCAGGGGGAACCCCACCTTCCTGATGGAGTTGCTCTGAGGACTGAGTGATTAAGCTCTGCGAAATGGTCACTGCTGGGCAAACAGTAGGCGCTCGGCAAATATCATCACTGTTCTCTCACAGGAGGTAGGAGATGCTACAGAGTTGGGTGACTGCATAGAGATGTCAGGGGAGCCGAGGCTGGGGAGCCAGCTCCTGCTCGCCACCCCGAGACCCGCGGGAGGCTCCAGGGTGGGGAGGTTTAAGGGAGGGAGGGATCTGTCTGGTGGCTCAGGCACAGCCCTGGCTGCCCTGGGGAGTGTCATTCAGCTCCTGCTCTGTCTTCCCCGGGGTGTCTCCGTAAGCACCAGAGTCTGGCAGGAAGTCTAGGACACACCTCGGCACTTGCGAGTTGTCAAAAATGCTTTCTCGAGCTGGCTTAAGCTCTCGGCTCAAGTGCGTGTTCTTGTCTCGCAGAACTGGCCTTGGCCATGGATGGATGAGGTGTTTGCCATAGCAGCACAGATCTGGGTCCTGGCCAGTGCTGGCCCAGGATGAGCTGCTCCCAGCCTCCGCCTCCACTTCTCGGCGTTCCATCTTCACAGCCAGGTAGAGATCAAACCCCACAGTTCTGAACCCACTGGCTTACGAAGCAGGACTGTGCTCCTGTTCACAGGCCCCGGATCCCAGTCAGCTCTTACCGGGAGCTTAGGGGACGTTAAGGAGGTGACGGCATCTTCTGTCCTAGGTCGATATCACAGAGGGACCCTCGTGGGTGGACGCAGAGGCAGGAGGAAGGATGACTTGACTCCTGGAGAGACAGCCACATGCGGCTTCCAGAATCCGGGTTCCCAGACTCCTGTCCTTACTGTTGGGAGAAGGGGTACTGCCTCTCTAGAACTTTGCAGCTGATGGGATGGGGGCCCCCGGCTGGGAAGCCAGCAAGTGCC
>NW_011888853.1:878558-886177 GCF_000151845.1 Pteropus vampyrus | reverse complement strand
GCTTGGCTTCCTTCTGGCTCGGCCTTCTCCCTGGGGTGTGTTCCCGTTACGTCCAACAGAGGACGCTGTGCTCCGCATCATCGTGAGCCCCAGGAGGTGCAGGGCACTGCTGGGAATTGAGGATTTGTGGGGGGTCCCCCCACACCTGGAGCTCACTTGCTTTCCCCGGAACCCTTGTTTTTCCCAGGAGCGGGCTCCGATGAAGGTGTGGGGGACCCTGGCAACTACCCGTTCGTGTTATCCACTACAAAACCGACATTTTGCCATTCCAGCCTCTTCTCCCCGGCAGGGCTCTGCTTCCTCATCGGGAGGCGGTACAGCCCCGCGGTGAAGATCAGGGCAGCCTGCGGCCAGACCATCCCGTCCAAATCCTGACCGCCGTCTCCCAGACTGTGTCACCACAGCTCTGTGCCTCGGTTTCCCCATCTGCACGGCGGGGATGACGTTCGGGTTGTTGTGCACGTTAAAGGCGTTAATATATGCAGAGCATTTAAGAAGGGCCCCATGAGCGTCAGCCCATATGATGACCAGGTTTTGCTGATTTGTCTCCGACCTCAGGCTTACCTGCCCCTCAGGGATGCAAAGCCCTGCAGGTCTCAGGATTACAGCTGCTCAGATGAGCCTATCCCCCCCAAGATGCTCATCAAGGATTCCTCCCACCCTCCCTGGGGCTTCTCCCATGGTTCCATTCCAGGGACCTCTGTTGAGCCTTGTGGACTGGGATTCGGACACCTGTCTATTAGGCTGACTCGTTGCTCTCCTGGCCCTGACTTGGAGGGTTCCCCTCCTTCGGGAAGCCTTCTTAGGTCTATAGGATGAGAGGAAAGAGCTTCATCCACAACATACCCTCTGGACTTCCGAGCACATCCTGATGGGACTCACTGGTATTTGTTAAGCCGTCCCGTTTTCGAAACCTTGTAACTTGTAGATCTGAGATTTGAACCCATGACCGACTGCATGAGTAACTAACGCCTACTCGTCCATCCTATAACTGTCTTCCTTTCTCTCGTACCTCACCTCCCACCCCCCCCCCAAAAAAAAATTGCATGAGTTCAAATGCACAAAGTCATAGAAATCATTCATTTCTTTAAATTTCGTGGTCCGGGTATCCTATAACCCCCGCCGGGGCTGTGAAGCTCAGGCTACAGGTACAATTCGAATCGCTGTCTACGGCAGCCAGAAGGTTCTTTACTGAAAGAGCCAAGAACGTCAGAGCTGGAGGGACCGTCGGACGCGTTCTTCCTACTCGATGCTGGGGAAGGGTGAGAGGCTGGCGAAGCTGCTGGTGTGTTAGCTGTAGGGTGACGAACAATGGTGACGATGCCAGGCCTGGGAAGGGTCCCTCCATCCGCCCCCCTCCCACGCACCACGTGCCGACAGACACGCCAGATCCAGCGGGGCCCCCGGTCCCTCAGCAGGCGGGTCTCAGGGAGCATGCGGATGCAGAGGGTCCTGGCCGTCACGTACCAGAGCCTCCCTCCCTCAGAGCCAGCCTCTCCACCGTGGAGCTGTGGTTGAACATGACACGCTGGTGAAGGGTATGGGCTTTGGGTCAGGCCAACCGGGTGACATCCCAAGCTGGCTGACAGGTGTCGTGACCCCGGATTCCACATCAGTAAAGTGGCGATTAACCACATCAGCCCCACGTGGTTACGGAGAGATTTAAACGTGGTAAGTTAAGGCACGCCTAGCATCTGGCACTCAGAATGCTCAGTAAATGGGTTGTTTCTACTTTTACTGGAAAGCAGAAGGAGAGGACAGTTCGGCACGATAGCTCCACTGCTCACGCCTTAGGGTGTTTGATTCCAGCCATGAGAGGACGCTCGGGTTTCCAGAGAGGAAGCCTCCAGTACCGGGGGGCCAGTTCTGCTCCTAAGACTCGTGGGAAGTGGGTGCGTTAACACCGCATGATCCAGACAGTCAGGAAAATAATTAAGTGCTAACTTGTCATTTTTTTTAATGAAGTTCTGGAGTTAGAGATTTATAATTGCTAATGAGCCAGGCTAATAATTAGTTGCTTTATAATAAGGGCGATGATCACTCAGACAGAGGCAGAGAGAGCCAGGCTCTGGCCTAATTTTTCTCCTGTAATTATGTGACATGCCCAACTGCCTGGAACTCCTCTCCCCCTTCCGTCCTTCTGCTCCAGCGTGGCGCCAGGCTTCCCTGGCACCGTCCCTGCTTCCCATCGCCCCCCGCCTCTGGACCCCAAGAGCCCGGCGTCTCCTGCCAGGCAACCGTTTTCCACTGCCTGCCTCCCCTGCTGTCCCGGTGCCCAGAGCCCACCTACCCTTTCTCAGGAGCAGGGTGGGCTGGGGGCTGGTTCCCATAGGGCTGGAATTGAGAAGACACTTGTCTCTGGGCTGCTCTCCACCTTGTCCTCCACCTAGGAGAAAGGATAGAAGCTCCTGTCCCTCCGCGTGGTGACTTATAGCCGGAGGGGGGCTATCAGTAACGCTGCTCCTGTTGCAAGCAGAGGATGTCACGAGCCGTACCCCTCCGGGTGACGGAGCACAGCTGTTAGCAGGAAGGGAAACCAGCTCCGAGAAGAGTCTTCCCAGCTTCTCAAGGGCAGAGTGGAGCGAGCTCCGGGTGACATGCCACGAACGTGGTTTCGAGTCCACGTCTGCCATCGCCTGGCTGAGGGCTCTGGGTGAGCCTCTCCACATCTCAGGCCCCAGGTTTTCCTGGGCATAGAGTGACAGAGCTGGACTAAGACGACGGAGAGGTCTCTTCCGGCACCGAGCCTCTAGGGGTTGAGGGCTCTGTGACATGGGAATGACTTTGCAGAGAAAGCAAGAGTCCGCAAGCACACCCTCCCCCGCCCCCCACAGTACTGAAATCTCCAGTAGCCCTTGGGACATGGGGACTCACAGAAAGGAGGAGTCCCAGGGGAGCCCATGAGGGAGCTGATGGAGACAGACCCAGAGGGAGGCCCTTCTGTCACCGTTCCTTGTGGCCCGGGACTTAGGAGAGCAGATATTTATCCTGCTTGGGGGTAGCCCAGATCTCGAAGCAGGCTCTATCTTTCTCCTCAGGTGCTGGGCGGGCATCCATTTTTGAATCGAGCAGGTAAACCACAATCTTGAGTGTTCATTCATTCTTCAGTGCTGGGAATGGTTATCGCCCTGCCCGCCCCCACCTCCTGGAGCCTCCCGAGGCTGAGGGGACCCTCTGAGATGTGACATGAAACTAGTTAGAAAACAGATGCTGTGCACTAACCACACGGGGTTCACTCGCCTGATGTGGGCTTGTGTCCTGAGGTCTATGACAGGTTCGGGCGGTCTGGGACCTTGAATGGGGAAAAAAAAACATTCTTATTTTCATTACACGTAAATAAAATGTGTCGTTTCCTTTAATAATGGAGATAGGCGACAAACCACAGAAATATTAGCAGCTCTCGGGTGTTTCGTACCAACAAAAAACACAGATATTTTCATCTTATGCTACAGTCGTGGCAGATATCTCAAAATATCGCTTACGCTCATCACTACTTTGAAATTATGGTAGTTATTAGACCTGCAGCTAGATCTTGTTTTTCTCTCTCTTTTTTTTTTAACATGTTAATAAAAGAGCACACGAATTACCATATATTAGATTTTTAAACTACTAATTGCTACAGATTTGTTTTTTTAATCTTTCGATAACCGTGTTTCGATATAATTGCTTTCCTTTATAAGTCTATATATTCTGTTCTTTCTTTTTTCTCTCCCCACCCCACTTTCGAAATCCGCCCTTCCTTCCCCCCATCCGTTCCCGCCATGGGGCATGGGGAGGCCTGCTATGGAAAAAGATTGATAACTCTCGCTGGAGGCTTGACAGAGAGGGGGGCAGGAGTTCAGAAGGGGGCAAAGGTGTTCGTGTGACCTAAGGGCTGGGAAGGAGAAGACGGGAGGGAGAGGGCTGGCCTGGCCGCCCTGCCTCTGCTGGCTTCCTGCTGGCCAGGTAGGTGGCTACGTGGGGGACCCAGGGGCTGAGCGGAGCGGGGGGGATGTGCACAGTGTGCTAACCCTGAGCCTGTGTTCCGGTTCCCACCGCATTTTTTGGATTCTGTACATGTTGGATTACGTTCCTAGAACCGAAAGAAGAACATGGATGGAGCTCTGCGTATGCCTGGCCGTGGGGTGTGGGGTGCGGGGCAGGCCGTGCCGTGTCCCCACCCCAAGCCGTGGCTGCTGTTGGATTCCTCCAGTATGGTGGCCAGGATTGCAGAGAATGCCCCTCAGAGGCCGCCTGGACAGTAGGATTCCTTAGTGCCGACTCTCCCGCCTGCTTTCTTCCATGACAAAGACCGCATTCTAGGAGCATTTTTGTCCGCTTTTTCGTTTTGAATGTTTTTGTTCGTCCATTCAGGCAAATAGATCGAGACTCTACTTAGGGCGTGACACTGCGAAGCTATCGTGAGCTCAGGATAGAGCTGGGGAGACACGCACTGGGCAAATGGTGCACCCGTAATTAATTACAGTTAGCTAATAAACAATAGTGATGAGTAATCGATGTCGGGGGTTGTGAGTGATTCTTACAGAGAACTCCGCGTTCGATGGCAAGCCGGGCTCTCGGTGGTCCCCTGCCAACTGCCGCTGTCACGTGTTACTTGCTTCAGATGTTCCATTTCGTGGCCAACTTAAAATTCAAGATTAGATTCCCTGGACCTACAATTGTTATCATAAACTCCGGATGTCTTAGAACAGCTCTGATTTCAAGAATCCTATTCCCATGTGCCCTTAAACCATCGAAGCGCCAACAGAATGCTGTCTCCCAGATGGCCATGTGTACTCACACCAAATCCTCTCAGGCTGTGGGTCTTGATTTGGGGTCTGGAATATGTCTTGTTGGGATATCCTACTGCTCACCCACTCATGCTTCCTCCTCCCTCCCTCCCCTCCTTCCCTCCTCCTTCCCTCTCCTCCTTCCCTCCTCCCCATCTCCGAGTCATTTTGAAATTAGGGTAAACAGCACAGAATGAGGAGGTAAGGCTGCAGTATAAAGAGGTCGTAGAATACATTCTTGAGCCAAATAGGAAGAGTGTTTCTTCCCTGCCATTTGTATAGATAATTGAGCATTTTCTGTTCCCTCATGCAGTACGGCCCGTCTTCAAAGACTCTTTGTGTGCGTTGCAGAGGACTGAGTAAGTTGTGAGCAGATCGGGCAAATTAAGTCTGGAGGTAAAACTCTTCCTGCCTGGAAGAAACGGGGCTCACTGAGGAGGCAGCCAGCGCCTTCAGTGGGGTGGGCTCGGATGAGGGTGTTTTTGCTTTGGTTTTTCAAATAGGAACAGATTTCTTTACCAATGGCTGCTGTAGTATAGAATTCTGGCCCACTAGGCTTCACTCACAACTATGGTTCATACCAGTGATGGGTAACAGCTAGCTGCCACTTATTGAACACATACTAGGCGCCTGGCCCCTAGGAAAGCATCTTTATGTGGGTCACCTCATTAAACACGAATAGCCCTGAGAAGCATGTACTGTGTTTTTGATGAAGAAACAGAATTATGGGGGGTAAATATCACACGGCAGGCCAGTCACAGGGCTAAGATTTGAATCTCGAAGTCTGACCCCAGCCCTTAATCTTAGATACCATGCAATATTGTTAAGGGCAGGGCCACCCCAAAATTCAGAAACATCTAAGCAGAGGGAAGGCTTTCAGGAAGAGAAAAACTCCTGGGCAAACTTTTAGAAAGAGAATAACATAGCAAGGTGAAGGGTGAGAGGGAAGGGAACAGAAATATACCTCTCACGTATACCTGGTATGTGCCGGAAGCTTCCCTTACACGTTTCCTTAATTCTAAAGATCACATGAGTCAGGTAGAACGATTCCCATTTTGCAGATGAGAAAACAGAGGTTATACAAAAACCTAAGATTAAAGTCAGTATATGGAAGAACTGGCCTCCTGACATCAATCCTCATATTCTATTAATTCCTTCATTTAGCAAGCCGGCAAGGGGTGGGGGAGTCCGTAGGATGGTAGGGAACGGCTGGCGTACGCATCAAGAATGATGTTAGGAATTGGCTCCAAGATGCCTCCTCCAGGAAGCCCACGAAGATTGGTAGCCGTTTTGGTTTAATACTCTCTGAGAGCCTTGAGCCTAGCAGACCCTTTAACAAACATTTGCTGAATGAAACTTGTGAAACCGCGATTGAACGAATACACACCTATTTGAATATCCCCATAAAAGAGCAAGCGTGCTGTCTGGATTGGGGACATCCCGCCCAGCTCTCTGGCTCTGGTTTTGTCTTTGGCCGTTTCTGCCTGTCTCTTATCCATCACTCTCGCTTAAGAGCCAGAAGGGAAATACCCTGCCCCAGTGCTCAGCTGCCGTTGGGCTTCAGAGGATAGTATTTAAATCCTGTTGAATAACCTGTTTCCGTGGGCGATCACAGCCAGGTTAGTAAATTCCCCACACGCTCCCTCCTTAGACAAAATGGACATCCCAGGTCCGCAGAAAATTAGCCATTGTCCTTTAATGGGAGAACGGAACGGAGCAAACAGCGGCACTTTAAAAGAAACTTGTTCCCATTCAGACAAAAAATTCAGCCCACTGCTCTGGGAATTTCTGGTCCATGGCCGATTTCTCTCCAGGTATAAAGGAGAAAATAAATACCCTTGCAAAGCAAGTGATTAATTTCAGCCAGCATGTTCGAGGCTCCTGCTGATGGCTGGCGTTTGGGCTCTTAATCGGTGGCTCTGGCCAGGTAGGGAGTCCCATCTCTGAGATTTCAAACTGGCAACTTCTCGGTCAGCACGTGACTTTTGGGCTCAGAAGGAATATACCTCTTCTTAGGAGCCAGAAGGTGGAGGGGCAGTCAGCGAGAGAGGCTGGTGGGCAATTACTCGTTTTTTTTTTTTTTACCCTGGATCTTGGTGACTTTGACCCTGGCTTCTATTAGGATCACCACTACCACCACCTCCATGCCATTATTAGGCACCACTGTGTGGATCACTGTGTGATCCTCTACAGAAGGATCCGGGGAGGTGTATGGGTGTGCAGGCGTTGGTGAACTCAGTAGCATCCATTGTTTCTGAGGGTGGCTCAGAAGATTTCCGGAGGATGGTCCAGGTCTTAGGCCCCTAGTTTTTGTTCTATCCAGCAGCCCCAAGAAACAGAACCGCCTTCTCCCATTTGCCCAGAAGCAATCACATTTTATGAATCGGTCATCTATGGCTGTGTAACAAAAGACCCCAAACTTGGTGGCTATTTATTCGGTCTTGATTCTGTGGGTTGTCAGTTTAGTCCGGCTCAGCTGGTCTGGGGCTTCTCTTGATGGGGACCAGGCTTCTCTGAGCTCAGTAGCTCAGCTGGTTATGTGGGGACTAGCTGGTCTAGGATGGCTCAGCTAGGTCAGCTGAATGACGGGGCCTCCTCTCCATGTCGAGTGTCCCCTTCCACAGGCTAGGTCAAGCTTGTCCACAGGTGGCCTCAGGGTTCAGAGGACAAAAACTGAAGCTTCACGGCCTGAGAACTGAACATCATCAACTCTACCACATTCCATTGGCCGAAGCAGGACACAAAGTCAGTTCAGATTCATGGGGTAGTGTGGAGGGTGAAATAGTGTCCCTCGAAAATTCATGTCCACCTGCAACTTCAGAATGTGACCTTATTGGAAATAGGATCTTT
>NW_011888853.1:873755-875253 GCF_000151845.1 Pteropus vampyrus | reverse complement strand
GTGTGAAAATACTAAAAAAACACTGACTTGCCAACTTTGGAAGAGTGGCCTTTTTCATGTATTAGTTAGATCTCCATAAAACTGTGATGACAGTTTATAAAAAAATACAATGAAGGCGGGGCGTCCAGTGAGGAGGTCTGTGAGCATCCAGGTGGCCGAAAATGGTGGCTCGGGAAGGGTCCCAGAAGTAGAGTCAGCAAGGAGAGATGAAAACACATGGATCGAACAGAATAATAATAAATGGGGAAGAATGAATGATTCCTACATTCCGAGCTGAACAAATGGTGTGCGTTGTGCCGTTTACTGGGATAGAGATAACTCTGTCGGAGGCAGGAAGATCCAAGTTTGAATTTGGACGTATTACATTTTAAATGACACGCGTGGAAATGTCAAACAGACAACAGGTTATACGGAAACTTACAGCCCTTGGGCTGGAGAAGTGAAATTGTACATAGAAGCATCTCCAGCAATGAGACTGGACGAAATCACCTAGAGAGAAAATATCCAGTAGGAGGGTGAGAGAATTCAGGGCACTTGGGAGTTCCGACTTCATCAAGTTGGGTAGAGGAGGCAGGAGACGAGACGGCGGAGGAGACTCTGAGGGTGCAGCCGGAGAGGTAAGACGTGCAGGATCTCGGAAGCCGAGAGAGGAACGTTTCAAGGGGGAGGAAGTAATAGACAACGGCTGGTGCCGATGTCAGCATTAGGGATTTGCAGCTGCGTTCCTCAGCGTGGAGGTGTTCGATGGCCTTGATTAGGGTAAATTCAATGGTGGCAAAAGAAGCCAGATTAAAATGAGTCATAAGGGAAATAACAGGGACTCGGATGCTGGCACATGATTCACAACTGCCATGAGGCAGAAGCAACTCAAGAGTCTGTCAGTGGAAGAACAGATAAATAATCTATATCCATACAATGGAGTATCATCCAGCCACAGGAAGGAAAGTTCTAATAAGGGCTGCGACATGGCTAAACCTTGAAAGCACGTTAAATGAGAGGCCAGACACAGAAGGTCACGTGTTGCATACCTCCACCGATAGGAAGTTTCTAGAACAGGCAAATGCACAGAGACGGAAAGTGGAGTAGAGGTTTAAGGAGCTGCGGGGAGGGACGAGTCCGGAGTTACTTCCTAGCGGTTACGTAATTTGTTTGTCAGGATGGGAAAGTTCTGGCAGCGGTGATGGTTGTAAATGTACTTAACGCCACCGAATTATACACGTAAAAATGATTCAAACGGGAAATTTTATGTTCTGTATATTCTAGCACAATAAAAATACATTGTAAAGAGTGAATGAGAGGTGAGCGTGTGGAGACCGTGAGCGCAGATCATTCTTTTGAGACGTCACGCTGTGAAAGGAAGCGGGGAAGGAAGCGGGAGTGTGGAGGAGGTGTGTTGGGGGGCAGGGGGAGCAGTCGGGAAGGATTTTAAGGGCCTGTGCACGGATAGAAGGAAGCGAGTCTTTAGAGCGGGAGAAAGGAAGAGCAAGGTCCCTCGAAA
>NW_011888853.1:864732-871962 GCF_000151845.1 Pteropus vampyrus | reverse complement strand
TGTGGGTCCTGAGAGAGGTGTGCCCAGGGAGAAGCCAAAATGAGAATTGTGAGGGGGCCATACCTGCTCCTCCAGGTGGGTGGGGAGCATCCAGCCTGGGGCTGGCCCTGGGAGGCCGAGGGGTGAGCAGCCGGGCCCTGGGCTGAGCTCGCAGGCACAGGGCTGGGGGCCATCTCTGCTCCAGGCTACTCCCTTCCCTCTCTTGCCCCAGGCACCGTCAGGGCCACCCAGGGATTCTGTCCTCAATCCTGAATCTCCGAGGAGGAGACAGGGGAGAAGACACGCTGGGCCAGGAGGCCAGGGAGGCGGGGCCTGAGCTGACTCCTCCCCTCCTCCCTGTCCCTGGGACTGCCTGGCTTAAGGACTTGTTGAAACTGGAAGATGCCAGACTGACCCTCTGAGCCTGTGCCCCTCACCTGGGTCCCACAGAGGAGGTAAAGAAGAGTCCAGGGGAGGCCCATCCTGGGTGCCCTGGTGGCCGGACTTATGTCAGAGAGAAGCAGGCAGAACTGGGCAGGAGCTGGCAGGCACCGGAGCAATGATTAAGTCTACTTCAGATCATTTTCACACCTGTCGTGTCACCCAGGTCCCAGCTGTTGGATTCTGTCCTGGGCTGATGGCACGTGCCCAGAGCCAGTCCTGAGAGCCACCATCTCTAACCACCCTGCTCAGGGTCAGCTGCTCCTCCCCCACCCCATCCCACCCCCACCAGCTCTTTCCTCGTCCCAGAGGCCAGACTTAGGGCCAGGACGGTGACCAGAAACCCGTGCCACCTGGCATCTTAGAGCCACAACAGTGGGAAGAGCCAATGACAGCACAATCTCCTTGCTTTCCGGTGAGGAAACTGAGGCCCAAGGCTGGTTGGTGGGCAAGCAGAGCCAGAACCCAGCCTGTGATCCGACCCTGGTGTGCCACCTGCGTGTACAAGTACCACCTTCACCTCAGAGAGGGGACATCCTCCCAGCCCCCTGGGCTTTGGCCCAGACTGCTTAGCCGTGGATCCGGGCCTTCCTGCGCGTAGTAGGCTGTTTAACAGTATCCCTGGCCTCCGCCCACTAGAGGCCAGCAGCACCCTTCCTTCCAGGGATACGACAATCAGAATCGTCCCTAGACATTTCCAGATGTCCCCTGGGGAGAGGAAGAATTGCCCCAGGTTTTACAGGCTCTGGCTTTGGGACTCTCCTGGAAGGGAAGCTTTTCTTCTAGATTAACATAGAAAGCTCTTTAACTAGCCTTGTCCGAGGTTCACTCTGATGTCACCATCATGAGGATGGAGTTGAGGAAGAAGGCCCTATCTTCTGGGCTAACAGAGCCCCTCCCACATTTCTGGAGATCCTGAGGAATATTCCAGAAGGTTGGAGGAGGAGGTAGATGGGCAGTTCCCAGAGACCTGGACGCCCCGGTGGAGCGAGTCTAGCTCCTCTTCTCCCTCCCCTCAGCTTCTGGGCGAACCCTCCCCCGTGGTCTCCTGCCTCAAGGTGGCGGACAGGAAACCACTAGGCTTCCCCGCCAGAATACGCAGTTTTAAATCCCACCCACCAGCTGTGTGACCTTGAACCTCTTTTGTAACCTCTCTGAGCCTATTTTCTCATGTACAAAAGAAAGTTCATACCTGGAGAGTTCCGAGATCAAAGAATACCTTTGTGGAGCCTCAGGCGCAGAGTGCAATATCTGGCAGCTATAGTGTTTTATTTTAACCAACTACGAGCAAATCCCTGATCTCTGGAGTCCTCGTTTGTTCCCACCGGAGCCATAGGAAAAACAGGTGACTCGCCCGAGGGAGCAGAGAGAGTTTCGAGAGAAGATCATGAGTGAAGAGAAGGAGCGTGTCTGAAAAGGGGAACTTTTCATGCTTTCGCGAGTTATTAAAAACCGTGTTTAGTCTCCCGTGTGACCACGGCGAAAGAGCTGTCACAAAATTAGCTTCAAAGGTGGCGGCATTCCCCAGACGTTTGCTGCCGACTCTGCTTCATAGGATTTAAATCCCCGTTGAGGGGCCACCGTGGCTGCCGGCAAAGCGGGGCCCGCTCTCTCCTCGAAAGAGATCAAAATCCTCTCTCAGAGATTTGATTTTAATTGTGATTGTTCTTATTCATCTTGAAATTCATTTGAGGCCATAAATCCACTCATCCTGCCTTACTCTCTTAATTCTATGGGGATTAAAGTGATGCAAAGAGAAACCATAACTTCTGAATCCAGGTAAAGGCGTTGGCGTTTTGAATTTCGGGAAGAGGCGGCTTGTTACGAGGAAAGGTCCTGAAAATTGTGTGTTCGGGCCTCCGGCTCTGCTTCAAGTTCTTTAATGGGCTCGGCAAGTCCTTTCAGATACTGCAGGGATTCTAAACGAAGCATAATTCTGCCTTCAAGGAGCTTACAACCTAAAGTTTTTTTGCGGACCGGTCGCCAATTCCATGCAGAGCATCTCAGAAGAGAATCTTCCAGAGAGAGTTGGGCAGAAGAAATTTGTCTCTACAAATTTCGGCGCCAGCTGCGTCCTCCTGCCTGAAATGTCCTTCCTCTCACTCATCCATTCCTTTATTTGCAAAAATAGCTCCTCTTTATTCTTCAAAACCCTGAGAAAGTGCCACCTCCTCGGGGGGCCTCCCAAGAATACCCCGCAAGGCATGAGTTAATCTCCCCATCTGCACTGCATTTGCTTATTGGATAATTTCCTGACCTTAATATGCAAACTGAGACTTTTCGCAGCGGTGAATGATCACAGGGCCGTCCGGCCTCTCCAGGTACAGAAGCGGGAAGGCTCTGTAGCTCCCGGGCTTGGTCGATAGCTTTAGACATCGCGATAGCCCGGGCCTCCATAATTAAATTTTACACATGAATCTGAGTGGGGTCTCTCTGCAGCGCTTCCCGTGAGCCTTGCAAGGCTAATTCAGTGAAGACACAGTGGGGCCACAGCCTCTGAGGAAAATAAAAATCAAATGGCTGCCACCTGCGGGCTGGGCACTGAACGTGGCCGTATGCTAATGAGGGCACCCCGCGGACCTTGAGGGGCATCGTGGGAACACCCTATGTCTTGTCAGTGAGTTGTCGCCCCTCGTGGGCTTTCACAGGATTAGCCCCCATGTTGCCAGGACCACGTGTGGCTCTGCCAACAGGACCGTTGTCCCTGGTTCGGGACGATCTGATGACTCACCACACCCTGATATCGGAATGAGCCGGAGCATCTCCAGTTAAGCGTCTGTTGAGCGGGACTGTCCGAGGCACCCACCTTGATTAAATCGGCTCTTCCTGTGCTCACGCTGTGGACACTCATAATTTTAGAGCGTCCCTTGGGTCTACCCTCACCCTACAACTCCATCCTTGAAACTTGGAAGAGAGAAAGCCTGAGCCCCAGGATGGGGACGCTGACCTTGCTTTCGGACTGTTCTTTAAGGAGACGTAGATAGGGTAACCCCTCCTTAAGAGGCGCTTGTATTGTCCGCTCTGTGAGGGAAACGGTGGAAAGACCTATCATCTGCTGAGCACCAGGCCAGGGCTGCTTGGACTTCCACATGCAGATGAGTCTCCTGGGCACCTTGTTGATGAAGCTCCTGAACCAGAGATGCGGCGCGGGACACGTTTCTGCCTTTCTGGAGAGCTCCGTGGACAAGTGCCAATCTCGAGGAGCAAGGGTCTGCGAGCATCATCTCATCTCGCCCTCACTGCGACCTTCTAAGGGGGGGATGAGGACCATTTCGTGCCAACTAGGGTGACCATCTACGCCGGTGGGCCCATTTGGGACATCAGTGGGCAAAGCGGGACCAGTCGGTCATGCCACGGAATAAACTTTAGTGTTTATTGCCTCTTAGCAAGTGGGAGAACTGAGGCCTACAGAGGTGAGGGGAAGGGAGCCCGAGGGATGAGGACCATGACCTCAGAAGGGCATGACAGCCTCCCTGTGTTGGGAGGATGGGCCTTTTTGTGTTATTCTTCCCATGTTTGGAAATGTAGTATTACAGGTGACCCTTGATGTCCAGGCATCAAGGAGAACTCATTGCTATGGAGACTATGCAGGCTTTGAGGCTGGTGGTGGGGAGGCACACTCTGGCCCCGGGGGAGAACGTAGGGCCTCATCGTTAACCCCAAATTCAGGGCCCGTAGGATCCTCTCGGGGAGCCGGCTCACATCCAAGTTCCCAGAGTCTGGCGTGAGCCTGGAGGTCTGGAAGCAGCTTGATTCTGATGCTCACGTGACCCCCACGTAGGTGGCACTTGGGCCTCTCTTGGGAGAGGTGGAGATCTAATGCAGCCACTGGACCAGAGGGACCTCAGGAGCTCCGGTCATCGGAAAGCAGGGCCTCTATTGACTTTTCAATCATAAATGATACTGTGTGGCTGAGATCTCTCTGTCCTCCAGAATGCTTTTGGGACATAACAGAACAAAATGATTACAACCATTTGGGCAAAGAGGAAGTAAGCTTTCTTAAGCATCTTACTACGGGGCAGACTAGATGCCCTGTCTGTAAAATCTCATTTATCCCTCTATCAACCCAAATAGCTAGGCATTAATATTATTCCCATTTCAGAGCTGAGAAAATGCAAACTCCGCAAGGTAAATCGACTTGTTCAAAGCTGCTCTTGTAGACTGAAATCATCTAACCCACGTTCTCTCCACGATGTCTCTTTGCCTCTAACACAGCACTGTAGGGACTCACTATAAACACATCGGCCCATTTGTCAGAACTGGTTAAGTCCAGCCCCGGCAGGAGGGCCCGTGGCCATCGACGAGGCCACATGTCCTTGCACGCACACATTGGTTTGTCACCTCGACAAACATTGCTGCTAACCTCCACGCTCGGCTTGGGGACATCATAGCAAAGATGACAAACCCAGGCCCTCCCGTGGCCTCCCAATGTCACTCACTGCCTGTGCCTGGAACGAACCATGGCACCAAGGACTTGCCCAGATGCTGTGCTAAGAGGCTCGACCGAAGTTCAGCCTGGCTTCCTCTTGCATTGGTCTATGTCCCTGAAGGTCACTCCAGCTCTCGTGTTGAGTTTCTGCTCAAGAAAATGCAATTCTGCCAAACTCTGGTCCCCGTTCTCAATTTTCGGTAGCCTCTCTTGTTCCCTCTCTGTCCACCTGAAAGGGTCATCTTTGTTTTAGCTAAAACAAAGATACTCTCAGTATCGTTGTCTTGGTTGGGGTTGAGTCGTGTTTATACTGGAGACTCCCTCCCCTACTGCGGCCATCTGAAGAAAATCTGTCTTTCTGCCTTTTGTGAGTGTCCCATGCTATGTTCCTTTGACACCGGCTTCTTTAGAACACAGAGATGAGGTCAGAGAAGGCTCTGGAAAGTGGATACGGGCTCCATGCTAAGGAAATTGACTTTATCCTGTGGCCAGTGAGGGAATAATTTTGTTTATGAAGCCGTGTGAAACAAGTTAATGTTCTCTTACCCGAGAATTCTGAATATTCGCAAGAGCCAGCAGCTCCTCCCAGTCTTCTCTGCTCTGGGTTAAACACCCCGGTTTCCGTCTGAACCCCTCCCCATCCTGGTTGTCCCTCCTGGATGCACTAGAATTGGGGAAACCCCTTTAGTCTCTAGTGTCAAAAACACAAGCATTTTAAAAAATAAATGTAGTGAAGACTGGTCATTTTTTTTTTAGCTGTCCAGAGCATCCATCTACTACGTTCCCAAGTAACAAGAATTCCCCGTTGTGAGTCCTGGTGGGTGGCAGGTGACCAACCATCCCATTATCCACCCCGGAAGTAGGGTGAGCGCACAGAGCTGGGGTCAAGTACTTCAACGCTCCCACAGAGAACCTGAGTACCGAGGGAGTGACACAGACTCGTGTGGGAGGGTCACTGCAGCAGCTGAGGGAGCCCCGGGTCTGCCGTGGGGGTGGTGGGTGGTAATGGTGCAGCAGCTGAGCCCCGGCCATTCCGTCTGCCTGCCCCTCCTTTGCTTCTTCGTGTTCCCAGCCTGGTTCTCACCCTTCCCACCAACTCTATGAGCCTCCAGCTTTCTTTCCAAAACAATCTCTTTCTGCAAAAGTCAGCTACGGTTGGCTTCTGCGGCTTGCTACTGAGAACCCGCCCGATGCACCAACAAGAATTCTAGTGGGTGACTACCACCACGGCAGCATCAGAATATTCAGATGGTCATGGCATGGGGCGGGGAACAGAGACAGTGGGTAAAGGGCTCCCCCCAGGATACTCGTGACTTGTTGTTTCAGAAGAAAGCCTGCAGGTGGGGAGCTCGAGGCTCATGGAGGTAAACTGGCCAAAGAGCAAGAGGCCAGTGTTGACCATACAGGGAAGAGACAGCACGTAGACAGAAAGTGGTACCTAAGAAGCGCCTGGGCGGCCGGGCATTCCCCGAAGTGACAGCTGTGCCAGATGGAACATTCTGTTGCTGGGGTAGAGGCAGCGATGGTTTAATTAAATCATTCCTAGGCTGGTAGGAGGATTAGCTTTTCTCTCTGTTTCTAATGTTGGTTAAATATCGACAGGACCTCGGAGGAAAGCTATGTGCAAAATGCCATCACCATATTTCATAGAATCCAAGACGCTGCCGACTGTAAGCTGCATCATTATTTTATGTACCAGGAAAGAAAAAAACCTGCCAAATAAATTGTGACATTGATTGTAAACTGCGGCCAATTCTGGAAATATTAAAATATGAAAAACTCAGTCTTAGAATCAATATAATATGGTAATACCAATAAAATACTCATCTCAGCTCTTATTTATGAAGCCCTATGCCAAGCTCTTTGGCTTTGTTTTCTCACTGAATCCCTCGGGAGCTCTATGTGGCAGGTGCTATTATGATTCAGCAAAAGCGAGGCTTAAAATTTTGAGTAAATTGGTCCCCCAGCCAGTAAATGATGAGTGTTGATTCTTGGGCTCTCTGGCTTCTTTTGAGCGAGATGGAGGAAAGGTCAGAGCTAAGAAAGAAAGAAACTTGTCTGGTTGTAGATTGCTAGAAATCATAGATGCTCAATAAATAATTGAAGGGAACGGCTGGGCCAAAGAGCAAAAGACATTCGATTGATTTTTGGTGTGGAACAAACGCCGCTTTCGTCTGCTGCTCACTCTTTCTGAAAATCTAAGTACCAGGTAATACGTGAACACACTTTCCCTTTGAAAAATTAAGGCGCCGTAGTTAAGGCTGAAGTCCCTTAGACCACTTGCCTTAATCATGGTCGTCTCCCCCTACCGCTAGCCAGAGGTCAAGAATACAGCCATTTTGGTTTCATCTTTCTGGATGCTTCTATGCTTTAATATATAT
>NW_011888853.1:860081-864462 GCF_000151845.1 Pteropus vampyrus | reverse complement strand
GAGTAGAGATTCATTGTGTGAATATGCCACACTTTATCCATTCCGATGGTGGAGTTTGGGTCTTTTCAAGTTTGGGATTTTTATGAATGAAGCTATTACGAATCTTAGCACGCAAGTCTTCGTATGGACATATGTTTTCACTTCGCTCAGGGAAATAAATATATAGAGGTGGAATTGTTGGATCATATGTTAAGTCTATGTTTGGCTTTCAAAGAAACTGCCAGACTGTTTCTCAAAGTGGTTGGTCCATTTTCCACTCCTACCAACAATGCGCAGGATTCCAGTTGCTCCACGTCCTCACCAACACTTGGTATGGTGAGTCTTTTTAATTTCAGCCATTCTAATAGGTGTGTGCAGTGATATCTGATTGTGATGTTAATTTGCATTTCCCTGATGACTAATAACGTGGACCATCTTTTCAAATGTTTCTTTATTTTGGTGAACTATTTCCCCCTTTTTCTATCGAATTATCTTTGAGTTGCAAGAAACCTTTATATATTCTGGATACAAATCTTTTGCCAGACGTATGAGTTGTGACTATTTTCTCCTAGTCTGTAATTTACCTTTCCATTTTCTTGATGGTGTTTTGAGGAGCAGAGTTTTAAAAATGTTGTAAAGTACGACTTACCAATTTTATTCAGGCTTTTTGTGTCCTAAGATATTTTTACCTGTGATAAGGTTACAAAAGTTTCTTTTATGTTTTATTGCAGAAGTGGTATAATTTTTAATTTCACGCTCAGGTCTATAATGCATCACACTGGTTATGCCGGTCCGCCTCCCCCATGGCACGAATAACCATGAATATTCTTAGGTGGGGTTAAAGAGGAGTCAGACTCTTCTAGTCAGATGCAGGAATGAAACCCACCTCTTCTCTTCCTCTCTCAACTCCTGCCCCTCCTCGCGGCCTCTTGAATCTCCACCCATCCATCAAAGCCTGCTTTTGTCGTGAACCCGCCTTTGACCGCCAATGCAATGGCGAGCTTGCCCACCTCGGTACCGTTCCAGCCTTTGCTGTGTGCATTACTCCACTGGCAATTGGCAGATCGTACCTTGTAGTATTAGCTTTTCATGGGCCATCACTTAAATTTATGTGATTAAATTAAAGGAAGTGATGTATGTGTGCCCGTCTTTATCTAGTGCTTTCCACACAATACCTTAATTGTCGCTTGGCTCGTTTGTCACCCATGCTAAGCTGTGGACTCCTTGCATAGAGACGTCATCTGTCACCCTCGTATCTCCAGTGCCCAGCACCCACCCGGGGGGTGCTCGACAACATTCGAATGCATAAATATCTGAAAGCGTTTTTTAAACTGTCAAGCACTAAATACTCTTGGAGTATGGTGACGACGAGTTTTGATGATGCTGTTTACAAGTTATTTCCCCAGCGAGAACTGCATTTTCTTCTTCCACAAGCTCATCACGAGATGCACCCAGCTGCCTGCGTACTTGCTAGGCAATTGGCCTATACCTGCCAATTCATTTTAAGGAGACTCTGGTGGTCTCCACGTGTCCTGGGCGTATCTCTTGAAACTTGCAGAGAGAGAGCTCCAAGGTGGAATAGGGACAGCAGAAGGGTCTTGTCCCGTTCTGCCACTTACTGGGTGGGTAACACGGGCAGGCGCCCCATCTTCTCTGAGGCTGCTTTCTCATTTGCGACACATGGGGCTGGTCAGCTTGATCCCACAGTGCCCTGGACAACCTCCCATCTCAACACAGGGCCACGTCCTTGGTAGGGACCAGGGAGAGCTGGGGGGTCAGAGAGATGGTCACAGACTCCACCTCTTCCACAAGAAGTCTGGGGAGAGGAAGGGGAGGGCTGGGGATCAGTAATCAGCGACGGGGAGGGAGCTCGGAGCAGAACCGATCTCCCTTTAAAATTCCGGGCCGGCGGCGTGTGCCTTGGATGAAGTTCAGGTAATTGTGCTGTCGCTTGCCTCCTCCCTCGCCCGCCTCTACCCTGCTCCGCGCTGCCAGAGTGATAATAATTGGGTGCTGCTGCTTAAACTCATCAGCTCCCGCTTCCTGAAAGGAACGTTGCAATTAGCAGTCCTCACCCTGTAATAAAGCCTTTAATATCCACTTTCATGGTTCATATTACAGTCATTCAGGCCTGTCCCCTCGCACACAGCCTGTCAGGCAGCGGGGCTGGATGCCCGCGAGGGAGCTGCCCCACTGACTGGCTTGGCAAACGCTTGCTCCCAAGGTATGATCGGGGGCAGGCAGCTGGGGAATGGTGCTGGGAAATGAGAAGGGAGATCTCAGCCCTCCGTGGCTCCAGAGGGCCAAGGAGGGGGGCAGGCGGGGAGGGGCAGTCAGGCTTCCGCCAGCCTCCCAAGCTTGCCAGGGATGAACTCTTCCCAGAGCCACCTTTAGTCCACTGCTGGAAATTTAAGAAGAGAAGCATGAAGATGGCGGTGGTATTGAGGCCAAATGGACGATTCCGAATGTCTGTGCTTGTGCCCACCTGCTGGGGCAGGTCGCAGACCTTGGATGGGGCAGGCCATCCCTGTACGGTGGCAGTTGGGATGCGCTTGAGTGGGAGCCTCTGACCGCTTGCACCTGGGTGGCGGCCATGCTGGAGGCACCTGGCCTTCCCTACAGCGTGGCCGGGCTGCGATCGGTCCCTCACTTGTTCAGTTGTCAATTGACAAACATTTAATAAATGCTACGTGCCAAGTGTGAAGATAAGTAAAATACAGACCGTGCCTTCAAAGAAACAAACAAAGAATAATAGGTATTAGATGGATACTCGAGGCAGGCGCAGGGGTAGCCTAGCCTAGAGGAGGGAGAGGGACACCGAGGGCTTCCCGGAGGAGGAGTTGTCACATGTGGCAGACAGTGGCTACAACCACATTTCCGTTCCACATGCTCTCTCAGGACTTTGCCACTCCCTCCTTAAGGGGTGGCATCTAGGTCTGTCTCTTTCCCTTGAACCTGGGCAGGCCCTTGTGACTTCCAAGGTTTCATTGGCAAATGCCAATGACACTTCTGCTGATTTCTTTTGAGATTCTTGCTCACGACGTGGCTGACGTGCTGGGGAAAGCCCATGCCACATGGAGAAGCTGACAGCTCCAGTTAAGGTCTCAACTGACAGCCAGTAGCCACCCTCAGACATGTGAGTGGGAGAGCGCTCAAGGTGACCCCAAGGTCAGCCACCATCCGACTGCAACCATTTGAGAGACCCGGAGCAGGAACCGCCTATCCGAGCCCAATTGAGCCCAGAATTGTTAGCTACAGTCATAAAATGATCGTTGCGGTTTTAAGTCACTAAGTTTGGGGTGAGTCATTACCTGGCGATAGATAACCAGAATACCAACCCTTAGGGTTCGAAGGAGGCTGACCCCCTTGGTAGGTGAGTGGTGTTCCAGGCAAAAGTAACGACACACGCAAGACACAGAAGCATGAGGCAGAGCTTTACGGTTAGAGATGCACGGAAGCTGGTATCGCCATGGGCACCGTGCAGGGAGGAGGCTGGAGGGAGGGAAAGGCACGCAAGACCGGCCAGCATGGGGAAGGGACTCTCTCCTGTGTGTCATGGGAAGTTACTGAGATTTTCGAGCAGGAGGAAAACACAGTCGTCTGGATTCTAGGAAGAGAACCAGGAGCAATATGAACAAGGGAATGGAGCGAGACGAGGCTTATTCATTCAATAAACCCGCCCGGCTTCCAGCCCCCACGTTATGAACTCGTTCAGGAAAGGGAGGCGGTGGCAGTGAAGACGGAAAAGAGACCCCTGGGATATTTAAGGTATAAGATCAATTTTATGGCCAAATAAATAGGAGAGATGAAGGAGAAGAGGGTCTCCCCCAGTTCTCTGCATTGTGGGAATAGGGAGATGCCGGCCCCGAAATAGAAAATAGGAAGAAAAGGAGGTTTAGAGAAGAAAATAAAGGGTTCGACTGGGGACCCAGGAGTTTTTAAGTAGATGAAGATATTCCACAGGCACCTGGATTTACAGATGCCAGAGCTCCGAAGAAGTGGCTGGGCTTTCAATGCAGAGAGGAGATTGACTTGTTAGCGTGAAGCCAGGGAAGAAGGTCCCATGAAATGCGAAGAGAGGAGGGTCCCGGACAAAATCCTGGAGGAGCCAGTGATTGAGGGTGGAGGAAGAAACGAGGAGAAGCAGTGGGAGGGGCGAGCCTGGGCAGAAGCCAAAGACGGCCAGGGGAAGGGGTCAGGGGTCAGGGACGCCATGCACGCGGCAGCGTGAGCAGCTTCTGGTTTCCCTTGTGTCTGAGGATGGGGAGGGGCGGGGTACAGGGGAGGGGAGGAGACGGGGCACCCCTCTCCCGGAAAAGCATAGGTTGGACACCTCCCTCCGGGGCAGGCATCCCTAACTGTGGAGGGAAAGGGCGGACACAAGGCCGAGGGCTGAGGCTCA
>NW_011888853.1:854898-856836 GCF_000151845.1 Pteropus vampyrus | reverse complement strand
GTAGAAAAATCAGCTAAAACAAGTGTATTTGTGGTAGAACTTGAGAGTCCCCAGTCCAGGCTGGAGCGGTGTAGAGAGCTCCAGCCCAAGGGCACACACGGTTCTCTCTCTGCTGCCATCAACACTCAGCCCCTAGTGAGTCCACAGCGCTGGCTGCAAAGGCGTTGAGTCGAAGCCTGGGAGAGGATTGTGCCCCAGCAGTGGTGAGGTAGGGACTTGAAACAGACACTGCTTTCTGGGATTCGAAAGCTTTTTTATTCCGGGCGACTTCTCCAAGGCGTCTTCTGTTCCCACGCTGCCATTTGCGTTTTTCACATAAGGAATTATGTCCCGCATCGAAGGGCACATGGGGGACCACACGGGGTCCTTCTGCCCCATGGCGCTCTCCCTCTCCTGGACTGGGAGTGTCTGGATGAGGGTTCTCTCACCCATGGAGTCTGTATTACACGTGGCCAGAATCCACCTCTGGCCAAGCAGCCGCCACAGCTGGGCCATCCTCAGCTCCGGCCCGCACAGCTCTGGCTGCTTGGCTGAGGCAGGGCTCCAGCTGCTGCCCACCCCTCTGGGCCCCTGGCCAGCGGCAGCCTGACGGCCTCCAGCTCAGCAGGGCTGGATCCTCTATAGCCAGTTCTGGGAGGAGGCATGGAAGGAGGTTGGAGGAATGGGGATGGGAGCAGCTGCAGCCCTCCCAAGCGCTCCCTCTTACTGGCAAGGTGAGGGGTGAGGCGTTCGGCCCTGCTCTGCCCTCTAGGTGGCCCCTAGTTATAATCGGGGTGCTCCATCTTCACTGAGCATGGGTGCCAAGGTTGAAGGGTTATTTGTGTCTGCTTTTTCGCCCCCTCCTCCCCCTAACCTGGCTACTTGCCCGGCTGCCCACATAGGAAGAGACCCACTCTAAGCAGAACCCGATCCCCTGGCCGGGGGACAGGGACCCCGAGTGGAGCAAGGGGTCGTCCTGAAGTAGACGTGGCCACTTCTGGAGTTCGGCATTTTGCCGCTGTGCTGCGGAGGACAGGACCTCAGCATTGAAGCCACAGATCCTTGGACTCAAATCTGACTCAGCAACTCACGGGCTTTGTGGATTTCAGGCGATTCGGACTCCTCAGGCTCAGTTTTTCCATCTGCAAAGTGGGATCAGCCGACCGTTCCTCTAAGAACGTTGCAAAGATAAAACGGTAGAGCGTGCGTGAAGCCTCCGGTCCGGATCTTGGTTGCCGGCGGCTGCCCAGACCGTCAGCTCCTTCCATCCCTCCTCACGCGGAACGGACACCTGTGTATCCTGTTCAACCAGGGCTTCTCGTCCTCCCTCCCGCCTGCCTTTCTCGTTCCTCCTCTCTCCTTGCTCTGTGTGTCATCTTTTAATCATGTCACCTTTGTAGTTAGTCCTGTATTTCGCTGAGCAGTAGAGGTTTGCAGCTCTCTCCGTTTGCTTACCCGATAAATATTTATCAGACGGCAAATATTTACTCTGCAGCAGGCCACATGCTAGGCACTGCGGTTACACCCGTGAGGAGGATAGGCATGCTCCCAGCCCGCGTAGAAATCACAGTCTGGTGAGGAAGACAAACGTTAAAACGTTCGACGAGTCATTCTAAGAAAGAACAAGAGTGAGCATCACTTAGCACGAGGCAGGAAAGGCTGCTCTGGGGAGCTGGCACACCTGGAAGACTAAAGCCAGGCAGACCCATGGGTGTTGGCCTCTGTCTGTAGACGAGAGTTCCCTCCTCATCCACCTCTGCTTGTTTATTTATACATCCACGTATCACTTTATCCCCCCCAAAATCTCCTGCCTGGCACTTACACTAATTCCACAAATAGAAAAATATAGTTAAAAAAAAAAATGAGACCAAAGAAAATAGAGAAACCTAAGGTCAAAGGCAGAGAATGTGTAGCTGCTGGAGCCACAGAAACCTACCTGTCACTAAAAATGAACCACAC
>NW_011888853.1:842963-853332 GCF_000151845.1 Pteropus vampyrus | reverse complement strand
CGGGCTGTTCACGTGAGTCTGTGCAGATTGTCTTCCCGGCCCAGCTTTCGGTAAGAGCTGAGCGGCAGACAGTTCGGGTGTCTGTTCTCTAGGGTGTGGATTTTCTGTTGCTGACTAAGCGAGATTCAGATGCTCTGAACAGCCCACCGAGGGGGACGGGGTTGGGGGGCGGGGAACAGAACAAAACCAAACCAAACCACATACTAACACTTGGAGAAAACCAAGACAGTAGATGTTAGGCTTGGTATTTATGATGGGTTGAATTGTGTCCCCCCCCCAAAAAGATGTGTTGAAGTCCTACCCCCTAGTATCATGTGACTGTGATCCTGTTTGAAAATAAGGTCTTTGCAGATGCACTTAAGTTAAAATCAGGTCGTGATGGATTAGGGCGGGCCCTAATCCAGTGACTGGTGTCCTTAGGAGAAGGACATTTGGACACAGACACACAGAGAGAGGACAAGGCCGTGTGAAGATGGAGGCAGAGATTGGGGTGATGCTGCCACTCCAAGGGACAGCCGGGGTCACCAGAAGCTGGAATAGGGAAGGGAGACGCTCCCCTTAGCGGCTCCAGAAGGACCACAGCCCTGTGACAATCTGATATTGTACTTCTAGCCTCCAGAACTGTGACACAGGACATTTCTGGTTTGTGGCACTTTGTCATGGCGTCCTTGGACATTAATACGATATGCTTTTGTGAAAAGTAATGCTCCTAGTCAAATGAGTCACCCGAAGAGACAGAACCCCACAGAAGCAGAAGTATCTACAGAAGCAGGTACTCAGGCGGGGTCAGAATTTTTCCTAAGAAACAGTCAGTGCTGACGTCACTGGGACTACTTGCAAATATGTAGGCTCTCACTCCTTCTAGAAACTTCATAGGATCGCATATCCCACCCCCATAGGTCTCGTCACATGACTTGCTTTGACCAGTGAAACGTGAGCAGATGTGACACCTGTTATTTGGGAGCAAAAGCTTTAAGAGTTAGTGTGTGATTTGTGGGGTTCTCTTTCTCTCTGCTGTGAGAACAGCAATGTCCCACACGGTGGGTGCTCCGGCAGCCTGGCTCCTAGATTGGGGTGGTGACAACCTGGGGCTGAGCCCCAGCCTGGCCACGTGGGCATGAGAACAAAGAGAGATAGACATCCTTGCATCTTTACTCAATTGGGATTTGGGAGGTTGTTCATTTCAGCAGCATATCCTATCCTGTCCTGGCGAAGTAAGCTTTTTTGCAAAGCAGGAGTGACCAGGTACTCACCGTGGTCACAGATAAATCTCTAATGAAGATCATGGTGCATCTGATTTTAAGGAGCGAAGCTACTTATAAATCCTACAGGGCGGTTATAACACACATCCTTACAGAACCAAAGAAATTAACTTGCGATATAGAACTGCTGAAACATAAAGCCACTGCGCTGGGCGGCTGGGAGGCGCATCTATCCAAGACAAGCTGCTCTGCTTCAGAGTAGTTATTCTTAAGCCAGTTATGCTGACAGTAGTTAAGAAATGGAAGCCACAGATGGGCTGAATCCACTTCTGCCCCGTGACAACGAAGGGAGAACAGAACACGAAAGAAGCTACGCATCTTTTTTTCTTACTTTCTCTAACGCGAGGGCATGCCTCCAGATAAGCCAAAGGCGGTTCCACATCATTAAGATATATATTCAAAGGAAAGAGCCCAGAGCACAGTCTTGTTTTACATTGCTCAGAATTATCACCAGATCTGCTGGGTGACTATTCATGTCATGTCTGACACTTAGGATATTACCAAGCCGCCTACATTAAGCTCCTAACTGTGGGCCAATAACCAACTCCTTCCACAAAGCCGGAAGTCAAGGAGGGTCCAAAAAAAAAAAAAAAAAAAGCTGCAAACAATCTGAGCTTCTTCTTATCAGATTTCTCCCAAGATGAAAATGGTGTCAAAGGGACAAAAAATGGAATCACCTGTGGATACCCATCCAGCCCTCTGGGACCATTACTGGTGTGAGGAACCTAGATTCATAATGGATCTAAAAACAGAATTTCACACTGGAAGTCAAAAGGCCCTCACTTCGTTTAGAGCTTCTCAAGGTCCTGATCGATCAGGTCCAATGATTGGTAAATCTTTCCCAGTCAGGCTCAGCTATAGGATGCCCGTGGAGAGGGGGCCACAGACTATCTCAGCCAGGGAAAATCCTGGGGGATCCCTCTGCCCACCGCTCAGCACCATAAGACATCACAACCTCCCAGAGATAAGGCCTTAAGCCTCCAGAAACCCAGGGATGCGGGTGTTTATCCAGCTCCTCTCTGTGAAGCTCTGGGCAAACACCAATTAGTTCCTCCTCCTTAGAACTCTGCCAGAGCCCAGGACACCTCCTCCGGAGGGCAGACCCTCCTCACCAGCTACCAAGGTTTGGGGAACAAAATCTGGAGCCTCTACGCCCCACCCTGGCTGGGCTCAGCATGCAGGATTTGTCCCGAGGCCGTGGTGGTGGCTCAGCTGTGTCCTCTGTGACCCCAACCCGGAATTGAAAAGTGTGGCTGAGTCCGAGATTATGTTCATCGACAAATCTATGCGTCTGGGAAGAAAAGAGGAAATAGGGTGGATGAGGAGGGGTGTTGGCTGAGAGGGAGGGAGAGAGGGTGAGAAAGAGAGAAAAATCTCACAGATTTTAAATATAGGAGTATAAATATTTGAAAATCTGGGGAGCGGTACATGTGTGGAAAATGCAGATTGGGTTTCCTAAGTCAGATACCAGGAAATGAAATTGTTCATTCTCTCGAAAGATGGTGAAGAGAAGACCATGTCTATTAGGCATCTTTCTCTCTCACACACACACGCACATGCACACACACAGAAGCACACTCATTTATATAAGCATAAAAAACAATGACGCAGAAACATGAAAACATGTGCATTGATACCCAAACATATAGACACGGAAATACATTAAAGTACGTATAAGTATCTGCCTTTTGCTCAAAGGCACACATCCCTTGATTCGTTCAGAAATATTTATTGAGTGCCTCCTATGTGACAGGGACAATGCTGGGTTATGAGGGAGTGGCAGTGAGCAGGACCACAGGTCTTTGCCTAAGGGCGCGTGTAGCCTGCCGACGTGGCCGAGACCTAATCTCACACACGCATGGAGCTGGGGCCAAGGAGGTGCGTTAGGGGTTTGGACCGTCTTGGGCTCACATGGACTTTTAGGTCTCTGAAAGAAGGTGAAGGCTTTGTATGTTTGTCACTGTGTCTCATTACCACGGTACCCTCAATTCCTGACCCATGGAAGATGAATGAGTGAGCGAATGAGTGAATGAATGAATAAATGGCCTGCCAACTAGCAACAAGGTAGACATGGCCTCGGGCCCCCAGAACTCCAAAGTCCCATTCCATTCCTAGGGGCTCCGAGGCACCCAGCTTTGGAAGGATCGACCAGGAGGAAAGGCACTAGAACTTTCCAGTTCGGCCAAGCTGCCTGCCAGCCCTGAACCTCCTCCAAGGCCTGTGACGGCTGGTGGGACAGGGGGCCAGTCAGGCCGCAGCTTGGAAGCCAGACTCTCTGATGAGCTTTACAAATCCGACGCCCCTCCCTCTGTCCCCAAAGGGATGAAACGTCTTTCTTCTTCCGTCCTGGAGCATCGCCCACCACTGGGTGATCTTGTCCGGGGTTCCAAACGCTGTGCAAAACCTGGTGGGCAGTTCTCCAGCTTCAGAGGTAAAAGCGTGGCTCTTTACCGGCGGGTTCCTGGTACACCTACCTCCTCACTGGAACTCCTCGCTGCCCCCTCATCGCCATGGAAAGGCGAGCCCCGTGATTGTCAGCGAGGGCGGAGCCCAGGGATGGAGGAACGCCCCACGGAGGCTGTATTCCATTTTGCTCAGTGCGTGTGTGTGCGCGTGTGCGTGTACGTGTGCATGTGTGTGTGCCTGTACGTGCGCATGTAAGTCTGCGTGTGTGCACGTGCAAGTGTGTGCGCGTACGTATACACGTGTGTTTGTGTGCATGCGTGCATGCGTGTACGTATGCATGTGTGCATGTGTTTGTGAGTGCGTGTGTGTGCGTGCGCATGTGTGCGCACACGTGTTTGTGTGTGCACGTGTGTACACACGTGTGTTTGTGTGTGCATGTGTGCACGTATACATGTGTGCGTGTGTTCGTGAGTGCATGTGTGTGCGTGTGCATGTGTGTGCGTGTGCATGTGTTTGTGTGTGCGCGTGTGTGCACACACACACCTGTGCATGCAGGAGTTAGAATGGGGCCAGGCGGCAGTAGATGCTGTGGGCGCCCACCCCTATCCCTCAGACCCGAGCCTGTTGTGTACTCTGGCCAACCTCCAACTGCCAGGATCTGTTCCTCTGCCTGAGGGCTTCTTCCACAGGTGCAGGCGGCATGAGCAGAACACTCCAGGGGAGCTAGAGGATGAAGACCCTTTGGGAAGAGCCCTTAACCGAGGACGCCTGGGACTTGATGTTTAAACACCAACCTTGTTCCTCTGGGTGAGATGACTCTGTGGAGTGTGTTTTCTGGTGTCTCTTAGAGTTTACCTGTAAGAGTCATGGCCAGTCTCCCACGGGTTAGCTGACTTATTGCAGACGCTTCTCCATGCCCTCCCCGCCCACTCCCCCACCAGGGGTCCCTGGACTCCCGACTAAACTCCAAGCACTTGAATCCTTTCTTGGAACCTAGTTTAACACATAGACATGTGAAACACCTTACAAAGTCTAGCTGACCCTAAGCCAATGCTGGCAAAACCTTCCTTGGGCAAGGTCAGTGTCCCCAAGGGGCCAGCCTTCACCGGAAGGACGAATGAGGGGTTTCTCAAGGGGGACAGGCTGTGCCTGGAAGGAAATGGAGAAGGCCGTTCTCCGCTCATGACATAGGTGGAAGACAGTTTCTGGGGTCCCCATCCCTTCCCCCATCAACTCAAAGCCAACACTGATTTCTTGGAACCTAAATGAGGTAACGAAGCCACCTGGGGCTCCCAGTGGCTCTTCTGAGGCTCTTCATGGTGGTTTCTGGGCAGAAGGAGGAAGAATAGCCTACCCTGGGGAATATCAGAGAGCAGGCACAGGGGTTGTTTGTTTGTTGTTTGTTTGTTTTTCCCAACTCGACCTCTCAGTAACCCAAAGAGGCAACCAGTTTTCAAATGCATATAAATACATTCCGGTATGTAGAGGAAAGAAAAGGTTTGGCTTATTTAATAAGAGACTTTGCTAAAAGACAGTTGGTTAGGGCTGGGGTGGGGAGGACTAGGGGACAGAAGGTGATAATTAAAAAGTATAAAGTTGCTTTTGGAGGCGATGACAGTGTTTTAAATCGACCGTAGTGATGGCTGCGTATAGCCGAGAATATATTAAAACCATCACATTGTACACTTTAAATGGGTGAATTGTATATGAATTATATCTCAATAAAGCCGTTTTAAAAAAGGATGGTTAGACAGAGAAAGAAAGATTTAGCTTTGAGGCTGGACAGAAATGGCTTCGGGTTCCAGCTCTGCCACTACGAGCTCCATGTACAGAACATCCGACCTCGAAAACTCGGCTTCTTCAAGTGAAAATACTTTTCGTGTTGTTGAGTAGATTTAAGAGGCCTTAGAAAGCACTTTAAAAGTTCTTGGCACGTAAATAGTAGTGAGTTTTAATAATTTTAATAATTATAATTAACAGCTGAAAATTATACAGAACCTGCTGCTAGAAATCACCACCGCATGTTAAATTCTCATTCATTGGAAGAGAAGGTAATTAGTACTAAAAAAAAAAAAAAAAACACTTGCAAAATTATGTTTACCTAGTAACTTAGGCGGTTGAAGTGAAGAACTGGGTACGAAAATGGCTGAGAAAAACACTAAGTATGACGATAACTGTCTTAAAATTCCTGATCTCGAGAAATGGTCACAAACGAAGGGGGTTGCGGGCCATTAGAGAAAAATAATTTCTCTCCAGTTTGGAATATGAATGGGTCAAAAGCGGGTGAGCGGCTTCTGACGACAATCAGGTACGTGGATTTTGGGTGCCGAGGCAAGAACTGGAGACCGATGTGCTTATCAAGTCCCGGAGGGTGGCTGTTTCGGTCGAATCAAGGAGACTATTCGTAAGACTTTTTACTGAGGAGATAGCTCAGTAGAGCCTAAATCACGTGGAATTGGGAACTAGCCAGGGTACCGTACCACGCCTACGTTTTGTATTTCTTTCAGCTCTTGATACAGATCGAATTTGTTTATTCATCTCATAGACAGGGGAAAGAGACCTAATTTGTATTATTATTTTCCTTCTAGAGGAAAAGCGATCATGGACCAGGAATACGTATTTTATTTTGTTTTAATACCTCTTCTTGCTTATCCATCTCCTAAATGCACAAGTTTTCCCAGGGAAACATTTAGATTAAGATGCTACAGTTTCTTGATGCTAGCAGAAGACATGAGACGCACGGGTCAGAGACACAGGACAGTTTATCACTGCAAGAGCGACAGGCGGAGTGTGGTTGTTTTTTGCAGTAGTTTCCCAAGGCCCAGTGTCCATAAGGCAAAGCAGAGGGCCAGGTGGCACCCGTGCACACACAGTAGGGAACCCTGAGTTTACGGAACTTGAATATTTTACAAAGGACAGTAATCATGCCTACCCGTTGCTCCGGAGGGTGACACTATGTCTTCCAAAGCTGTTGGAAGCAAACATCCTTACAAAGATCAGAACGAAGGCAGTCAGCATCTCTGCTTGCAAGATAAACAGAAATGTGAGAGACTCAAGGAAAATTGTCTCCCGCCACTCAATAGCTGTGTAATCTTAAGCCTCCGTTTCTTCATCTGTAAAATGGGGATAAAAATATATCTGGCACGAAGCTGGAGAAAATAAGTGAGATACCAGTTTAGGCTTCCAAGCACAGTTTCTGGAACACAAAAGACACTCAGAAAATGTTTATTACTTCCTCCTGGTGCCTCCCCCCTTAGCTAAATGACAGTTGGGTGAAGATTTCATTTTGTGCAAATTCTCATTAGAATCTATTAAAATAATATTCGTATGAAAACCTCGCCATCATTATTTTGTCTCAAGATGGCAGCCTTCCCGGCAAATGGAATCTAAGTGTGTCTTGATCCCATTAGCGGGGCATCAAACTTGATCAATTTCAGCCCGAAGACTCACCATTAAACAATTAAAAAATCCTAAATCTTTCAGCTCAGTGGGTCTCAGACTTTGTTGCATCTTTAAGTCATCTGGGGAGCTTTAAAAAATGCCACCGTTTCCATCCTCTTTGGGAGTGGGACTAAGCACCAGTGGTTTCAAAAATTCTCCAGGTGATTCCAACAGACAGCCAGGGACAGAACGGTTGCTCTTGGTGGCTCTCGCTCACACTCAGACAACTGGGAGAGTTTGCATGTGCTACTTTGCAATTCTGAAGCGGTTTCACCCGAGTGTAATTGGTCTAACTCTGAAAAGGTCACTAGACATTTGCAAGTATTTCACCCAGATCAACAGAGAACTGTGGCCCGGGTGAGGGGAGTGGGCCCATGGAAGAAATTGAAAGGGTCGGGGAGGGGTCTACTCTCTCACAGAAGATAGAGGAGTGACCCTGCGAACTTTGGAATTCCACCGGGCCTTGAGAACAGGGCTCTGTACACCCTGGGCGCTCAATGAATGCTTGCGAATGGTCTGGGGCTCCCCGTCCCCTCCCAAGCATCAAGCATTCCGCGTGCACCTTCGCTTTGAAAATAGCTCCGGTCCTTGCCTTGCTCCCTAGCGGACGAGATTATAGGATTAACTCTTCACCTCCTGGGCAGGCTATGGGGAATCCTCTCTCCTCTCTTTCTTTGGGTATAAACAATCAATAATAAAGATTTTCTTGCTTTCTTCTCCCGCCTTTCTTTGGAGTTGTTCTGAGGTGGTTACTTTTGTTTTGCTGACAGATCCTAGAAGAGAAACTAAGACAAGGACCCAGTGCTGGGGATGGGTCGGTGTTCTCTGTGTCCTGTCCTGTGATGCTTCTCGCCCTGTGATGCTGCGGGTGAACGTCTCCCAAACCCCTCCCATGCCCTTCTGTTGGCAGTAAACAAAGCTGCACAGGAGGGGGGACCCCCCGGGGGCCCCCAAAGTCAGAATTTTAAATTTGCTTGGCCCTGGTGTTCCATCTCCCTCACTCCTAAACATGCAAATTACTCAGGTAATTGAGACACCTGAAGTCCAGGTGAGCTTAACTTGTCTACAGAATTCGGGCTATGTGACAAATTACCTGAAAGTCAGGTAATTTCGGACAGAAGAGCCTCCTGGATGGAGCCTTTGTCGCCAGACTCATATGGCATTTCCCTCTTGGCGCCCGGCTGGAACGCAAGGCACTTCAGAAAGCAGAGGTATGGCCGCCCCTGAAAGGCTAAGTTGATTGTCACTCTCTGCAGGAGCCGCTCCCTGCCCGGTGCCACACTCCACAGCCTGATTGCCTATTCCGAGCCAGTTAGGGAGGCTGGGGGAGCCGCTTGCCATCACTGACATCGCAGCCATGATTCCCCCGAGGCTGGCTCCGAAAGCTGAACTGGGGCTCCCCGCAGGCCCCGACCATGAGGGGGCAGCCCTGGAAGCGGGCGCAGGAGCTGACCAGGGCGAGCATCCCTTCACGTCCCATCATCAGAAGGTGTGGACAGTGCGGGACAGGCTGCGGAAAATGGCCCGCTGGGGAAACTGAGTCCCCCTGTGACTCAGGAGGCTTTTTCCACCGTAACTAGTCAGGCCAGAGTGCGGGGACTGAGTAGGAGTCGGAGGAAGCGGTTTTGGGGACGTCTCTCTACTTCTTCTAGCTGAGCTCTGAGAGTCAGGAATGGCCGCAGCCTCTCTGTGTCCCCATCTCCATTAGCCTCCCTCCCCCCACCCCAGAGTTCATTATCTAGGGGTGAAAGCAGGGAAACGAGAGCTCGGCTCGCTCCTCTTCCTGGGCATCTGCTGTTCCATCCTACTCACCTGAAGGCTCATGGGGCCTCCATGAGTGACATCACTGGCCCGTCACCCCGGAAACCGGCGACAAGGTCAGGCATAGGGGCTTGATGGCTTTAGGTACAGAAGGAGGGGGCCGGGGTTTTGGGAATGGAGCTCAAGAGGGATTGGAATAGCCAGGGAGGATGAAAATGTAGCCAGCGAGCTTCCCAAAGCAGAGGCAGCTTTCTGAAGGTATGGCCGCCTCTGAAAGGCTAAGTTGATTGTCACTCTCTGCAGGAGCCGCTCCCTGCCCGGTGCCACACTCCACGGCTTGATTGCCTATTCCGAGCCGGTTAGATTTGTAATTTGTTGGCTCAAAGGTCGGAATGGACTTCTTAGGAAGACAAATTTCCTCCTGGCCGTTCCTCGGAGACTTAACTCTCGATACCAATTGTCCCAAATTTCAGCCCGGTTTCGGCTTTCTGTTCCCACTGGGAGCAGGGGCGGGGGTGAAGAGCAGCCAGAGGCGATTCAGAGGGGTGGGAGGGATGAGTCCAGAGGGTCAGGGGCTGGCCTGTGTGTGAGGACGGAGGACAAGCAGGGCTGACGGAGCCCCAGGAGGCGAGGAGAGAGGGCGCTTTATACATCACCAGCTCCCTGGTCAAAATGGAGTTTTACCTCCCTCAGCTTTGCGTTTCGAATTTCTTAGCAGTTTCATTCCATTCCCAGCCCAAGGAGCTGCGCTGGCCCAGAGGTGGCTTTTACCTTCCAGACCTTTACGCGACGCTTTCTTAGCCGTGTCATCTTTAGACGACTCTCAGCCCTGGGCCCGCGAACCCCCTGCCTCTCCACACGCACCGTGAATGTCACGGTGTCCCTAGGTGCAGGCTGACAAACCGGAGGACGAGACGTCCCACCCAGCCGAGCGGCCCTCCCCTGCCCTGCCCTGCCCTGCCCTCCCCTCCTCTCCCCAGCGGTTGTTTTTGGCTTTTGGCTTTTGCTTTTGCTTTTGCGTTTTAATGCTATTTGCACCAGGGCTCTCTCTTTCGGGCCGAGCCCCGCTCTGTCGTGCAGGGAGACAGCTGCAGGCTGTGGTGAGATAGAGCCGTTGTGTTGCGTTGGCGGCGGGCAGAGAACTAACTGCCGCGTGGAGGGAGCCGGGTGACGGCTTGGCAGGGGCCACGTGTGTCAGCTTCACCGGAGGATGTGACATCCGATTTCAATTCCGCCTCCAAGTGGGAAACTGACAGATGCCCTTCTGTGGAATGCAAGTTTTCTCTTCCTCTCCATCCTCTCTGCCGAGGAAGAAAGCTCGATTAACAAGGGGTATGATGATGCTTTTTCAACAGGATAAAGCCCTTCCCCAAATCCTTTCTCTCCTTGCCTCACAGAGAAGACCCTGACCTAGCACCCAATACGTCAGGCTGGAAATGCAGCTGGGTGGCCCTCCGCCTCACTAACCAGCACCCCGATGAGGGGGCGGCCTTTTCTCC
>NW_011888853.1:839834-841328 GCF_000151845.1 Pteropus vampyrus | reverse complement strand
TGCAGCAGCTCCCACCCCAGCATCAGGCAGCTAGGACTTGTGGGATCAGAGGAGTCAAAGGTCAGAAGCTGGCGGAGGAGGATGTGTGCACACACCCAGCCCACACGTTCTCCTTAGTATACGCGTAGCTCCCTGTGTGTCTTTCGGTGCATTTATCACATATGAAAACCAAAGATGCTCTGTGTTATTATTTGTTCAGCATCTATATTTCCCAATAGGCTAAGCTCCAGGAGGGCAAAGGGCCGTATCTGTTATGACACATGGAAGGGATCTCTGACATGGCTTGGCACCTGGCGCACAGCGGACGATAGTTACTGAATGAATGAACGAACGTGAGTATGCCTACCCCGCCCCTGCACTGGAATTATTTATTTTCATGTCTGCTTTCCTTCTAAACTGAGACCCCCATGACCACACAGACTGTCTTGTCCAGCTCTGTGGCCCTAGTCTCCGGAACAATGGCTGGCTCTCTATGTGCTTTTACAGTAGAACCCAATCAAATTCTGAAGTCCTGTGGGCCGTCTCTAATAAAGTCGTTTCTGCATGGGGAAGGAGGGACTGCTGAACCAAGAGTCTCCACTAGCCTGGGTTTTCACAAGCGTCCTTCCCCATGACGAACTCACAGAGTGTAATGCCTGAGGGTAGGACCCAGCATCCCATTTCCTGGGTACCAGAACGGAATGGGGCAGGAGGCAGCTTAATTCATCCGGTGGAGAGTCCAAAGCTTCGAGGTAAATAACTGTTGCAAAAGGCCTCCACTTAACCCTCTTTTTGGCAAACCTAAGATTGCGAGTCAACCCTCAATTAACCTCCTCTCCCAGATTCCGCTCAATGCAGAAGATTTTGCTTTGAAGGCGGGAGAGCTGCTTTAGAATTACCTTCGTCATTGTATTGATACCAAACCAGAATAGGTCAGGGCTCTTCCTGTGCCACCAGAAATACATAGTCACCGTGACCAGCTAAATGTAAAATGCCGTGCTGCAGGGGAGGACCGTCCCTGGGCCTGCCACGCCCAGCCTCCAGAGCCCCACCCCCCGGTCCACCAGGGCAGCTGTGGAAGCATCGGTATTTTGCTTAGAAATTCCATTAGAAGGATGAGGGCCCCTCTTGCCTCTTCTCTTCCACTGTCTCCTGGCATTTCTGGTCCAACCCACAAACCATCTTCGGTAGGCAAAATGACGCGTTCTCCTACACAGAGACAAGCTGCAAAGCCTAGGACGGTCTATTTTTGGAAAACTATTAAGCTCATATACCAACGTTATTTTTATCCCAAACTTTTTTTTTTTTCTTTTTCATGAGCTAATAGGCCAGTTGGCTCTGCTCAGGACACCTCCCAGGAAACAGGGAGGTGGGGTGGGGAGGTGAGGACATGCAAACCTGAGTGAGACCACATGAATAACTTAGGGCAGGTCACGATGCTTCACGACGTGAATAACTTAGGGCAGGTCACGATGCTTCACGACGTGAATAACTTAGGGCAGGTCACGATGCTTC
>NW_011888853.1:829375-839784 GCF_000151845.1 Pteropus vampyrus | reverse complement strand
GGCAGGTCACGATGCTTCACGACGTGAATAACTTAGGGCAGGTCACGATGCTTCTGCTCCTCCAAGAATGCGCCACGAAGATATCGATCTGCTTTGGTCTGTGCCCTCTTTATCTTAATGAAGTAGTGACTTTGATATTCTCTGAAATGTTCCAGATATACATTCTTTGACCGGGGACTCTGAAAGCCACAATTTCTCATCGAGGTACTTAAGGTATTAATGGGCAATGAGGAGGGGAATTAATGGGAAGGTGAATGAATAAATGATGACATATCCATGAAGGAATATCATGCAGCCATTACAAAAATATATATATATATGCAAAGTAAATTTAATGACATGGAAAATGCTTACGATATAATAGGACTTAGAACTGCATATTCAATATAAGCCACATAATATATGTTGAAAGCAGAACAGAAAGAAATACAGTAAATGTTTCCTTTTTTTACGCCTTTGGATTTTCCATATTCCTTGCAATGGGCCTTTATCCTATCTAGTTTTTTTTCATTATTCTAAAAACCTTTTAAAGTACAAAATGGGGCATTCTCCATGTAGAAATAAATTCTAATTATACAAAAAAAGATAAATTCAAATTATATAGGACTGAAAGTTGTTCCCTGCCATAACCATTATTTGTCATTTGGTATTTAGTCTCCAGAGCATTATATGTAATGTGTGTGTATAATATCCCTCTGTGCACATATGCTATCCACGCGTATACATGTACAGACATTTGCATAATATTATATGCATTATAAACATATACAGATATGTGTATTTATATACATATGAATTTTAACAACAAAAGGACATAATGAAATAACATTATACATATACACGTTATTGTTAGGATTATTTTATGCTGGGGAAATCAGGTTACTTTTCTTATGAAAATTTTTACCTTATTAAAATTAAAAAATTTTCTGAACACGCGATCATTTCACGCGATCATTTCACGCTCAGTGCAGAACGCTGAACCACACTTTCCCCCGCTCTCATGCCACGCTCACACGGACGCCTGTGCCCTTTCTCTCCAGGGCTTTTTTTCTGGTTGAGGGAGCAAGGTAGACACAGGCCAGAAGTGCCGGAGAATAAGCGACCTCAGCCAATGTCACCTTTGGTGGGGACGATCGCTGCACACGTTCTGTCCTGGTGCTTCTCCATATCTGGTGGGTGGCAGAATGGCCCCCAGACCCATGACCCCAGAAGTGGGCAGAAGCCTGGACCTTGGTATCTTTGCCAAGTTCCCTAGGAGAGTCCCTGTTATGGACAAAATTGTGTTCACCGCCCCCCCGCCCCCAAATTCAGATGTTGAAGTCTTAGTCCCCAGTGTGACTGCATTTGGAGATAAGGCCTTTAGGGAGGTAATTAAGGTCTAATGAAATAATATTTTCTGGACTCACCTACCAAATAAATGACTTCTACTTGAATCTTTATGTGTCTGCAGAATAATTGTTCCCCAAAGACGTCTGTGTGCTAATCCCTGAAACCCGTGAATATTTTATCTTCATGGTAACAGGGACTTTGCAAATGTGATTACATTTGAACTCTCGAGACAGGGAGGTGGTCCTGGCTTATCCAGGTGGGTCACAGGGTGTAATCTCAGGGTCTGGAGAAGGAGATGTGATGAAGGAAGCAGAGGTCAGAGTGACGTGACTGCTTGGCTGGAAGGGGCCACAAGCCAAGGGGTGCAGGTAGCCCCTAGGGACCGGACAAGGCAAGAAGCAGGTTCTTCCCTGGAGCCTCCGGAAAGGCACACAGCTCTGTCGACACCTTAATTTCCGCCCCTTAAGACCCATTTTGGACTTCTTATCCCCCAAACTGTAAGATAAAAGATCTGAGCTGTTTTAAGCCACTAAGTTCGTGGTAATTTGTTACCTCAGCCGCAGGAAATTCATACACGTGATCTCATGGCCAGCTCTCGGAGGAACCCACCCGAAGGCCCCGGATTTCAATGAATTGCCTTCTGCTCCACAGGGTGTCTCTGCCGTGCCTGGCTTCCCACCACGGGAGCCTCTCGACACATTTTACTAAATACAAAAATCAGAAAAAAACATTCTGGTTCTAATATGGGGGTGAGGAACTATATTAGTGGCTGAATGCCTACCGCGTGCCAGGCACTATTTAAGCGTGGGGCAGGGGAGGGGCACGGACATCAGCGTGCCAAACAAACATTTCTAGCATTTCTGGTTGGGGCAGACAGATCATAGATAAGAAACCTAAGAAGTAGGTGAATTATGCGGTAAGTCAGAGGTGATATGTGCAGGAGAATTAAGCAGAAGTCCCGCGGAGACGGAAGAGCGGGAGTGGTCGGGGTGGCGTGAGGGGCTGACCGCATGTTTAAGTAGTTAAGCAGTGTGGTCGGATCAGCCTCTTCCGATTTTTTTTTTTCAGTAGTTGCGTATTTCACACTTACTCTATGTCAGGCTCTGAGTACTTTACAAATAGTAGGTCATTTCATCCTCATGATAACTCTGTGAATACATGTCACCATCCACATTTTATAGACAAGAAAAGCAAGGCACAGAGAAGTGAAATAACATTTGCAGTGGCCGACAGCTGGCAAGTGGCAGAAAAGGGACTGGAGCCCGGGTAGTGTGGCTCCAGTCTGTCCACTTGTCCTCTACACAAGGCTGCCTGCTGTTTGAGGAAACACTTCAAGGCAGTTGAAGAGGTCAGCCATGCAGGTCTCTGTGGGAAAAGCATCCCGGGCGGCAGGAACAGCCAGGACGAGGGCCCTGAGGTGGGAGCACGTCTGGATGTCTGGGCACACTGCCGAGACAGACAGTATGGCTGGCGGAGATGAGCGTTGGGGCGAGGGCAGGTCGCTCCGGCCACACACGTGGGTTTTGAGCAGCGGGTGGCCTGCTCTGGCTGCCAGGGGCAGGGATGGAGTGGGAAAACCAGCCAGAGGTGGTGTTGGCTCAGCCCGAGCAGCAGCAGTAGAAACGGAAAGGAACGGTAGTGGGATTCTGGAAAATTCAGAGTAGAGACAGCAGAACTAACTCCCTGTTGCATGGGATGTGGAACATGGGGGAAAGTGACGCATCTGTGATGGCTCAGAGCCCCGGCCATCACACGAACCAGAAGGACAGCCTTGCTCTCTGTGGAGATGCAGGAGCGTTTGCTTGTTTTCCAGCAAGCGCGGCAACTCCCTCTGAGGACGAAATCTCACCACGTTGGCGTGATAATAACCGTCTTGCTATGGCGGTGTCAGATCGAAGGGCTTTCAAAGGAGTCTGTGGCAGAGATAAGAATGCTTGCTTGATGCTGTCCATGTGCAGCTGGTCAGAAGGCCACTGAGCAAGTCGAGAGGAGCCCCAGAGAACCCGAGGGGCTCAAGGTCGAGACCCAAGTCAACATCCTAAGGTCAGCCTTAAGAGTTATGAGCTTGGGTGAATGGCACCATAGGACCCCAACCACAACCCCAGACCCCACTATCGGGCCACATCTTGCTTCTGCCCACGACGTGTCCATATGACTATACGTCTCTAGCAGTCAAACTTCTGAGCTGCCATTGTCAGGATGGGATGGGAATCGTCAATGATTTTTTTAATTGGTTACACAGGAACCCTCAGAGCATCTGTATTGCTTTGCAAGGTGGGGGCGGGAATGGGGAGCCTTCTTCAAGTTGAACCCCAAGCGGAAGCGACTGTTCATGCCAGACACTTACAACTCCCCTTCCGTCACCTCCAAGCTCCAAGAATTCTGACTGTGGCAGAGAAAACACAGCCAGTGAAGACAATCCAAAACAGGACAAAAATAAAACACTCAGGGTAGAGAGACTGAGAGCTCTAGGGTCTGACTGGCACTGCCAACATTTACAGAACATATGGCAGGGAGGCAGAGCCTGTCAAGCAAATTACTCCCCTGAAGAACTCGGCATCTGCAGACCAGACACTCCTCGAGTGCATGAACGGGGACCAAGACTGAGTAACCACGGCCTCAGCACAGAAGCAGAAGGACGATCGCAGACCGTGGGCAATCGAATAACACGGGGGCCTCAGAGGACCGTGGTGGGCCAGCCCGACACAGCCCTGTTGGGTGTGGTTATCGCTGTCTCCAAGTCAGGAGGGGGGCGTCCTGGTAGGGGAACTTGCTGTGGCCCCTCTGGTTTCTTAAACGCAATGAGTATATAGAGTGAACTTTTCATGCAGAGTGTAGAGTCCATGATCGCTGTCACCTGAATGTGTCCCCCCCAAATCCACACGTTGAAATGCTAACTTCCAAGGAGATGTAGGAGGTGTTGGGGTCTGTGCAAGGTGATTAGGTTGTGGGGGTGGGGCCCTCACGGAAGGGAGCAGTTAGTGCCCTTACTGGAAGGAGCCAGAGAGCTCCCAGCCCCCTCAGCCACATGAGGACACGACAAGAAGTCGGGGACCCAGGAGACGGCCCTCGCCTGACCTTGCAGGAGTCAAGCTCAAACTTCCATCCTCCAGGACTGTGGTATAAGTATCTGTTGTCGATAACCCCTCCCGCCCCCTGGCCTGTGGTGTTTGGTATAGCAGCCCAAACGGACTGAGACAGTGGTCCTCAGTCATTTCTTTGCCAACTCCATGAAGCCCGGGGTCAAAGAACCCCAACTGGCTATTGACATTCATTCCTTCAGGTGGTCATCTGATGCCTATGTACTAAAACGCTTCCTGTAAACCAGGCACAAAGTTCCGTGGTGAGATGTCGGGCACAGTACTTCCTCCGATAGCGCTGTCGCTCTAGTGGACGGAAGGGACCACGTCAACAATTTGGTCAAGGTGTGGGCGTCCAGAGAGCAATACCTGGGTAAGCAACCACCTCCCACACAAGTGTGTCAGTGGGGTGTGACCCATGGCGCCCAGGCCAGCCCTCCCAGCTCCCCCTTCCGGAGCAGTTCTATTCTTTGTGTAGAGTCTGAGTTTGTGCGAAGGGTAGAAAAGCAATTTCCTGTCAGCTGACTCCTGCTGATAATCCCTTCCTCTCCCTTCCTCATCCCCGGATCCACCTGTGCGGACAGTGTGTGGAGGGAAGGGCAGGGCATCTTGAAAGCTTTCTGTTAATCAGTTGATCTGTGAACATATATCTATATAAGGTTTACTCTGTGCCAGGCTTGTGCTAAGCACTGTCCTATAATAGACTCTCAATTAATATTTGTGGGCCTCCAGGGATATAAAACCTTATGAGCCAACCTGGGCTGAAAGCCAGCTCCAGCTCCAAGTATTTCTAGATGTCCAGAGAGAGGGCAGGGGGCATGGACTAGGGCACGGAGGAATGGGACCCCGCTTTCTCTGCATGGTGTCTCTACAGACCTAGCGCTTGCCAGGCCTGCGGTGGCCACGTTGTCCCCGCCACCATGTTTGTCCCCCACCCTGCCGGGGGGAGCCCTCTGGCCGAGGACCCTGGTAAATGCCATCCCTCGCACCCAGCCTTCGCCCCCCAGGTCTGACTCCTCTCCAACACGCAGCACTGTCGGCGAAAGTGAACTCGATCTGCATTTCTGACCAGCCTGTCGCGTGGGTCCCAAGTCTCACGCTTTCGAGCTGATGGATCACATCTTCCCCGACAGGTACCCATGCCCGGGCAGACCCACACATATGCAGTCACACTTAGTTATAAATATCTACAGAGTGCAATACCAAATAATTGTGGGGCATATTTCACCCTGCCTGTTGAACACATTGCAAGAAAGGAATTGATCCCTGCTGTTTCATTTATTAGATGGTGTAATACCACAAAAATCGTTTCCACAATATCCCAAACTAAATCATTTATTCTTGACAAAAATCCAATAAAGAGCTCAATCCTTCTCCATAGGCAGATAAAGCACAGATTAATGGGGCTGCCTAGATCAAAAAATGCTGGGAAAATGAAAGCCAGATAGAGGGAGAAGGCCCCTTCCTTCTCCCCACTCCCCCAAGGCTGCCTGGGCTCAGGGTTTTATTACAAAAAGCCGCCTAAGTATTACAGGCTAATCCGTAAATCCAAGCCTAGTAAAATATGTGACGGATTTGTAAATCGTGCCCTTTACAAATCTGATTGAACTTTTTTTTCATTGGGAGTGTTGTCTTTCTCCTCTTCCTCTTCTTCTCACCCTTCCTCGCCCCTCCTGGAACCCCGGCTCCCTGCATTGGGCGGTGGGGGGCCTGGCACTGTCCCCCCCCCACCCCCGAGTATGCTCAGTCCCCTCCTGTGACCTCGTTCTGACTCGACTTCTGGAGCGTGGAGATCCTTGCAGGTACAGGAGGCTGAGAAAACCTTTAGCCTCTGTTTGTTTACTGTCTTCGGGGGAAATCAGATTCAGGTGGAGTCAGGGCCAGGCGTGGCAGGTGTCAGGAATTTAGGGCGCACTTGCAGCCAAGTGTCTATACGGTGAGAAACTGCGGGCGTGGGAGTTACACCTCCTTTCCAGTGGAGACAGGAGGGGATGAAGCTGATGATGCTCAGAGGCACGGACAGGCTGGCTGGAGGAGCCTTTGCACGCCGATCTCATCCTGCTCATGGACGTGAACCTTAAGCGACCAGAACCCTCCACAGCAGGTGGGTCTCCGAGTTCCATCGTGCACATCCATCCCACGCTCTCCTCTGTGCATGCTCCAACTAGGGGACCCACCGTCTCGGTTTGCCAAGGTCTGAGGGGGCTCCCAGATGCAGGACTTTCACTGCTGAAACCAGAAGCAAATCCCCAGCAGACTTCTCTGCGTGCTCTGCCGAAAAGTCGTATTCTGCATGCACGATGAGAAAAGCTAATCTCTCAGGCCAGCTTTTAGCTTTCTCTGCCTGAAACCACTGCCCTCGCAGGGTTTAGGTCCAGGATCTGTCCCCTCCTACCTGTGGACATTGGCAAGTTACCTCGCCTTTCTCAGCCTCGGTTTCTCCGTGTGAAAAAAGTGGGGGCAGGAACCCATACTCCATAGGATCATCGTGCAAATTATGAGAGACGATGCAAATGAAGCGCCTGGCCCAGAGCGAGTGCTCGGCCACGTGGCCGTTCCCGCCATGGCCATTGTCGCCGTCCTTGGAACACATCTCCTCAGGTGAGGCTGTGAAAAAAGGCATGAGAATGGTGAGCGTTAGAGAAATGACGTGCTCACAGCAAACGTGGCCCCTGGCCACTGCAGTCGGGAGCCCCGGCGGCGGAGGCCCAGATGCGAGACTTTAAAGGAGCCGCTGAAGCAGGCAGCTGGGGAGCAGACGATGGTGGGGGACCAGGCTTTCTGCTAGGAGCGCCGCCCGCCTTGCCTAGTTTTGATCCTGTGAGGCCGCACCCTAGCACCCCAGGAAAATGACCGCTTCCTCTCCTTAAAGGTTTCCCAAGGCAGAGGAAAGAGGAGTTGGGATGGTTGCCCTGGCAACTCCCCCTCCCGCCCCCCACCTTACACACACGCTTAGGCCCTGCTCAGGGCTGGAGAGAAACAAAGAGACTCGTAGGCTCTGGGGACCAGCAGCCTGGAATGGCATTTGCAGGTTTATGAGAAGCGTTACAAAACAGTGACACTCCGGAGAACCAGAGCGCAGCTCCCCGTTACTGTTCATTTCCATCGCGGTCCCTGTTGCAATTGTCTCTAAAATTCCAGAGTGATGACGGGGGGAAGTCCCTTCTGCTATTCTACCTTTCCTTTCCAGGGGGCAAGAAGTAGAAGTCTCAGTCCAGCCGCCAGCCTGCAGATCTGGCGTCGTTCCCAGGTCACGGGAGCATAATGACATCACGACTTGCTTGAGTCCTAAGACGGACCTCCTGCCATTCCCAGGGGGTTTTGGGAAGAGGCAGATGGAGGGGAGGGATGAGGTTAAGTTCAGAGGAGATTAGAGCCTTCTGGCTGGTCTTGAAAGCACCATAGAAAATTCTAGCTCTCTGGGAAACACAACGCACGACTGGAGACAGCAACAGGCAGATGATCCAGGCAGTCGAAGAGCAACTTGTGGATTGAGTGTTTGCTTCCAAAGATTCTAGAAAAAGCGGGGCTCCCATCTGTAGGGATTTCAAAAGCAGCAGGGCGGCCCACGTGACCTCAGCCTGCACCCACAGAGCTGAGAGACGCTGCCCTTTCGTCCGAGGCAACAGCCAGGCTGGCTCTCTCCACTTCCCTCATTACCCTTTATCCCTCTGTTTCCTGCTGAGGTTTAACCCTGTTTCCTGCATTCCAGGTACTTAGCCTGGCAACCCAGAGAGCCGATCAATTATACCTTTCCCAGGCCCCCGTCTCAGCTGGGAGAGCCCAGAGAATGGCCTCCCACAGCCCTCACGCTGGACGGTGCAGGGTCTCCTGCCCTTCTGGTTCTCGGCATCCGGATGCAGGGATTGATGCTATCCTATTGATGGAATGGTGGTACAGGGTGGTGAGAGAAGCAAAGGATGGAGCAGTGGGGTGCAGGAGCAGCTCCCTGAGCACGAGAGAGAGAGAGAGAGAGAGAGAGAGAGAGAGAGAGAGAGAGAGAGAGAGAGAGAGAGAGAGGTCATCAATAGAGACATCCTCTTCCGTGGGCTTAGAAAAATGACTGCGTGGAGATACTTTTTTCCTGGCATGGAGAATGGAGTGGAATGGCAAAGGGGATATGGAAGTCCTGGAAAGTGGGGTTCCCCATTCAAGTGGGTGTGACATGGTGTCTGTCTCTCCACCCACCACTCAAAGGTCCTAAGTCGCCAAGACCTGGAACTGAGTGGAAGGCTCAGTAGGCAGCATATCAGGGGTTGGGGTGCAGGAGCCCCCTTAGTCATTCTATGGCGCCCATTTTCTCCCCCTGTTGCTCCAGTGGGACCCACAGAATGGCCACCAAAGCTCCACTGGGGTCGCATGGATCTGGTTCTCTGATAGAGATTTCGAGTGGAAAGGGGACAGCTGGCAAGTTCAAGGGACACGAGAGGTCGGGCTCCACTGCCGCCACGCCAAGGCCTATCTGAGTGGGGTTCACCAGCTCTGGTCTCCACAAACCCCCGTCATCCTCCCACGAGGCCTAAAGTCAAAACCCCCTAGACGGGAGCGCTTTGGCCCCAGCCAGCATCCGTAGGACCACTGGTGTGATGGGTGGACGGACAGGTGGGAGCAAACCCAGCAGAGTCGGGGTGAACATTACAGTAACTCCTTATTTATTGGGCTCCTCCAATCCCACAGTTGCTAGTTCGGCTCAATATTTTATTCCTGTTGCACCTGCTCAGGCAGCAGAGCTGCGGGCGTTTTTGATAAATGGATTGAAGGGTTTGTCTAGTTTTGCTGAAGCCTCTCTAAGTGCCTCTGTATCTTCCACTGAAATTATATGGCCCAACTGCCTATGGCGATTTCTCTCCCCTGGTGCCTCCTCTCTCTCTATTTGCCAGCTCTCATGCACTCTCTCTCCTCCGCCCTCTCCCACGTGCACATGCACACGCACGATGTGCAAAGGCACACATGTCCGTGCACTCACACGCTTGCCTGCACACACGGTCACTCGGGGCAGCGAGGTACGAGGAAGCAGAGAATGAATCTACCCACTGGTGAGGAAGTACAGCCACATGCGCAGGCACACGCCCTCAGGTGCACAAATGCAGACCGGGCGAAATTCTCAGGCTGTCCTGTCTACACCCATCTGGTGTCTGAGCTCTGAATGGGTGACCTCGAGGCCGAGTGGCGGAGACTACACTCATGCAGAGCTGGATGGGCAGGAAGGAGAGGCACGGTGCCCAGTGACCTCTGCCTGAGTCCCCAGCGAGGCTCCGAAGAGCCCTCCCTCCCCATCGGCTGGTGGCCTCCTCCAGCCCTCCTCCTTCCTCGTCCGCCCGCCCAGCCCTGGCGGCCCCACCAGGCCAGCTGGAGGCTCTATCCCGGCCACATCTGAAACAGCTCAGGAGCTGCTGCTCCTGGCCACCAGCCTTTTCCAGAAATAACTCGCTGGGCCTGGCTCTTTGCCCTCCTGGTGATGTCATTGGCCGGTGGCCCAAACGGTGAGGTCACAGGCTTCCCTTCCCTCCACACTCCCACCCGGGCGGAGCACGAGAGCCTCCTCACAGAGCCTGTCTGCACCCCATCCTGTTCCAACCTAGCCAGGCAGTCGATATAGGTTCTCCACCATCTGGGACCGGCTGCGTGGTGGTGCCAGACATCAGCCTTCCCGTCCCCGTCACCAATCACCGCACAGCCTCCCAACTTTCCGTCTCTCTGCTGGCTTCTCCCCTTGTCATGATGTAGTTTCCAGGTGACAGCAGACTCATGAGCTGCGAGGGCCATGGCTAACGGCTGGCACTTCCATGGAGCCTGGCCCAGGGCCAACACCTGACCGCTCCACCCACTAGCTGTGTGACTTCTGACAAGATGCTTAACCTCTCTGTACCTCGCTTTCTCGGGACCCGTCTCAAGGGTTGTTGTGAGGCTTACACGGGCTCGCGCATATGAAACACAGCGCATTAGTGAGTGGTGGAAAAATGGATTCCGTGATCACACGTCCATGTGCACGGATGACGG
>NW_011888853.1:824100-828152 GCF_000151845.1 Pteropus vampyrus | reverse complement strand
CATCATAGAACTTTGTCCCCAACTCAAACTATTTATCAGAATGTGCCCTGATAAAAAGTACTATGTACCAGGCCATTTCTACTGATATAAATCTTCAGAACAATCTCAGGAGGTGGCTACTCTGATTCTACCTGTTTTCTATATGAGAAACTGAGGTACAGAGAGATTAGGCATCTTGTCTGAGATTGCAGAGTTCATAGTAGAGGGAGTAGAATTCCATCCTAAGGGGTCCGGTTCCCTGGCCATGATCTCTCTGCTGTGCCTGATGATCCCCATCACGGCTAGCGCAATTCCTGGTACCTCCAAACCACGAGAGTCTTGAGAGCCGGGACCTGTTTATCCATCACTATAATCCCTGGCACCAGGCCAGGGTCTGACACGCAGTAGGTGCCCAGTAAATGTAGCCTGAATGAGATCTGAGATCAGCACTGAGTTACCGACTTTTTAAAGCCCTCTGCTGATGGTACTTCTGTACTTTGAAATCTGACTCTGGTGCCGACCGCCCCCACCCCGCTCCAGGATGCCACCTCCCACCCCTCGCTCCATCCTCCTACACTCTGCTCCTCACTAGCCTCCCCAGGGTCCTCTCTGTGCCTGTTTAAAACTCAGTTACTATCTCGTGACCTCTGCCAGCCGGGAATTAATTCCCCCGTTACCACTGCATAAAAACTAAACTCTCTTTTTTATGGTCTCTCCACGCTTGCTCTTTCCATTTACCCAGGCCCCACTTCACTTCTAGAGAACAAATAAATACAGCGTAACTCTGTTCGGCCTTGATCAGCTCTGGCCCTCAGGGCTCTGTCTGGAGCTACCTAGAACCCCCAGCCTCAGTCGGGGGTCAGGAGGTGGGAGATTGGGGCCACCCTGAACCCCTGAGCCTGATGCTCTCTGTCCTGGGCTCCCTGGGTCTTCACCAATCAGGCAGGGCTCCCTTTGTGGTCTTCAGTGACCCCGTCTGCCACCAACTCCCTTGAGATATGGCTGTGGGTCCCAGATTGCACCCCACATCCCCCGCCTCAAATCTTTCCAATTGACTGCTCAACTGGGATGCAATTAGCAGCAGCTAAAAGGAATGTTCTAGTGTTTCCGGAGAGAGTCAAGCACCAGCGCTAACAGAGGCCAGGCCAGTGGGCACAGGGTCAGTGGTCACCCTCCAGAAGTGAGGCCCCCTTCCCCAGTCGGTCCCCACACCATCTCCATCTTGCCCCTGCCCACCTACCTGGGTCCGCCAGGAGGGACCCGGACTTGATGCTTCTGCCTGCCAGCTTGGCATCAAAGGCCTAGAGTCCCTAACAGTGTTTTCCATCGGGAAAACAGGGAAGTCGCTGGTTTCCTGGTTCCCATGGAAAGAGCTGTGAGGGTCCATGCGATATTTGTTGGAGCGGGGGATACGAACGGTCCTGTCAACCTCGTGTCAGGAAGAAACATCCTGGTCGACAGCTTCTTTGTTTAAACTTCCCTATGCAGTAAATAATGACTAACATCGAACATTAAGGGCCTCTGTCCTCTTCCTTCCTAGCTTTCTTTTGTCTGAATCCCAAGGCCAAAAGCTACCTTGATTGATCGCCCAGTGCGCACACCCACCTCCACCTGGATCCACGAGGAGGACTTTGGTTTTCTGTCCCAACCCTCAGAGCTAGGAATTTCTTCCCTGACTCCAGCCCAGAGTCCTTGTGCTGCCTCAGCTGGATCTAGTGACTGTCTGGGGACAAATGATCATTTCCTTGCTTGGGAATTGTGAGGAGAGGTATTTGGAGGATGGACCCTGGATAAGGGTGCCAGCAAGTAAAACTATCCGATGCTAAATTAAATTAAACAAAGCTAAATTAAACAACGAATAGTTTTTTTTTTTTTTTTTTTTTTGGTATAAATATATCCCGTGAAGTAATTGGGACATACTTACACTGAAAATTTTTCCATTTTTTATCTGAAATTCCAGCGTATCTGGGCATCCTGTGCATCCTAGCCCTAGGCTGCAGCTCAGGCTTACAGAAGTGGTTAGTGTGTGTGTGTGCATGTGTGTGTGTGTGTGTGTGAGTGTGTCTGCAGATTATCTGCCTATGGAGGAGGGTTGAGCCCAGACTACTACAGGTACCTACGTGAAGCCTTCCCAATAAGACGGATGAACTTCGTGCTGCTGGATGGGTCACTCGGGGTGGCCCAGCTATGCCCTCCCAACAGAAGGATGAAGCCCCCACTCTTTCTGCCCTCCGGAACTCCCAAGCCTTCGCTCGGTGGCTCTTGCCCACATAAAAAGACTCCCTCCTCCCGAATCCACTCTTCGTTCTCAGCAGCCTTTGTGGGCTCAGATCTCCTGGTATGAGTTAGTGGCCGTGCGTGTGTCTGGCTCCAGGGACTGCGGCTTTCGAGCCAGTTGGTCACTTTCAAGCACGCCTTTGAAGTCCGCTCAGCTGGCTCTGCAGCCGCTGCCGCTCTCGGCTCTGCTTGGCAGAGAAACTGCGGTTAGGATGCTTCTATATCTGGGCCTCCCCAACGCCACACCCCCATCCTGCTCCTCCCCACCCGCCACAAAAAAGTTCCTGGAGATAGAAGCAGCTATATTCGATATAATTGCTTAATTAGGGGAAAATTACTTAAATTTCAGCAGCAGCGGCGGCGGCAGCCAGTATGCCTTTCTCACTATAAAAGCCTCTAAAACCCAGCTTCCTCGCTGCCCACTCAACACCCACTCCCTCTTCTCCAAGGAGAAAGGGAGGGAGAACCTGCTCTGGAGTCACCGACACGGTCCGGGCCCCTTTGCACACCCACTCGCACACGCACGCACACCTACGTGCGTGTCACCCTCGGCCCCGTCTCAGCTGGGCTTTGCTCGGCCCCGGCAAGCCTGTGGTTTTAGCGACGGCCAGGCTCAACCCTTCTCAGTAAAGGGTCAGGTGGTAAATACCACGGGCATTACGGTCCATAGGGTCTCTGCGGTGACTACACAGGCTGGCCCTCGGAGCGTGAACGCAGGACAATACATAGACGAACGGGCATAGCCGTGTTCCAGCGTGATTTGGCAGATTTGGCCCGTGGGCCGGTTTGCTGACCCCCATCAAAGTCTAACCATGGGGGAGGCAGCTGGTGGGACTGGCTTAGGAGGTTCTTGGTGCACAGGGGCGAGACACCCACACCCACCCACGGGCCCAGGGAGCGCTGAGGACGGCTGTGCACTGCTGCTGGGCTGGCGGCACCGATACGCGCTCTGAGCAGGGACAGTCCTGGGCTCCGGTCCTGGCTGTGTGATCTTGGGCCAGATACTAAACTCTGCGTCTCCATTTCTCTCCTCCAGACTGAGAGTAATCACGCCTTCCTCCCAGGGGCTCGGTGACGATAAACAGGACGGCGCGTGTGGAGCTGTGTCTGGTCTGCAGGGCTCAGCGGTGGCGGCCTCAGCGGTGTCGGCCTCCAGGAGTGCTAACGGAGTGAGTTTTGGTTTTCGTGTTTGGGCTCTCAGGAGAGTCCTTGCTGGAAAGGTCTAGGGTTCCTGTCCCCTCTTCCCCTCAAACTTGTCATAATCTTATCTTTTCTTCCGATCGTGCTTCTGGGGGACCACCGGGCTCTTCTGAAGCTTGTGAGAAGCTACAGGGTGGGCTCCTCTGGCTGGCAGCGCTCCTGGCCTCCCTGCTACCCAGAGGCAGAAGCTGGCGGGGCTGAGCTCACTACCGCTCTCCTAATGGCTGCCCTTGCCTTGCTGTCCTGCCCGGGCGGCCCCAGGCCTGGGACGGGGGTTGTCCTGGCAGAGACCAGCTGGCCGCCAGGCCGCCCACAGGGGGCGCTGGAGAGCAAGCACCTGGGCCCTCTCGCCGGCTAGATTCTCTCCCCTCTTTCTACGCTGCTTCCTGCCTCCTGTAGACAGGGCCCCCCAGCCAGGGACAGTCCCTCTGCCCCTGGGAACCCAAACAGCCTTCTCTTCAGTTGTCGTGGGCTGGGGAGAAACCTCAGCCTGGAAGGAGCCGTCAGTGAGGGTCACTGGGCTTTGGCGCCCAGATGTCTCTGCTAACGTGGGCACCGGGGAGACGCTGCACGCGGCTAAGGGTCAGCTGCTGAAC
>NW_011888853.1:818461-823077 GCF_000151845.1 Pteropus vampyrus | reverse complement strand
TCCCAAACTCGGCAAGCTGGCCTGGACCTCCGACCTCGGCCGATCTTTGGCTCCTGGCCTCGTTCCCAGGCATTCAGGCCCTGCCTCACGTCTCGGTTCTACTTCCCTACTCCTTTGCCTTTGCTCACCTCCTGCTTCAGCGAATCCAACACCATAGCATGTTTCTGCTCCCACTCCGCACACCCGAGCCCTGCGTCACCCCTGGCCACCGCGTGGGTCTGCCTGCCCACCCCAGGGGTCTCCCAACCCCACCTCTTCATCATCTTTCATTTTATGACCTTTCCTTTCCAGATGCTCCTCTCTCTAATGCAGTGGTTCTCAAAGCGTGGTCCCTGGAGCACCTCACTGGGAGCTTTTTAGAGATGCGGATTTTAGACCTGGCGAAGGAGAAACTCTGGGGCGAGGCTAGAATCGGAGTTTCAACAAGCCCACCGGGGACGCTTGACGTGCCCAGGACCAGGGATGTTGTGTCTAATGTATCCTCCCGCAGCTTCTAGAGCGTTCTCTGTAAAACCCAGGCCAAGTCGTCTCATTCTCAGCCGCAGTGAATAACTCTCCCGTGCCTTTAGAATTAATTTTTAATTAACTTCTTAAGCACAGTGTTCGAGGCCCTTCACCATCTGGCCCAAACTTCCCTTTCCAGCCTCCTCTCTTCGTTCCCTTCCGGCCCAGGCCTTTCAGAATCCAGCTATTCCCTTTGGTGACTGAAGGTCAGGTTCAAATACTGCTTCCATGAAGCACTGCCCGCCCACCCATCCTCCTTGGGGGGTTTAGCCACGCCCCTAGCTGCTCCCGGCCTCTCTCACGCAATAGTTATAATACACTAAACACCTGAGGCTCGTTGACTTCCCCATGCACAGCTTCTGGAAGCAGCGATGATGGCCTCCTAAGGTGCTGTCTCCCCCATGCCATGCCCTGGGCTGGGGTAGGATAGTTGCCAATATGTATCTAATGATGATGGAAATAAATCCAACTCTTCCTAGAATCTCTCAGAGCCCCATACTCGCCCCCTGCCAGTCGTCCTCCAATTCCACCCCTCCCATCACCTCGGTCCACTGCCCACCTGCTTGGCACCTGTACTCCCATGGGTCCATCTGGGCCAAGTCACTTCCCTCCCAGTCATCTTGTAGCCAAAGCAGCTCTAGAAAGTGGGAGAGAGAGGGCCTCTCTGGGCACTGTTGGGCTTGTGTGCCTCTGTCTCCATCACGGGGGTGGGCTGGGGGCTATCTCCCCGAGATCCCTTCAAACGGTAATGTCACCCCCAACATGCGGAGTGAGGCTGAGATGCAGATACTTCCAACCAATAGCCCGCACTCCCCTTACTTGACTTAAGATGCCGGGATAGGGTTTGGGGGGTATTTATTTATTTTGCCTGTGTGGTTTCCTTTTTCCACTAGATTTGCCTTCCTAATTACGTCTGCTTACACCGATATTAAAATGTGTTTGTATTCCCTGTACACACGGCAACTGATATAATGGCAAGGTGGTCCAGGGCCGGGGTGGTCCAGGCCCTGGGCGGGCGGCTGAAAAATCACGGAAATTAAGCCTCTGCCTCAACCGCAGAGCAAACGATCTCCATCCAGGTGAGTAAATAAGAGAAGTCGTAACGTTTCCGTTTCCGGTGGGGCCTTCGTCAGGCCTCCAGGGCATATTTTCAACCTGTTTGGCGGAAAGATGGAGCCGAGACGCTTCACGGTGGGGCCCTTGCCGGCGGCCTAGGCTGGGTCGAGGAGTACAGGCCACTTTCGTTCCACTGGTGCCCGGTTCCCTCGTTCCTCGGTAGTGCTGCCCTCTGGGACTTGGCTCAGACCCCGCTGAGCCCCGAAGTGCCACCCAAGAACAGCACGGCCAGGGCCCTCCTGCTCCTGAGTCTCAAACTGGTGAGTCTGGGACCCTCGCCAAAGGAAATGCGCCATCCTCTCTCTCTCTCTCTCTCTCTCTCTCTCTCTCTCTCTCTCTCTCTCTCTCTCGACCTTCTGCAGTTCAGTCGTGTCACATTAAATCTCAGTTATGATTAAGCACACCCATGCCGACCAAGGGTGATTCACAGGAAACCCGAGCGACCTGGTCATAAGCCCGTCCTCAGCCTCCCCATCTCCTGCCCTTGGGAGACACTCCAGGTCCCCGTCTGTGATGCCATGGGGACCAGCTCGGTTATCTCTCTCCAGACCTTGCTGCTCAGGTCGCTTAGCAACCTTGACAGGCGGCCAGCCTGGCCAATCACCTGTGGCTGCCGACATCCACCTGCTTCCAGATGCTGAAGGGAGCCTGGAAACCAAGTGCCTCCCCGCTTCCCACTCCCCCCCCTGCGAGGCCCCTAGAGAGGCAGGTACCACCTCACCCTCTGCTCCCCGCCCGAGGTCCATTCTGTGGGTTAATCTGTGACATTTAACATAAATAGTTTCCTATTCCCAGCTGACCTTCGGTGGCTTTTATCTATCATCAGCTGTGGTTCCTGGCAGCTGCACAAGAGCTGCTGTCTGCTGCCTCAGTCCATTCCAACAGAATGCCCCAGCAGGACCCACGGTTTGGCCACGTGAAGTCAGGGAGCCCCTGGAGACGACGGCTCAGACCCGAGCCTGCCACTCTCCATCCGGAAATGCCATTACGTATTTCAATTAGGATTAGTGGGGAAGTCAGTTATTAAGTGGTTAGTTATTATGGTAATAGAGTCACTCCACATTAACTGAAGCCGTTCCTGCCTTTCTCTAATGGCCACTGTTTAAGTCTCCAGTCCCTCCTGCTGCTCAGCAGGAGGATGGAAACAGGAAGGAGAGGGCCAGACGGAGGCGGGTATCACACCCCGCTTCTCCCCTTCGCACCCCCGCCCCCCTCTCCTCGCAGACACCGTCCTCCTCAGGAGGCAACGTGCTGTAATGACGTTAACGAACGCTCCGCCAGACACCACAAAGTCACGTCTGCACGCCACCAGAAGCAGCAGCCGTCGTCAAAGCCACCAAACCCCTCTCTGCCTCTCTCCTCCTGTTCACAGTCGGATGCGTGGTTGTCGCAGGGAGGGTCTCACAGAACTCCCTCTGCAGTCCCTGGGGGTGCAGGGAGTGCCAGAGAGCCCCAGGCTGGAGGGCGGGGGAGCCAGGCTGCGGTCTCATCCTTCCAGGTGACCTTGGGCAAGTCACATGACTTCTCAGAGCCCCAGCCCCTCCCTCCCTGTGTAATGAAAGCGTGGGTCAGGTTCTGACCTTTGCCCTGCTCCAGCGTTTCCTGACCAGGGGTGATGGTCTGCTATGGACCGAATTGTGTGCTCCCAAATTCATGGTGAAGCCCTAACCCCTGATGTCACAGTATTTGGAGATGGGGCCTTTGGGTGGTCGTTTGAGTTAGATGAGGTCATAGAGGTGGGGCCCTGCGATGGGATTGGTGCCCTTATGAGAAGAGACACCCGATCTCTCTTGCCCATTTCCCTCACACCTCGGGGCTGCACAAAGAAGGGGTCCTATGAGCACCCAGCAAGAGGGTGGCCGCCTACAAAACTAAGAGAAGAGGCCTCAGTATGAGACCTATATGGATGGCCCTTTGCTCTTGGACTTCCAGCTTCTAGAATTGTGGGAGATAAACGTCTGTCATTTAAGCCCCGCAGTCTCTGGTAGTTTTTGATTGCAGCCCAGGCTGACTAAGCTAGGGTCTACTGCTGCAGGAATCTTCCACATGGGGCAGGAATACAGCAGGATTTGGAGGGGGATCCCGGGACCCCGGCTTCCCTCTCCCGCCGATGCCCAGTCTTCTCTGTCTGGATGAGGGGCTCTCAGAGGTGCCTTCTGGGCTTGCTTTCAGACACTCATCAGTGCCCGGGGCTGAAGCTTGGGCAGCAGGTGTGCAGCCACCTGTGTGGGCAACAGCTGAGCTCATAATCCTGATTCCGACCTTTTCCAGCATGTGGCCTGAAGCCACAGAGCCAATGAGCCTCGGTTTCCTAATCCGATAACGTCTGATGAGGATTAATAAGCTAATGAAAAAGACACATTCCACTCAGGACTTGCAAGACATAAGCATTGAAGAACAGGTTACTATTATTGCTGTTATTAGTTTAAAGATCGCGGGGCAGGAGAAAAAGCCCACAGTGGCTCCATTTCCCTTGAGATCTGATGGGTACCTAAGGAGGAAAGGAAAAGAGAGGCAGAAACTAAAGAAGAGGTGGGAAGGGGCAGAATGAAGTTAAGACAGCTAGAAAGAGAAATTGAAGATGGAAAGCCAAGGCTGATAGAGAGAGCGGGAGGGAGGGAGAGAGAGAGAGAGTTTTCTGCCTGGAGAAGGGTGTGCGGGGCAGGGCAGGGAGGTGGGGCTGAGGAAGAGGTATTTAATTTGTTTTCTCCCACTCAGCTGTGCCAACACAAAGGAAAATGAATCTGAGGCGCTCAGACAAAGCTGCCGAGACACAATGCTGACACGTGGCTAGGCAAAGGCGGGGAGGCAGGCCGGGGCCCAGAGAGAGTTATCTTCCTAACCACCACCTTGGTACCCTAATCGCCCTCACGCAGCAGCTCCGGCTGTTGGGGGAGGGGCTGCTGGGGAGCCACTCGGTCTGATGCCTTTAATCTTTCCACACCGCCTGTCTGAGGAGTGTGTAATTAGGCTGCGCTGTGCCTCCCCAGCAGCCT
>NW_011888853.1:808540-815866 GCF_000151845.1 Pteropus vampyrus | reverse complement strand
CTGTACCCCAGGCAGGTCGAAAAGCCACGCGGTTTTAAGATCCTCGATTGTTTGAAAGGCATCTTCCAGGTCTTCCGGCCTAACCTTCACCAGAACGTCCATTTTGGTCACCTGGGTCATCGCTCAGCCTCCCAGAAAGGAAAGTTGACTTTGCTTTGGCCTGGCTTACGGCATAAGTGGCACCACGGGGCGTTCTGGAAACTGACTGTGAGCCTCTCTGGGCCCTACGACTCAAAGAGAGCTGGGACTGAGGAACCAATCTTATAAGGGCGCTGATCTCATTCCTCAGGGCCCCACCCTCGTGACCTAGTCACCCCACAAAGGCCCCGCCTCCTGATACCATCACATCGGGGGGGTACAGAGGGCTTCGACATATGGATTTCAGTCCATGACATCTTCCCTGTCTCTTTCAGCTTCTGGAGGCTCATGGCCACCTCACTCTAGTCTCTGCCTCTGTCTTCATGTGGCTCCTGCTCTCTCTGTCTGAGTCTCAACTCTCCGTCCGACTTTCTCTTGTGACACCTGTCATTGGATTCAGGACCCACCCTGAGTCCAGGCTGATCTCGTTTTGAGATCCTTCACTTAGTTACGTCGTCCAAGACCCTTTTCCAAATAAGGCCACCGTCATAGATTCTGGCAACAGATCTTTTGGGGGACCACCGCTCAACTCATCACGACCTCCATTCTGATGTTTGAAGACGAGCTCTTGATGTGTCTCCTCTGTCACAAATCCCGGCCATTAACAGGTCTTCACGGTGACCTGCCCGAAGCCTGGCTGAGCCCCACCGGACATGGGCAGAGGCCCGTCTTCTTTGCTGGGCAGATGAGTTGATCGATTTCAACCTATCATGGTAGGGTGGTATATGGTGGGCTGTGGGTGGCATTTGGGCAAAGCACTTAGAAAAGGAGGTTCCCAAAAGCAAGGCCAGGAGTAGGGTGGGACGAGTGAGGCACCCAGGACAATAACCTCAATGTGGCCTCACTCACAGGCTCGTGCCATTGCAGGGTGGGCACACCTGAGGGTGAGCATCACCTTACATTTGCACACTGGGTGCCTCTCTTCAGCCTGGTCCTCGCCCTGTCCTAAGGAAGCCAGTCTGGTCGAAACTGAGGAGTGCTCCAGAACCAAGGCACAGACACGGGGGGTGGGGCTGCTCGGGAAAGCGAGAGGGAGACTCTCCCCACAGCTTCCCCACTAGATTCCAAGGGGGGCACAGCCCCTGTCCTTGCCGGCGCAGAGTCAGAGAGCATTCTGGGAAGAGGAAATTGTGCCTGGCAGCCTGGCAGAGAATTTCATTCCCTGAAGGCCTGAGCCACCGTGCCTGACTCACGGTGCCCCATAGCTCATATGACAGTGTCCCCGACATGGGCTGGTGCACACGTTCCTCACACATGAGGAGTATCGCCCCAGAGCACACGAGGCTCTGCGTCCCTCCCATGGACCTCCAATGGCGAGCCCCTCAGAGGCTCAGGGTGAGTCCCGCCCAGCATGGCCCCCTGCAGGCTTCACGCAGGTGGTCACCTGCTGCCGTACCTAGCGGCCAGTCACTGGCAGCTTTCCTACCCGGCGTCCTCCTCGCTAACCCTCCCGAACTCTAACACCCATCATTTGTACTGCTATTTTGCAGTTTGCAAAGCACTTTTTACATCCCCTTTAATTGGACCTTCACAATGACCTTCACATTAACCCCATTTAGCAATGATGCACCTGAGGCTCAGAGTACGCTGCCCTGGGCTCCGCAGCTCAGAAGTGGGGGCGGGGGGCGGGGGGCGGGCCTGGAATCCAGTCTCTTTCTCCAAGTGACTGCAAGTGACCGCTGCTCCTCGTGTGCCCAGCTCCATAGACTAGAGGTCCAGCAGGAGTGCCCAGTGATTCTGGGGGAGGGGACGGCAGGATCATGGGCACTGTGCCCAGATACCTATGGTCATACCTCTTCTGACCAGGAAGAATCAATGAAAAACAGTCCTCTCAGCCTGGCAAGAAGGAGATTTGTCTGGTTATGGAAATTTGCCAAGAGGCCCTGAGGGGACACAGCGCAGGTGCCCAGGGCAGGATGGGCTGGGGGAAAACAAGTCCGCTGGCTTCCAGGTGCTGCCAGAGCAGCTGTCAGCCTCTCCTGCAGTGGAGCAGCGCTCGCGCTGGCCTCACTGGCAATCTGCTCCCACCTGGACCGCTCAGTTGCCACCGAGTGGGGCTGGCACTGCCCTGTGCTTTGTGTTCTGCCCTTTCTACCCCGGTCTGGTCCATGGACAGTCAAGAATTCTGCAACTCACTCCTCCTGGTTGGCTTGGCTTCCAGCTCTGAGAGGCAGGTGCCTAGGACATCCGGCAGGACCGGCTTATCTGACACCACTTGGCTTTCTATCCAAGCTGGCGGGGTGAGCGTAGGCCCCAGCGCATGTCCAGACTCATCGGGATAAATGCCACCTGTGGGTGCTCAGGCTCCAGGGAGGCAGGGCCCTCTGAACTGGTCTGTGATGGCGCTTGCCTCTGCTGTCAACTACAGCAGTATCCACGTCAGGGTGCAGGGGGCCCTTCTACCACCAGGCCTTGCGAGCTGGTTCGTTAAGCTCACCTGGGTTTATTTCTAAACCCCACTATTTACTGGGTGACCTAAAACCAGTGACTCAAGCTCTCTGTGCGTAGGTGTCTCCTTCTGTGAAGCGGGGGACGGTAGGGCCTGCTACCTCACCAGCTGTCACGAGGGTCTCATGAACTAAGCGATGGATGGAAAAGTACGTGTCTGCCAAGGGCCTCTCGAGCGTGGTTGCCGTCAATGTCATTATCGTCGTGTGGGAAGGCAGGGCGGCACGATGCCCCTGCACCAGGGCATTTACCTTTCTGCCCCTCCAGGGTCCCGCCAGTGACCAAGTTTCCTGTCACGGTGCCAAGGTCCACTGCTACTGTCGTGGGCTGAATTCTGTCTCCCCGAAATTCGTGTGATGAAGTCCTAACCTCCAGTCCTCCAGGATGGAACTATAGTTGGAGACAGGGTCTTTAAAAAGGTGACGAAGTTAAAATGAGGAGTGGACCCTGATCCAAGGTGACTCATGTCCTTTTATGAAGAGGGTGTCTGGACATAGACGCACACATAGGAACAGGAAGAAGGAGGCCGTCCACAAGCCAAGGAGAGAGGTCTCAGAGGAAGCCAGCCCTACCATCACCTTGACCTCATCTGTCCGGCTTCCCGAATTGTGAGAAAATAAATTTCTGTTGTTTAAGCCCTCCAGTCTGCGGGACTTTGTCACGGAAGCCCTAGCAGACTGATCCCGCCGTGGGTTCTGGGAAATGTCAATTCTGCAGGCTGTCAAGTGTGGGTTTGGGGAAAAACAGGGTTCTGTCACCAAACAAGTTTGGGACCCACTGGGTCGAGCAAAGCCACGTGGATGCATCTTTTTACTGCCAGACTTCTCATGGCGTCGACTATGCTAGCGGATGCTTGGGCTCTCTGGGAGGGGCTCGACTCTGTGGCATTTCCCAGACTTACTTGAACATGGAACCCTTTCCCGGCAAAGCAGCTGTGAGATTTGTGTCTTGTAGAGCATGCCTTCCGACATTCCGGAAACTTACGGCTCAGAGGATCGTTCCATTCCAAGTCCTCTGCCTCCTGGCACCGCCTCCTTCTCCCCTTCCCACCTGCTGGCCCAGGGCGGGTGGGGAAGGCTGGTGGGTTCCCCTGGCCCCGGGCCCATCTCACCTATCAGACAGGCAGCCAGGCAGCCAGCAGCTTGATGTTTTATGCCCCTATCATGTGTGAGATCTTGCCCATTAGGGAGAGGCTGTCAACGCGCAAAAACACAGATTTCAAGACACACTTTCTGCTCTGGGATTATGAATAACCCCTCCGATCATTAGAAGCGGAGCATTTTTTAAAAATCCAATTTGCTTCCCACCTCGAAACCCATTTACTTCGCTTCCCGCCCTCTGTGTTAGGAAGGGGGCTGGAGGCTGGAGCCTTCCAGGATCCTGGCTCTGAAAACTTGGCACCCCCAGAGATAGTGCAAGCTCTTCATCAGAAACCTGGATTTTCCCTGGAACTGTCTGCACTCATTTCCTGTGGCGCAGCCGTGCGTTTCCATGGAAAGGTGTGCTCTTTACCAGCAGACAGAACTGGGGGGCGGGGGGCAGGGGTTGAGGTCAGGTCATGTCTCCAAGGAAAGATGTGACAGGAGTGAGACCACAGGGAGACTGTCGGAGGGATTCCCAGCCAGGAAATTCGGGAAGGTGCTAATTTTGACTTGGCAGACCTAAAAGGGTGTGTCGATCCAAAAGGAAGAGAAAAACGAAACTATCAAGTCAGGCAAAAGGGCCTGAAAAATCTCCCTGTCTGTCTCTCTCCTCCCCAGCAGCTGAAGCTGAGCTCCCCAGGAGAAACGGGGTGTTCCCCGCCTCCCCCACTTCGTGTGGCCTCATCGCTCTACAGTGGAAACTGACACGAGAGACTCCCGGGCTCAGGCGCCCTCGCCCCACCCTCATCAGCCCTCCGTGGGGACAGGAGCTGTTCGTCTTCCTTTGGCTCAGCTGGCAGCCTCCAGAACGCTGGTGAGGGCACCTTGCCCGACTCTGTGATCGGATGCGACGTGGGGCTCCTCCCAGAGGCTGGCCCTCTCCAGAGTCACAGTTTGGCCACCATCTCAGGCCAGGCCAGAGCGGACGGTGTCTTCTCGGCAGGCCAGACAAATCTCCCGGGAGGCTGCGACTGCACAGGTGCGGGCCGGTCTGCCCCATCACTAACCAAACCCTCGCTGCCCGCCCGGCCCTGCGCTGTGAGCTGGAAATAGCAATGAGTCGGACACGCTCCCTGCCCTGGCGAAGGTCAGTGTCCTGGAGGGAGAGGGACGCAGAATAGATGCTCACACAGCTGCTCGAGTGCTGTGTTGGGGCGAGGGCCGGAGAGACCACGGGCCCAGAGGAGGTGTGGACCGACCGCTGGAGGCGTTTGGAAAGGGCGGAAGGAGAGGGCGCTGGGCTTCTGAGGATGGCTAGGAGTTCATCGAGCAGGTCGAAATGATGTGCCTTCGTTGGTGCACCCACTGCTCTCTGAAACGACCTTTCCTTGTGTATCGTGACTCATTGGCTGTCTTTCCATCCTCCTGAAATGTCTGAAATCTCCATCCTCATAATATAAACCCCATGAAACCAACACCGTTTGGCTACTTTGTTCATCTGTGTGTCCCCAGCACCTAAATCAGTGCCCGGCACATAGTAGGTCCTCAAAAATATGTGTCGAATGGTTGGGAGTTAAGGCAGAGGGAAATTAAGGCACATGGGAGGGCCGAGGTGAAGCGACTTTGGCAAGGATGACAAGTTCCTGTCCCGCTCATGGTCTCACAAGAATCTCCTCCAGACTTTCCACCCCAACAGGTACCAGGTAGCCTTGCCAAGAGATCGGTGGCCCTGATCGTTTCCTTTATGACTCCCAGATCACCAGTGCCACCATGGAGAAGGCCCCGGATGAGGGCCCTGGGCTCTGCCCTCCTGGGGCCGGGATGGTGGGAGGGGGTTGCTGTCCATCCCCCAGCCCCGCACCCTTCTCAGGCATCCACATGGCCTGGACCACTTCTGCGTCTACTGAGCTTTGGTCCCCTTTAGCTCTCATTTGTAAGTGGGCCTCCGCCCAAGCAAAAGATTCAGCAGGAATCCGGCCGGGTTCCCAGACACTTAATTGGAGCTGGGCTCGTCATTGCCACACACCTGTTCCCCAACACCATATGGTCCGAGGTAAATAGACTGTAATTGTTTATCCAGAGTCAATTCTGCCGTGAGAGAGGGAGGGAGGGAGGGAGCGCGGGCCGCAGCCCCCAGCTCCCCAGGCGTCACTCCAGCTGCCATTCCTCTCCAGGCTGCTGAAGGACGGAGCCCCACACAAGGTGAGAGGGTTTGCAGCCGCTCGCAGAGCTGCCTTCCGCGTCCAGGGCCCACTCTGGAGCAGCTTCTCCACCGACCCCAAGGAGAGGTCCTCTCCCGGCTGTTAGCTGTCAGGACCTTGGCAGCCATGCCTCTCTGCCCTTGCCAATGTGGCCGAGCGGGCGGGCACCTCTCAAGGCCTAGGCTCATTTAGCTCTTTCCCCGTGGAGGTGAAGACGTCTGTGGAGGGCCTGGGCCTGGATCGCAGCCTGTCGCTCCCCGACTCGGTGGCCTCGGGCAGGTTTCTTAACATCCGGGAACTTCAACTGCTACGTCTAGCAGAAATAAAGGCGGTGACTTCCGCTTCGCATGGCCGTTGATAACTAAAGGAACAACATTTATGGCGTGCGTCCTGAGGGGTTGGCCACGCTGCCAGATGCCTCAGCCAGAGGGTCTCATTTAATTCCCATGGCAGCTCTTGGAGGTGGGGACTTTACAGGGGAACACACTGAGGCTTAGGTGGGTACATCACTAGCCCAGCGCCACCCAGCCAGAAGCCAGGGCAGATGGGCTTCTAGCCCAGCTCTGACGACTCTGAAAACCTAGCACTGACCTCCATGTTGTATTTACACTATGAGAGAATGCATGAAGGGGCCTGTCATGGCGCCAGGGGCCTAGAAAGAAATCAATGTCCATTCCTTTCTTTCCGCTTTTCCTTTGGTGAGCAGGTGGCTCCCCCAGCCCCAGTCAGGTGACCGCGCATCCTCCGGCGCTCCAGGCTGCTCACGGGCCCTCCCCCAGCACAAGCACACACAGGAAATCCCTGCCCTGTCTCGTCCCCTCGTCTTTGCTCCCTGCCCAGTCTGCTGGGGAGAGCTGGCCCTTCCCCGAGGGACACCCGAACCCCGGGTAGCCTGGGCAGTGAGGCAGGAAGGGCGGGCAGAAGAGGCGGGCAGCCAGCAGTGCCCCTGGCACCCCTGGCAGAGGTGAGCTCTTGGCCTGGAAGAAGTCAGGTGAGTTGAGGTTCCCTGAGCTTTTTCGGGGCTCTGGCCGAGAAGGTAGCCCCACACAGGGAGCAGAGTGCTGGGTAGGAAGCCCGAGCTACCAGAGCCGGTCACTACACCCACCTGGGGCCTCGGTCCAAAGCGCAGGAAAAGGACCCCTTCTCACCGCCGCGTTGCTACCTGGGTCCTTCACAGCTCCTGGCCCACCCCTGAGAACAGATGGTTTCCCAAAGCCCAAGAGAATAGATGCTGTGTCTTCTTAATCTGCTCCGAACTGGTCTTTAATATGATGGAGGGATCCCGGGTCTTTCAGCTCTGATGGATCCCTCTAGCTCTTGTCCAGAGCCTGCCTGGGCCAGGCAAGCAGCAGCCTCATGGTGAGCACGTGGGCTCTGTTTCCTGGCCAGTCAACAGCAGCTTCCCCTGGCCCAGGCCTTGGACCAGGCCCGCAGGAGGCTCAGGGGAAGGATGGGAC
>NW_011888853.1:805540-807665 GCF_000151845.1 Pteropus vampyrus | reverse complement strand
GAGGAAACTCAGGTCAGAGAGATGAAGTCACGTGCCCAAGGTTACGTGACCAGAGGGGCCAGAGCTGGCCTTTGGACCCGAACCGCACCCTGTGGTTCAGTTTCCTTGAATGCTGCATTTGGGGCAGGATCAGGGAAGGGAGAGCGGCCGGACAGGATCCTTGGTCCACTGCACACTGGCCGGCACAGTACCAGGCCCTGATATCGCCAGGGACAAGCAGGGGCCGCCAAGGCTGGCAAAGGATGAGGGAAAAGGGCTCCTCCCCAGGGCTCGACCAAAACACGTGTTTCCAGACCCACGGCCCCTCCCTCGGCTCCTGCCGGTGTCCTGCCAGTGGTCCCCGCTGGACCAGCATCTGTGACCGTCCAGCTCGGGTCAAGCTCAAAGGGCTGGGAGCTAATGCCCCTTGGGGGCTGCCTAGCCAAAAGGAGAACAGAATCGGGGGACAAAGGCTCTGGCTTCCTCGTCCCCTGGGCAGAATAACTTTGGGGCGCACCTTACCGTCTCCCCAAGTTCTCCAGCGGAGTTGAGCATGGTCGCCCATGGCTATATTCTGCTCCTCAGCACAACGTCCCTCGCTGGGTCCCTTCCCCGCCGGTCTCACTTTTCCACCCATTATCGGTGCTTCCTAGACTCTTCTCCCAAACACACTCCTTGGACTTGACACCCCTGTCTCACGTCAGCTTCCGGGGACCCACCCTCAGCCCTCCCGGCGTGTCCCTCCTCCAGCCCTCGCCCTCGCCAAGCCTCCCGTCCGCCCGACTCCCATTTATCACGAGAAAGGCAGTAGTTTTTTGTTTTTTGTTTTTTGTTTTTTTTTTCTTGAGGAGAAATAACCAGATCACAGGGGACCAAAGACACAGGATCAAATATCACACAGCCCGAGCGAGATCGCATCTCCCTCTGCAGCCCCGAGCTTTCTCGTTGCGGCTGTGGCCCTCTCATTGATGAAGTGTGTTATAAGTACTAAGTAATAATAATACTGTAAAATGCCTCAGAGCTCGAGCACGGGCTTCGGGCTCCAGATAAAACACCAGACGGAGAGATTAGCAGGTAGAGAGCGTCGTCTCCCCGCAGCTCCGGGGGCCTAATAGATAGGTCCAATCGGACCACTTCAGTGACTACTCAGGGACTAATAGCCGAGAGTCTGATTAAGTCCCCTGCTCAGCGCCGGTGGGACAAAGCAGAGCCCGTGTGCAGTGCAGAGCTGGAGCCAGCAGGCTCAGGAGGGGCTGGGGCGAGGTGGGGCGAGGCAGCTGAGAACAGGGAGGAGGGGAGGTGGGCTTCTGTGGGGTGGGAACGAAGGCGGGTCCTGCAAGCGGTCTTCTGCAATGCTCCAGGAACAATCTTCCTGCAGGCCCGACTCTGTCCCCGTTGGGGGTGCCCAAAGCCTGAAGCCCAAGCCCCAGCAGGCCTGGCATCCTCGGCTGCCCTCCTCAGCCCTGTCTGCTCAGGGCTCAGGGGAGAAAGGCAGGAAGCGCTTTCAGCCCCAAGAGAAACTTTCCATCAAGAGCGATCCAAGTGTCTGTCCTGCCGGAGGAAACAAAGGGCTGGCACGGTCGGAGAGAACCACAGGACAGGAGGCTTGCTGGTCTCGGGTGAAGGAGGTGGCTTTGACTCAGTGGAGAGCCCGCGGAGCCCACCCGAAGCGCAGGGGCGCCCCAGGCAGTGAGGCGCCAGCATGGAGGGATGGGAATAGGGGAGCATCTGGCAGCCAGATCAGAGAGGGGCCCTCGTGGGGTGTGGGCTCCAGAGGCCAGGACTTTGGCAAGGGCCATGAGAGGCTCTGACTCCTCGAGAGGCTCTCACTGGGGAGGGAGGGACAGGTGGTAACAGCCCAGGGGCCACTCGGGGTGAGTGGTGCCTCAGCCTCCAGCGCCCCAACCACCTGCTTCCTCTGCCCATCTCCTCGCCAATGAGAAATGTCACAATTACTGCCGTGGCAAACATTTGAGGAAGAAGAGGGCTCGCATCTTTTCCCCAAGCGGAAACGTGTCATGTGTCTGGCTTAGCTGGAGAATCTTATTCCGTATAAGGCCTTTGACCCTCTGAAAATTCTTTGACTCAAGGTACATATCAAAAAATAAAAAAATTTAAAAAAAAGGAAGAAAGAGAAGGAGGGAAG
>NW_011888853.1:785765-804550 GCF_000151845.1 Pteropus vampyrus | reverse complement strand
GATTCTCGTCTACTGCGTCTGCCACCGCAAGTCCCAGGCAGCAGGTGAAACAGAGGCCCCAGAAGTGGGGACGAGGCTATTCTCACTGACACGCTGTTGTGCCTTCTCCTCTCTTCAGGGCTTGGGGACATGCAGAGGACGGGGTGGGGGGAGGGTCTTGATCAGCTTTAGTGAAAATGCTCCCTGGGGAAACCGAGGCTGGACCGGCGCTGATGAGGAGGAAAGGGGTGGACAGTCGGGGGCAGGGAAGTAGAACTGATCATCGGCCATCTGTCAGGCCATGGGCTCCTTCGCATGATTTCAAACCCTCAGCAACCCTAGAGGAAGGTATTGTCATCGGTCCCATCTGCAGACGAGCAGACGGAGCCACAGAGGGTCAAGTGACATTCCAGCACCACGGTTTGCAAGTGGAGACCACGGCACCTTAACCCGGGATTGCCTGACCAGCCAGCTCCACGTCCTCCTTTCAGAGCTCGATCCCAGTTAGGTCCCCGAGCAGGAGGAGGAGGCTCCCGAGGTGCAGGCATGGAGTGGGGGGCCGGGGGGGTTATATATTCACCGGTTCTGATGAATCAGCTGGAGGCCAAAGAAAAGGGAACCGAGGGCCCAAGCTGGCTCCCCATTGACGTGTCCCCAAGACTGAGACCTAACATCTCCGTGAAACCAAATAGACTCCTGCATCTAGGTCTCGGCCTCTTGGGCAACAGCACCAACAGCCCATGTAACGTCCCCTGAATCGCAAACGGAAAAAGACAATCGGGTGCCAGAGGCAGGTTGAGTCTCCGCTCAGACGGGTGGCTTTTATGGAATTCTGGTGTGACAGCCTCCAGGGCTGTCCCCAGCCTCCCAGCCAGCCGCGCCACTGAATCTTCTGCGGTAGTCTCTGGGGTCCAGAATGGGATTTTATCAGGGATCCCTGAGGCTGGAGAGCTGATTTGCAGGCTTCTGCCGGCAGCGACTCTGGATAAAGAATGCAGAGCGTGTGCTTCGGTGTCAGAAACCGTGCCTGGCCACCATCCATCACCCTGTCAAGGCGTCGCTCTGGACAGCCCGGCTTCAAGCAGAATCAGGCTGGGGATTTTCCTCCCGAGGGTGACAAACAGCAGCAACGTCGGGTTAGAGAGTCTGGGCTCCCTGTCCCTTCATTGCGGGTAAAGGAATTTAGGGGTTTCCCCCACGTCGTCCCTCCAGTCCCCCTTCCATCTTCTCAGAGCCCGGAGTGGCAGGAGTCACTAACCCTTGTCTGGTTCTAGAAGGCTCTCAGAGTTTACAGCTTAACGGGGAGGATGTAAAGGCTGAGAGAGAAATTCTTTGCATGTAGAGGGCATTTATAAAACTCATTCGCATACCTTATCCCATCAATCTTTCCGGCCGCCCTATTAGGGAGGTGTTGTAAATTTATGGTAGACAGATAAGTCGAATGAGGCTCAGAGAAGTTAAGTGACTTCTCCAGGGTCACACAGAGAGTCAGGGTGAGGTGGGCCTTGAGGTTCTTCTGACTTCAGATCATGCACTGATGTCGCAGCCATGCTGCCCTCCCCAGACGCTTCCTCTCTCCACCCTCCTCTCGTGCCCTCCGGTGGCTGTCTGTTCTGCCAAGCCTGGTCCCCAAGCACGGAGTGAGGGCTTGTCCCTCTCAGTGCTGCCCTTGGTTGTCCGTAGAAGGGCACTGATCTTCAGCCCTCCTGCCCTCCCTCCCGAGTCACACATGGTTGGTGTGACGGAGGGGACGCTGTGCCGAGCGTGTGGCAGTGATCCAGTGACTGTCTTTGATCTGGTAGATCCAGGCCAGCAGAGTCCCCCTCCTGCGTGGATGTGCAGGCAAACAAAGGGCCTAGAACTGGCCCCCTGACCCCTCCTCAGCGTGGTGCAGCCATCACATCCAAATAAGAGACCCAGCACCCAAGGAAGCTGCAACTCGTCCATCTAAAAACAACACCACTGCCCCAGTGGGCATTCTTCCTGTGGAATGATGGCATGGAGCGAGGTTTCACACCGGCTTACTCCAGTGACATGGAGCATGGTGTCCAGACCAACATGGCACTGTGGACCCCAAAATGGGGGAGAAAAGGAGGAAAGAGGGGAAAAGAAGCGAATGTGCTTCCATCATCACTGAGCACAGAGCGTGGGAGAGAGGGTACCAGACACACGCCTCGCCCTTGGAACTTTGACTGAGAAGCACTCATATAATATGCGGAGGCCGAAGGGGCTACGACAGGCAGAGTAGGAACCCCCACAGGATACCCACATCCTAATCTCTGGTACCCGTGAACCTCACCTTATGGGGTAAAAAGGGACTTTGCAGATGTGACTACATTTAAGGGTCTTGCGATGAGGAGGGGATCCTGGATCGTGTGGGTGCGCCCGGAGGCTGGAATGGTGCAGCCACCAGGCAAGGAACGTGGGCAGCTCCCGGAAGGCAAGTCACAGTTTCTTCCCTGGAGCCTCCAGAGGGCATGCGGTCCTGACGACACTTCGATTTGGGCTTATCGAAGCTGATTTTGAACTTCTGGCCTCTAGAACGATGAGAGAGCAAATTTCTATTGTGTTAAGCCATACGGTTCGTCATAATTTGTTACAGCGTCTGCTGGAAACTAATGTCGGAGACCAGGACAGAACTGATGGTGACCACTTATGCTGGCAGATGCGTCCAGAGCCAGGGCAAGTTCCCCACCAAGAGCCAAGGGTCTGCGCCCCTGGGAGGGGGTGGCTGTCGGGCAACGGGCAGGTCTCTCATTTCCATCCAGATGAATGTGATTGCTCCAACCTCCCCTGCTCACTGCCCCACCCCCTCCCTCCACCCGCCGAAAGGGCACTTGCCTTTGCCCTGCGGTTTCCTGACATTTACCCGCAAGTCACCTGACTTCTGCTCTTTCTCGGTGAGTCAATATAGCCTGTATATTTAGGGGACCTCGTCCTGGAACAGCAGCATTGACTGTGCATCTTCGAGTCTGACCTGGGTGACAGGTGTCCACCACACAGCCACAGCCACTTCCCCTCCGTGGGAAGGAGAGTGTGGCTGGCACATCGGCTCACACGCTCAAAGGTCCAGAGGCACTTCCTGCAGGCCATGCCCGCCCCCGGGGAGGGGTGGTACCTGGAGGAGGGTGCAGCAGGGAGAGGAGGCAGGAGCAGAGTTGCCAAGCTGAAGCAGGGATGCAGGTGGCCTGGGTGGCGGGGGAGAGAAGAGTACAGGAGGCAGGGGCAGCAGAGCATCATGGGGAGGCTTCTAGGGAGTCAGCTGGGAACCTTCAGGGGTAGGGAGGGTGAGGGGAAGGGCCAGGGGCCACTGGAGGAGAGTTAAAACAGAGAGAGGGGGCCACCTAGGAGAAGGAGGAGTCTGCCTGGAGGTAGAAACCTGGAGGAGAGAGGGGGATGCGGAGAAGGAGGCGGGCGGGTAGAAACTGAGCAGCCTTCCGAGGTGCCGGCAGCAGGTAGCAATGGTGGAGTCCAAGTGAGGTGGCTGGGCAACAGAAACAGTGCAGAGAAGCCATTCATTCATTCATTCATTCAGCCAGCCAGCCAGCCAGCCAGCCAGCCAGTAAAATCCTCGCTGAGCTCCGAGTCTGCAAAGACATGGGGCTAGGCTCTGGACACAAAGCGATGGGTGAGAAGGTGAGAAGCAGCCCCTGACTTGCTGAAGACACTGGCAAAGTAGTAAATAACACAGCGCTGTGGGCTCCGTCATGGGAGCCTGACCCGGTCCAGCGGGGGTGAGGACTCGAGTCCAGTCCTCTGGAGGTGGGAGAGGGCGTCCTCCTTGTGGCAACCCTCACCCCGGGTCTTGAAATGTGAGTAGACGTTAAAACGCGAGGGGGGGGGAGGGGCGATGCAGGCAGAGGGCTTCTCTGAGCAGAGGAGTCTGAAAGCAGCCACAGATTTGGGGAACTGCAAGCTGCCCCGAACTGCCGAAGCTTGGGGAGCCAGGACGATGGCTGCAGGAGGGCGACGGGGCAGGGTGCAGAGCGGGAGGCCGCGCGAAGAGGTTTGGACATCGTCTCAGGGGCAATGGGTTTCCAGCTGAACGCATTCCCTCTTGTGTTTTATAAAAGCAGGAGGGACGGATGGGGAGAGGAGGGGGCGGGGGGCTAAGAGCTGAGGAGGGGGATCGCCTTAGAAGCTATTGTAATGGACCATGCATTCTCGATGGGGGCGATATCACCCCAAACAGGTATGGGATCGGAGCAATCGGAGCGGAAGAGGAGGGACAGGAGAAGGGGATGCGCACGTCCCCAGCCATCTTGGGTCCGGGCCACTGGGAGGGTCCGGATGGAACACACCAAACCGGAGATTGTCCGAGGCGAGAGAGAACGGATGTACTAGGGTGAGTAGTGTCCTCCAAAATTCGTGTCCACCGGGAGCCTCGGTGTGTGACTTTATTTTGAAGTAGGGCCTTTGCAGATGTGATTAGTTACAGTCATCCTGCATGAGGGTGGGCTTGAATCCAATGACTCGTGTCCTTGTAAGGGGAACAGAGGACACAGAGCGACTCGCAGAGAGGAGGCCATGCGGGGAGGGGAGCGGAGATCAGCCGTAAGCTAAGGCGCACCAAGAATTGCCAGAAGCCACTGGAAAGAAGCAAGGAAGGCTTTTTCCCTAGAGCCATCAGAGCTAGCGAGCCCCTGTGACACCTAGTCTCCAGATCTGTAGGAGAAGAAATCCATTGTTCTAGGGACCCCAGGATATGGCGCTTTGTTCTGGTAGCCACAGGAAACTCACACAGTGGCTTCAGTCTGGGCCATACGCGGTTGGAGGTACCTGTGGGCCATGCAGCTTGACAGAGACAATAGGGACCTGAGATTTATAGAAGCAATAAGGGGCTGCACGTGGTAGTGGAGAGAATGCACGTGGCTGAGATTATTCAAGGTGAGGGTGGACCCCAAGGAAAGCAGAGGGCTCAGGACAGAACCCCAAGGAAGTATCACTTCAGGACAAGTTTACAAAGATGCCCTCCCAAAGAGATGTCAATGAATGGATGGACGGAGAAACTCCAGGAGTTCGCCAAGAACCGTGGAAGGAGAGGATAAGATCCAATAAAAACACCTGCACCCCTAGTTTGAACCATGCTGGGTGCTGGGCTCCCTCCTCAGGGAAGGTCAGGGGCAGAGTCATGGTGTCGAGATGGGGCGCGGAGCCCAGATAGAAACAAGCCAAACCTAAACTACCTGCAAAGAGTTAACTACCAGCGGGAGGCTGTGGGAGAAGAAGCCGTGTCTCCAGACGGCACAGTGCATGAGTAATTAACAGGTAAATTGCACAGGCTAAAACTCCATAAGAGTTCAGAGGACAGAGAACACGCTTAGGGCTCTGTTGTCAGGGACGGATTTGCTGAGAGGTAGGATGTGGCGGGGGCTTGGAAGAAGGAGGGAGAATTTGCCCGGGAAAAGATGCGGAGAAGCATACGGGAAAAGACCAGGGGACAGGGGTGGGGGCAGGAATGGCCCGCCAGTGGGTCCTCAGGAAAGGGGTTTCTGGAAGCCTGGTAGAACAGGGAACATGCGGCCCGCGTGTCCAGCCAACATTTCTGGACTGGGTGTTGCCAGTGGTTTCAGAAAAATAGAATTTTTCTTCAACAGGCAAGTGATAAACCCAAAGCATAGTTAATCTGCTGGCAGGGTGGATTAGAGGGGACAGAGGGAAGGAGGGGTGCAGGGCCCATGAGACTGCCATGACGACCGCAAGTTGTGAGCAGTATTCGAATGCAAAGAAGGGGGTGGCCGGGAAGAATTTTCTGGGAGAACGGATAGAGAGAAAGGCTAGAGGCGGGAGGCTGACGAGCTCTCAGCGTGAGGCCGGGAGAGCCACAGAGCTAAGGCCCAGAATGGAAAACCCCAAAGCACCCCCGCCTACCCACGCAGGGCACTTTGCTTTTCTTTTGCTTTACTTTGCGTATATCTTATTTTTTTGTTTCTGCCCGAGGATGGGACCAGCAGGCCTGGAAGCCCACAGTTCTGCTCAGTAGCAGGCACCCGGATGATCTGGGGAGGGCGTCCAGTTCCTCAGGGGGCTTCGTGAGGAATGCGAGGACCCAGGCTCCACATCAGGTGACCTCAGCAGGACGTCTCCCCTCACAGCCTGCAGGACATCGGCTTCCTGCTCCTTATCACCCACTGCAGCACCTTCTGCAATAAATGTACTGAAGCAGGACTGGGAAGAAAGAAATTCATTCTCCCCAGCTCAGAGCCGCGTCTTACCCACAGCCTTATTTTCCAATCTCTCCTCTGGCGCCTTTTAATATTTATGGCTGCGTGGACAGAATGCGCAGTGTGAGAGCTTGTCCGTCTCGGCAGCAGACTTAGGAGAGCTGTCACCCACCTGAGGACCCAGGAACCTAGCGGGGCTGCCCGGGACCACGTCCAGCCGTCCTCCTGAGAGGGGCCCTGGTGGTTATCGGGTCTTCTCCCTCGTTTTGCCCAAGGTTCTCCCGGTACCGTTTTCTCTTCCATTCCCCGCGTATCCACCAGCTCACCCCAAGCATCCACCGCTTCACATATTGCTACGTTAAAAAAATCACCACACACTTCGTGGCTTAACAACACGTTTATTATCTCGGCGTTTCTCTGGGTCGGGGATCTGGCCGTGGCTTCACCGGACCCTCTGTCTCGGGGTCTCACAGGCTGCAGTCATGGTGCTGGCCGGGCTGGGTCCCACCTGGAGGTTCGACGGCAGCGGGACCCACCTCCCAGCTCGGCCTTGGCTGCTGGGAGGGTACAGATCCCCGTGGCTTGTTAGGCTGAAGGCTTTCCTCGTCCATGATCTCGGCTGCCCTGTAGGGCCACGGCGTCCTCCGCTGTGTCGTCCACACGCGGTTGGGCTGCCGAGGAGGGCGGGGGCACTTTAGGGCTCAGGTCTGGAGGTGGTGGCATCCTTTCTGCCCAGGTTCCATGGGCCAGAACCCAGTCACCTGTCTGATGGTGGGGCTACGGGGGACCAAGGAAGGCAGACCCAGGAGGAAGAAGAGGGGGACACCGGAGAGCGATGCCCCAGCCTCTGCCCCGGGCAGGTGGTCATGGAGCAGAGCGGGACGGTTAGCGGGATGTACCAGCTTGACTACCATGGGGGCCCAGAGAGCTGGGCAAATGTGATTTTGGGGTGTGCCTGTGAGAGCGTTTGGGAAGAGGTTCTCATCTGAACCGGTGAGAAAGTAAAGCAGTGGGCCCCCCGCCCCGCCCCCCCGTAGCGGGCCTCCTCCAGTCCCCTGGGGGGGCCCCCTCCAGTCCCCTGGGGGCCCGGCTGAAACCGAAGGCAGAGGAAGGGTGGATTTGCATTCCGCCTGATGGCCTGAGCTGAGACACCCATCCCCCCTGCCCTTGGCCTTCCTGGCTCTCAGGCCTTCAAGTGACACTGCTGGCTTTCCTGCGTCTCCAGCTTAGAGGCTGCGCTTATGGAAAGTCCTATCGTGCTAGATCATTCCTTATACTCAATCTCATTTTATACATAATGCTATATATAATGATATATACACACGCACGTATACGCTTTGGTTATTGTATTTATCTGTCTAAATATAATATGTATAGATGTTGGTTTTATTTTCTGGAAGAGCCTGACTTGGTTGGGGACGGGGGCCAGGTCTTTGTCCTCCTTGCCGTCCCCCATCTCCTGGCCTCTCGCCAGCTCCACGCCCACCTCCACCTGGCCGAATCCCGCTGACCTCCTCCTGCTGAGACTGTAGAAAGTCCTGTGTTCTAGGAAACGTGCCTCTTCCACAGCTGCCCCCTCCCCGTACCCCACGCTCAGGCGTCTTGTCGGTCCCTTCTCAGGCAGAGAGTCCATCTCACTGTATCATTAGTCAAATAAATGGAGTCCTGGGCTTGGAGTCCAAAGTCCGACTTCTAAGTCTAAGTCTCTAGGCTTCTGGGTTTTGTTCTATCAAACGGGAGTGGGGAGGGGTGGAAGGTGAGGGGGAGATGGGAGCTAAATGATCTCCGAATCCCCTCCTGGCGTTTCTCGTCCTAACGAACTCAGGCTTTGATTTTCACCAGTTGTTCTTAGGCAGCTGCCGCGAGCCCCTCCGGCCCCTCCCCCAGCACACTCCCACACGTCTGAGTTACCACACATCTGTCGCTTGCATATTTGCCATAGACGCTCACCCTCGCCTGCCACCCAAAGAGGGACACGGCCGCCTGGTGAGAACTGGGGCTGGTTGGGTCATCCCTCACACATGGCGGCACAATTAAACCCAGACCCACACTGCCCGATGGAGCTTTCTACAATGACGGAATTGCTCCATAATCCGTCCAGTGTGATAGCCACTAGCCATGTGTGTCTATTGAACACTGGATGTGCCTTGTGTGACCGAGGAACTGAAATGATTCCTTGTATTTCATTTCCACTGGTTTACATGTAACCGTGACAGCCACACATGGCTGGTGGCTACGGCTTGGGGCAGCATTAGAGATGGGGCTGGAGCCCAGCCATCTGACTGGCACCTGTCCCCCAGGCTGAAGGTAATGAAAGCACAGCTTCTCAAACATTAGACCCATCTTATTAAAAATCAGGTTTGATTCGTAAGTGGGGTGGGCCTGAGGTTCTGCATGTCTCACCAGGTTCCCTGTGTCCTTGGGAGACCAACAGTCCCTCTCCTCCTACCTGTCTCAATTCACCCTGTTTCCCATACCGCTGTGTTCTGCATTTTCCCACACCTCTTTTGAAAAAGGGAAGCCCCAGACCCTTGGCCCCCCCGCCCCTGGAGGCCTCACCAGGCTGAAATAGCGGGAGAGGTTCCTCCAGGCCCCACACACCGGCCTCGCTCAGGCTCACTGCACAATAACGGTGCAGACTCACCAGCTCCGTGTCACCAGTGGTCCCATAGGATCTCTGACTTGTTTACAGTCCAGGCTGCAGGAAGGATTGTTTGCAGAAGAGCTCTAGAGACTTCCATGGAAAGGGTTATTTAGAGCCACTTGGCACACGGCTGTGGGCTCTGGAAATCACTGGCCCGGCCACAAGATTGAGTCCAAAAAGCCTGGATGCGAGTCCCAGGTCTAGGCGCATCATCGACTTATCTCAGCGTCGCTACGCCCTGTGTGGTGGGTGCTGCTCTCAGCTCCTCTCACAAATGCAGAAGCTGAGGCGCAGGGAGATTGAGCCTCTGGTCCAAAGCCACGCAGCCGAGCTCAGATGCAACCCCGGCAACCAGGCTCTAGAGGAGGCCCGCTCGCCTGCTACATGCTGCGTCACCTGGTAAATGGAGATCTGAGCAACAGCCACCCCTCCTGCCCAGGAGAAGGTCCAAGGACACACGGCGTGGAGAGCCCGTGGTGTCTAAGCACTGGAGAAATAGGGGCTATGGTTGGTGGGGCTTGTCGGGTGTGTGGGTGGGATGATCCCAGGGAACAAGTGGACCCTCTTCCCCACACACGTGCGTTGACCCACGCCCGACATCCTCTGAGGGCAGGGCTTGTCAGTCCCACTTGAGGCCCACCCAGTGCACTCCCCGAGTGAACCCCTCAGTGTTCACCTACCCACACATGAGCTCCTTCCTCGTTCTCTCTGCCACAGAGGGTCTTCTCTTGGACATGCCTCCATCCAAGAACCACCAGCTTGCTGACCCATCCAGGTTCATTCTGCCCCCGTTAACGGACAGTGACGGTTCCTTGGGCCACCCAGCATCCATTCCCATTCTCAGGCCCCGGGCAACGTCACCCTTCCCCCACGTGGTGTTGACACCGCTCCCAACTCCAGAAGCTGGCAACCAGTGGCCACAGATTTGGTTCATGGATCGCCATGTAACTCAATTCAGGCCAAAGAGAGTCAGGCCCAGAACTTGGCTCTTACTGGTTGAGGAATAAAAGCTCACTCTTTTCCCAATGGCAGGAGCCGGGGCCACGATCTCGCCTGAGCATGGAGCCAGCCTGGATGGAAACAGAGCTGAGACCTTGACAGAGGCCAGGAGCTGATGACCTCATCCGGGCTCCTGGATGTAGCCCAGCGTGAATATTTCCATGAAAGGGACCACTAAGAGGCTTTGTTCTTTCTTACACCATTTTGGGGTGGGTTTGCCGTCACCTCCGGACAGGAGAACTGGCAGAATCTTTTTCTCTCCCTACGCTTCTGCCAACTCCCTCCCAACCCCACACGGGGTCCCGTCCCACATCTGCTGACTTGAGCCTTGGAGCGGGAGGCCAGGCCTGCTCTCTTCTGGCCTGAGTGGCTGGGGTTCGCCATAGTTCAGTGGGCACGGGAGAGGGCGGGGCCCAGGGAGCTGCCCGCTGCCCTCCTGCTGTTCACTTGGCAGCAAACGGGACTGGCCGCCCACTGCCAGAAAGCTGATTCTGCACCGCTGCGCAGAGAGCAAGCCCGGCCTGCGACCCTGAATGGCTGCACACAGCCCACTGTCCAGTTCCCTTTGCACTCAATGCCCTGGCCGGAGGGTGCCTCTGCAGAAAGCAGGGACCCCAGGGGCCCAGAGCGCCCAGCAGCTTGGTTCTTGCCCCTGGCTGGGACCTTAATAAAGACAGAGCTGCCATATTGATCAAATGCTGGGACAGCTACCAAAATCCCTCCGACTGCAAGTCGATAGCCTCCTGCCTTCTCTGCCCACGTTGTCAGGAACACAGATAAATGCGCAATGCTGTCCTATGTCCCAAGGCCTCCCTGCTTCCCCACGGCCTGAAAAATGAATAACAGCCCTGGACACGTGGACGCCACCCTCACAGTAGCTCTCTTGGCATCTTCGGGGCTGAAAACCCGCTGCCCTGGGAGCTTTTCCAGCCTTACTCTGCCTAAGTGTGACAAACCCAAGGCCACCCAAATGGGGACAGCAGCCTTCCCATCCTGGTCATTTGTCATTTACCAGCTGTCGGACCTTTTTGATTAACCTCTCTGCAACTCAGTGTTCTCATCCATAGGATGGGACCATGGGAGCACCTGCCCAATAGGGCTGAGGGCAAGACTGACCAAGGTGATGGATGGAAGCGTTAGGCCATCATAGGCACAGGGGAGATGATGGTCACTATCCACGGGATTATTAGGCATGACTGCCCTTGTCATTGTCTCTAGGCCGGGCTTCACGACGCCTGCTCCAACACGCACTGGCTTACCCACACGCACACGCACGCGTGCACACACACACATACACACCGAGTTCTCATCATTATCCATTCTCAGAGTAGATTTTTCCTAAAAACATGGGCCTCTTCGCTGAGTTATTCTTCCTGGCCCAGCAAGTACGGACTCTGCCCTCACTCTGCCATGAGCAGGCCTGTGTGCCGAGCGTATACGTCTGCGAAGCCAGGTGAGTTTAGGAAGGGAAATTTGTTGAAAATTGAAATCCTCGCGTATTCCAAGTGGGAGCGAGTTTCGTGTTATTGACTCTCTGTGCAGACCTGCGTGGCCGCCTTCTCTGTGGTGTGGGTGAGAGCAGGCGGGGGCCACAGTCATCATCGCTCAGCGTTGCATCTGAGTCTGTTGTAGAAACACAGTCGAGAATCTCAGTCTAGAGGCATCTTTAAAGTCACTGCGTCGCTGGCAGCTCCTGCGGGGGCTGCTCTGGTCAGCCTCAGCCTCCTAACGCCCAAGGCCCGGAAAGGCTGACTGAGCAGTTGGTTTTCAGGTTCCATGGGGTATATTCGCTTGGTTCTGAGAATCTTCTGTCTGGTTCTTTCAACAGGGGTGCTCAGAACAAGGCTTTACCCTCAGCTGGTGCTGACTATGTCCAGCCCTTCGTCCTGTACCTGGGGGTCCCCAACCTTAGTGCCATCAGGAATCGGTGCTTCTATGAGAACCTAATGATCTGATGATCTGATGATCCAAGGTGGAGCTGAGGCGGTGATGCTGGCGCTGGGGAGCAGCTGCAAACACAGATGAAGCTTCGCTCGCTTGCCCGCCTCTCTCCTCCCGCTGTGCTGCCCGGTTCCTAACAGGCCATGGACCAGTACTGATCCATGGCCCGGGGATTGGGGACCCCTTCTGTACCCCATGTAGCCAGCAGCAGCAGCAGCAGCAGCAGCAGCAGCAGCAGCAGCAGCATCTGAAACTCCTCCATCTGCGGTGACATGTATCAGGAACAGCCTGTCCCCTCCCAGGCAAAGGGGCCTCCCAGGAAGCCTCAGGCTCTGGGATGTCCCTGCCCCTCTGGGAGTTTCAGCTGGGCTCAAAGGCCTCAGAGGTCCCTTCCACCGGTGATCGCCTGAAGTTTTCAACACCTGCGTAGCTGCAGCAGATCCTGAAGTGGACACATCAGGGAGAAGCAGCTGGAGGGGCGCTTCCCCGAGGCCTGCCCAGAGTGGGAGGCTACGTCTGCTGGACAGACCAGTTCCACCCACGCCCCAGCTTCCCTCTCCTATCGCGTCTGAGCAGAATCTTGCCTTTTGAGAGAAGAAAAAGAGCTACTCATTCAAGTGGCAATTAAAAGGCCCGTACAGGCTTATGCCGAGAGCCCAGCAAGGCTTAATTGATTGCTCCAGCCCCTGTGAGCCTTGTCGGCTCAGCCAATCTGTGCTCTCACACCTGAGAGAGCTGGCAGACGCCAGAGGGACTGACCGGGGCTGGGGAAGGGTGCCCTTCCTCTTTTTGCCTCAGGACACACAAATACACATGTCCCTACAAAGGAACAGGGCCTAGGGGTAGGGGAATCCCTTGCCTGTTCGCCTGGGACACCTCCCATTTACACCTGCCATTCTGGTGTCATTATTAATAGTACCACTCCTTGTTTAAATGGTAACTTTTATGGTCATTCACTTAAGGGGAGCTTAGGAGAGAGATGGAGGTGGGAGAAGCAGATCGACGAGATGATACAGAGAACGGAGACTCTGGTCTTAGCTGCTTCGTGCTCTGTCTGGACCACGGAACCTGGACGGGCATCCCAGGAGCCCGCAGGGAGAGGCTAGCAAAGATCGCTGCATCCTCCCAACTCAAATGAAGATAGTCCTTGTGTCCAATCCAGAGGCATGGATCACGTGATGCTCTGATTTAAGGTCTCACGGGGTGAGAAAAAAAAAAACTTTTAGGCAAGGTGAATGGTCATCTCTGCTATTCTAATCATTACACATTTCTTATCAAAGTATCTCCTTACCTGTTACAAATGTATCTGCGTCCATGAATCAGTTTTAAACTATAAGTTCCCAGGACAGCTGTGGACAATGAATTTCATCTCAAATGCCAGCTCTGGCTCTGAGTGTTGGCTTCTGTCTGGGTCGTAGTGTTGGAAAGGATTCTGAGTCTTTATGCGAGTTGAGCATCAGAATACCCGTCGCCGTGTCTGCTCGGCGGGGCGCAGAAGATGCAGGTGGTGGCACAGTCTGCTGTGGGCTGCTCTTGCCCCAGAGGACGTCGGCAGTTGCAGAGTCTCTTTCTGCACAGAGCCTTGGCTTAGCGCTCTGCTTGCGTGGATGCTCGTGAATGCCATCGGGGATCCTCTGCAATGCCTACGGGGTGGCCTTCTCACCCCGTTCTCTCTCCTACTGCCGTACAGCCTTACTTCAAAGAGGGCACAGTGTCAGCTCCCTCTCCTTGGGACAAGAACTGGACAAGTCTGAGACCAAGAGATAGCTTGGCCGGGCAAGATGCCTTCTCAGACTAGCGTCGGTTCTTGGGGAAACTTTCTCCCCAAGCCCAGTGCCAAGCACGGCTGTGGCACATTTGGGATCGATGCCTTCACATCCTGCCCATCCCTAGCCCAGCTTCCCACTCCAGGCCCCAGCCCTCAGCTTCGAAGGCAGGTCAGCAGAGACCCTGGCGTGGGGCTCTCCCTCTAGCTCTCAGACTTATTGAAAAAATTGCACCCTTAGACAAAGAGGCAGTGACACAAATGTTGTTTTGGCTCTGCAGACCGAGGCTGCTACTTCTGTGGCAGGTGTTTCTTTGAGGTTTGTTCAGTCTCTTGGGTCACAGCCAGCCACCCAGGACAGGATGTTGTGTGTATGGGAGTATCTGAGGAAGTATTCGCAAACAGGCCCATCTGTCCACATGAGAATGAGTCTCTCTTTCTTCCCTTCGAGGTCACAAAGCCTAAGGTATCAGAAGCTCAGTCTGAATGGTCTATTATTTGTCTGTTCAACCAAGTGCAATTGAGAGCTCGGTTGTGTTTGCTCCAGTCACTGCTGATCCGGACTGCGATGGTCCTCGACCATTCCTGATGAACTCCAGAAAGGATGCTACCGTGGCGGAAATAAGTTATGAATATTTGCAAAGCGTCCTCAAAGGGAACACGAGAACAGGATGAGCTCTGGGGAAGTGAGCGAGTCACAAAGTGGCACTGAAGTCACAGGGCTCGGTTCCCTCTTTGGAAAATGAAAAGATTGACCTCCGTGTTGCTATGACTGAACCGTGGCCAGTGTCGAGATGGCCCGGGAAAATCGGCGTGTCGGCTGAATCCCGAGGCTAAGGAATTCTGGACGCCGAAAGTCCCGCTCCCGTCGTGACGGCACCAAAGGAATGAGCCCTGGCCACGTGTCGGGGCGATGGGAAGCTTATAGTTCTCCCCCTTTCTCTTGAAGCCACACGATGTCAACGTCAGCGATCTAAATTCAGCCCAAGTCTCTGACTCGGACAACGGAGGTGAAGACGGCTTGGAATTCCCACAAGGAGGCACGCTCCCGCTTCCGGGGCGATGGAGAAGATGGGGAAGCCGTTGCCTCCGCGCCGGTGATGCTGCGCCTTAGGCGGGGCTGGTCCATGGGTCTAGTTCAGTCACCCACAGAGCTGACCCTGAGCAGAGCTGGACGAGGAAGTTCTGCCCTCCGTGCAACTCATCCCTGCCTCGTGGCCTCTCTGCTCCGCGCCGAGGCCCCAGCTCACCCACAGGTTCTCGGTGCCTGGCTGGACCGCCCTAAAACCAACCCATACACCCACGGATGCTGACATTTGCCGTCACTGGTTCCAGTCTGGGTTCACCCAGAAGCAGCTCTGGGAGGGGGAGCCACACACTCTGAGGTGACTCTGGACTTCTGGTGGGGAGGAGGGGAGGCGGGAAGGCAGCTGGAGGAGAAGGTTATTAAGCCAGCCCCCCGGGGCCCCCAGCTTCACTCCCTGGGGATCTCGGGCAGATCTGTAGGTGAGGGGCCCTTTGTATAATAGTGACTGTCCACCCCCTCGGTCCCTGTGGAGAGCTGCCCCAGAGACAAGATTAACTCTCCCACTTCTGACAAAGCAAACTTTTCTGGCTTCATAAAAATCCCTCGGGCAAAGAGATGGAGCTGCTGGCTACTGGCAGGTACACACAGCCACAGGAGACCCTTGAGGCAGTAGGGACGAGGGGTACGGCATCTGCTCCTCGCCTCGCTTCCCCTTCTGTGTGCCCTGTCCCATATTAAGAGACACTGGGGACAGAAGATTTGCATGAGTCTTCCTACTCAGACCCAGTAGCCTCTGCAGCCCGTTCTGTACCCTCCTTCCTGCCGCCACTTGAACCACAGAAGGCGATCATAATATGCTTCTAGAAACGGCTTCGAAGCCCTTAGACCCAAACGCAAGTGCCCCTGGGGCTGGAGACAATTAGGGGCGATTACCGAAGGGCTGCTGTGTCCTCTCTTCCTAGCAGCAGATGTTCTCGTCACGTGGTCTGAAGAAGCCTAGATGTGTTTGCAGAGAATACGGAGCCAGGGCCTCCCAGGAACGGGGACGAAAGAGCAGAGACCCAGCAGCTGGTCCGCATAAGGGGCTGGTCCAAGCTGCGCCCGGGGCGGGAGGCCTTACGCACGCCAGGATGGCCGGGGCGTTTCTATGGAGAAGGAGCCAGCAGGGCAGAGCACGGCACAGAGGCAGCGGCCCCAGACGCCTGGGCCCCGCGGTGGAGCTGGGCCGCCTGGCGTCTGGGCCCAGGACAGTGAGAGGGCTCGGGCTCCGAGCTGGAGCACCCTGCCCTGAGGTTTGCACTGGATGGCGGGGCCCTGGCCTCTTCTCGTTCACTATTGCGTGTGAAGCATAGTGCGCATGGGACAAACGTAGGCAGCCAGGCAGATGCACGAGTTGACAAAAAAAAAAAAAAAGACAGTGTGACACATCGTAGCACCGGGTAAGGGACCATGAGGTCGGGGTGGCGTTTGGGGAGTTCCAGGGACATAAGTGTGGGTTAGAAGCGACATTTCCCTGAAGGCTCGCCCCCCAGCTTTCTCCGCGCAGTAAACTGGCAATTCCGCCCCCCCAATTCTCAAGTGAGAAAGCACAAGAACCACCTTCCGTGTCCCTCCGCCTCTCCTGCCTGCCACCCTGATCACGCTGGGGTCCCGTCACTTCCTCTGCTGTCACCGTTGTCCAGGCTGCCATCGGCTCTGTCCGTACATCAAACACAGGCCGCGGCCCGTTCTCACTCGCCCCTTCTCTGCTTTACGTTATCCGTTGCGCTTCTCTGCACCGGACACACGCGTGTCCATGCGTTTCTTGGGTGGTGGCCTCTGTCCCTTTCCTCTCAGGAGACTAGATGCTCCCCGAGTCCTTAGACTGTGTCTCTCTCGTTCAGCCTCTTACGCTTCCCAGTGCCTTGAACAGTGCCAGGCACAGGGCCGATCATAGTCACAGAATTAATTTGAGCTGAAGACTCAAGGCCCCATAGTGTCACTCTGCGACGGGTTCATCTCGACCTGTCACTCAAGGGCCACGAAGCGCTTCCTGATCTCTTCCCCGTAGGTGGGAAGGGGAAGGAGCGACCTTAACAGACGAAATGCCCAGTGATGATAAGCAACGTGAGAGGCGAGGCTGGCGTATCACCGTTTCTGCCCGACCCCCACGGAGGGGGTGTGGTGAGGGTGCTGCAGACGCCAGTCTTGAATGGAGAGGCCAACTTCCCTTCGTCAGAGCCCAGGCCGGCTCCTCCCTCCTCCCCGTCCGTGCTCTCTCAGCTCCTGGAGCTACTCTCTAAGTTAACGCATGTGACACTCTCAGAGAGTGACTCCTAGGGCAGCAGAGGGACGTTAGTCTCTGAATCCCTAAATCTACCTGGTATTTCTAGGTCCATGTGTCTGAATCATGGCAGCTGCTTGATATTTCCAAGGAATGAATGAATGAATGAATGAATGAAGAAAAAGCAAGATGGTGGCCCCAAGACCAAAGTTGGCCAGAGCCTCCTAGAACCAGCTGGGCACACTCTGCTGCCCAGGCTGGGTAGGACTGCACGATGCAGGTAGAGGACGTGTCCGTGCCCGGGGAAGAGCGGAGGAGACACCCACGTAAAGGGTGCGTGTGGACACTTCCGACGACCACATCGGAACACAGGCGTAACTGCGGCAGCTGCTCAGCGTCCCCTGGGCAGCCTGGGACTCCGCCAGGCAACAGGCACGTCAGAGCCACCAGCGAGGCTCCCTGAGCCCTGGCAGGTACATCGCAGGCAGAGACCTAACTCCACTCAATTGCAATCTGTGTTTATGGGCCCATAATCAAATGGAAACTGAAAGTTTCTCATGAGAATCATCTGTCAGAATTGCACGGTGTCCAGACCCTGCTCTGGGAGACTGGGTTATAAATACCAAGCTCTGCTCCAGCTCCGCCGTATCTCTAGAGACTCATGGGTCATTTTTCAACCCGGCACTAATCCGAGGAACTGGCTCTTCCATCAAACACTCTGTCTAACAGGCTGGGTATTTGAGACACTGATTGTCCCCAGTGGATCAGGGAGGTAGGAGTGATCGTAGGAGATGAATCCTCGTGCCAGCACGGCCTCCTGCATCCTGGACCCTACCGAGCAGCTGCCTTGCTCTGAGACACACACCTCCAGGCACCCACCAAAGGATCCGTCACCGAAGCATCTCTTCAAAGAGAAAGAAAAAAAAAAAAGATTTCCTTATGACAAAGGGTGCCCCATACAATAAATGTGGAAAACTAAAAAATTCGAGGAGGAAGAAAATTACCATAACTCCATCACCTGCAGAAAAACTCTGTACCGTTTTTGGAACAGATTTCCAGACTCTTCCCCCCCACCCCCTGCAATATATTTTTCTTTATAAACCATTTTTAACACTGCACATGCTCTTTTCGAACTTGCTTCCCTCGCCCCCACTAACGGTCATCATGACCATTTCGCCCCATCGCTCTTTTCCTACAGCGTGATTTTTAAGAGCCGCATCGATTTTCTTGGTCAGGCCCTTTTTTGTTTCCACTCCTCCGATAGTATAGACGACGCCGTGAAGAACACACTGTGTACATAGATTTCGGATTATTTCCTTAAGATCAATGCGTAGGAGTGAAATTACGCCACGTCAAAGAAAATGTACATTTTTGAAAGTCTCGATACTATTACACTATCTCTCATTGTGTTCTACGTCTTTAGAAATAACCAAATATATATATATATTTTTTGAGTACTTTTAACCAGTCACCACTCTAGAAGAATAACCAAGCAAGGAAGGCGACTTACCGTCTACCACGCATGTGGCGGAACGGTCTCTGCTTACACTGGCTGCTTCTGGAATCACAGTTTATCTCCTCTGGCTGCAGCTTATCTGAAGATGCCATTACAGCTGGGGGAAGTGAGTCCTCTTAGAAAATTAACTCTGAGCCTCCAAACTCCTTCTAACTTTGTGGGATCTTTAGAATTTATTTAAAAGGTAACATCGTACCTGCTCTTTGCTCTTTGAGATGAACCTGAACGTGGTTATTTAATTGGGTGATCTAGGATGGGGTGGTCTGATCAAGTGTGAAGGTAGAGGTGAATCGGCCTCACTGGGGAAGACCCGGAGGAGGGTTAGGAAGAGTGAGGGGTTAAGAGAGAGTCTTGACTTTCTTGGGACAGAGGACACAGAGCTTCTTTCCTGATGCTGGGCTGTGGGCGAGCTGCCTATACATGCTGGCGACTGAAAGCTCACAGTCCGCCTGGGTGGCCAGTTGGAATGCACTACAGAGTCAGTGCT
>NW_011888853.1:779526-784550 GCF_000151845.1 Pteropus vampyrus | reverse complement strand
TGCTGGGCTGTGGGCGAGCTGCCTATACATGCTGGCGACTGAAAGCTCACAGTCCGCCTGGGTGGCCAGTTGGAATGCACTACAGAGTCAGTGCTGGGGGGAAGTGATGTAGGGTTGGTACCCTCCCCGTGCCCTTTGCTGTGTAACAACGGCTCATCCATTCCTTGTGCGAGCCTCCCATGCAGAACTTTCTCGTGAGGGCTACACATCAGGGTACCCAGAGGTAGGGCCAACCTTCCGGAAAATGGTAAATGGGAACAAAATTGTCTTTGGCTCCCTCCAACCTCTCTGGCATGCCTTTCTTCCTTCCCCGGTGGAGAACCTTTAGCCAAACCACCTGCTGCTGCCCTCGGCAGACAGCTGGGGAGGAGAGAACACAGACTTTCAGGCTGGAAAGATCTGTGCCCCGAATCCCAGCTGTCATTTCGCTGTGCAGCCTTGGGGAACTTACTAAACCTTTCTGATCTTTGGTTTTCTCATCTGTTCAATGGGGAAAAGATGCCAGTCTTACTTATTCTTGCTGTCGTACGGTTAAACAAAACACCTAGTAAATGCTAAAGGGTCCGATGCACTGTTTGGCACATGAGAGATGCCCACTGAACATTATTCATCATTTTTTCGGTCTCCAAACCCAGGGCTGCCATTCCCAGGAGGATTCCAAGCTCCGTACGGTGGCCGGGCTCCTGCCTGTTTGCTCTAATCACTTCAGAAATGATCACATCAGCTACATGATGCTAAATGCAGATGATCTTTCTAGAAATTCATCTTGAGTAAACAGTCATGGATTTACTGCAAAATTGTTCTTGACAACATTGTTTATAATGCCCGAGAACCAGATGCAATCTAAATATCAAGATACAGCGGATGGAACGAAATATGAAACATCCACATTATGAAACACTATTTGATGTAAATATCGTTCAGTCTTTGAAGTAAGAGACAGTCATCCCGTTTCTGGTCCCCGCTCACGCTGCTTTAATTATTTAATGACTCGGGAGCATCTTTTCATCTGTTCGTCAATCCCTCGCGTTCTTCTTCGTGTACACCCCCTGCTCACGTTGTACGTGAGTCTTTGTGTTTGGTTATGTCAATAAAGTGGCTTCTCGTCTTTTGATTTGTGCTGTAAACATTTTCCCCTGTTTGTCCCTTGTCTTATGCACTCAATTTGTCCCTGGTCTTTATTTTCTCCACATTAAAATTTTAATTTTTCGTATCCGATGCATCGACCTTTTCCTATGTGGCTTCTGGATTTCGCGTCCTGCTTGGAAAACTGGTTTCATCTCCAGGGTTCTAAATATATTTACCGAAATTTCATCTATAACGTTTATCGCTTCATTTCTTCCTTAATGTTGAAATCCTTGACCCACCTGGAGTGCATTTGGGTGTAAGAAATTAGATGAGGATCCAGCTTTATTTTTTCCCCAAAAAAGATTAGCCAGTTATCCCAATGCCATTTCTTGAATAATCTGCCTTTCAGGCAAACTTTTTTGTGAGGGGCGTCATAGAATCCTGTTAGAATCCGATGAAAGCTGTGGACCCTCTCCGCAGGAAAAGAAAATGCAAGTATAATTCACAGTAAATTTCACAAACAATTTCAGCGGAGCCCATTCATTGATTCCCTAGGGGTCTGCAATCTTCCGTTAAAACCTCTGACTTCAGCTGGAATAAAGAGAGCTTACCCGGTAGGATTCCAGGCTCCAGCACAGGTCAGCGAGAGATGACTTTATGGTAGGGAATGTGCTGAAGGGTAGTCCCAGGACCTCCTCTGGGTATAAGTGCCCCCGCCCCCCGGCTTACCCTCAGGGCTGTGGGACACCTCTAAGATGCCACCCTCCCATGTCCTTGGAGTTCAAAACATTCCGCTCGCCATTCTTCCGGCTCAGACCATCCAACAGATACCGTAGATGTCGGCAGCCGGTTCGCCTTCTTTTTCCTAGACTGCAAAGAGCTCTTGTCACACGGCTCCATGTCACACTCATGGGTTCACATGACTCAGTTTCCCTTGGTTTGAATTAAAAGCTCAGCCTATTTCAAACTCTCTTTTACCCTAAATCTGAGCATCACGTGTGTCCCTTTTCATACACTCGTTTCTTAATCTTCCCCATCCACTGAAGGCTGGAGCTAGTTTTTGGCTCCTTGGCCCCCGAGACATAAAGATCTGAGCTCATGTACCCTCACTGAGCTCCTTGACTGCTGACTCGGCAGCATGTGACCTGGCCCCAGAGCTGCCTGAGCTGCCTCCCCTCCGTCATCCCATGGTGCTGTTCCAGACCTCCTGCTCAGAAAACTGTCACACCTGGGAGCATGTCGGGAAAACAAATTCCCGGGCCCCGTTTAGACCCCCTGGATCAGAATTCTGGGGAAGGAGCCCGGCAAGGTGAGTTTCGACAAGCCCCTCAGATAAGACCAGCTACATCATTTACAGGGCCTGGTGCAAAATGAAAACACAGGGACCTTTGTCCAAAAGTGATGAAGAATCTCAGGATGGCAACGGCAGAGCATTACATCCTTGTGCACTGCACAGGTCACAGGCCCGTAAAGCCAGCTCTGCCCCCTGGTGACATTAATGCACGCTCAAGGTTGAGGACCGCTGTTTAGTTAATCCTGGTGCTCGCTGTTCCGTGCACTTGTCACCTGGTGCAGGAACGGTTCTAGGCCTTGACAGGGTGTGTCTTCCCGTGGGCCCTTGGGGGGACCCCAGCCCGCTCTGGAAGTCTCTTCCCCAGGTCCGCGCTTCCCGGCCTTGGCACAGGCAGACAACTGTTAACGCTCTAGGTAGCACTTCTGCTGCTAACAGTTGGTATCTTGTTCTGGCCTCAGGATAAAGGTCTCTGACGCACACACGCATGCACACACAACACATACGCGTGCTCGCTCTCTCTCTCTCTCTCTCTCTCTCTTTCTCGGTGGATCTGGCCTGACCAGGTTTACAGCCAAGTAGTCAGCCGCCTGGCATGCAGCAGCCCCTGCTTGTCCTAGGAGAATTGGATGCTGGCAGGTTTTGGGGAACAGGCACCTGAGGCTATAAGCCCCCATTCTCCAGAAGCTTCATCCTATCGGATGCCCAGACGTGACATCTGTTCCCAGCCCAGAGGTCTCTGCTGCCCCCGGCTGCCCACAGCCTCAGAGCCCACTGTCCCGTCTGAGCCCAGGCCTCAGGAAAGGGATCTGAGCCTCTAGCCAGTGTCTGACTCGGAGGAGGAGAAAGGCAGTGTCCAGCAGAGAAAGCTCTGTCCAGGTGGCCCTCTGCCCCCGCTCTCTAGGCTCAGAAATCCGACTTATTGCAACACACATCAATAATTTAGTATCTACTGAATTCCAGTGCGAGGCACTTAGTTACCGAGCAGCGCGCTGGAGGTAGCAGATAGGTAAAACTCAGTTGCTGCTCTTGAGTAGCCCACGGTCTAGTTCCTGGAGATGGATGTGGCTGTCACAGCGACCATCGGAACCAGCTCTACCAGCTTATACGGGCTCACAATAGCTCACACTGGCTTGTGCCAGCTTGCAAGAATCAATTGCTAGATTTTCAGGAATAATGCAGACTCGTGAGGAAAGCATGGGCAGCATGAAATTGCCATTTTTGGAATATTTACACCATGGAAATTGGCAAATGCCACACATTAGGCTTGTTGCTTTTTTGGAGGCTCACATGAGCTGTGTGGCGGTGGATAAGTTAGCCATCCTTCCGATCCTCCATTTCTGCATCATTAAATAGGATTATAATCGCACTCAGGTCACCAATTGTCATGAGGACGAAATGAGATCATCCCCAATAAGTGCCCAACAATTCGTAGCTTTTCTTTTTTAAATGGAAGATTATTATTCTACCAATAAATGTCGCTAACACCGTGTGCTCAGCCACATGACACAATGTTATAGGAACTTAGATGAGAAAGTGATTAATTCTGTTTGGAGAACAAGGTAGCAGTTGGGACTCCCTGAAGGACACGCGAGAGGCGGCAGGTAGAGCAGGTAGACCAGGAAAAGAGAAGCTTTCTCGCAGAAAGGCAGGGAGGCATGGAGGGGCTGGCAGAACAATCCAAAGTGCCCGGCTTAGGGGGCCGGCCGGGAAGTGGCTGGATACAGGGTACCTCGGGGCTCTGTCCTGTGACAGCCTCCAGGGCAGCCCGCTCTGTCCAGAGATGGCAGGACTGTCCCCAAGAGTCACTGGCAGATGAAGCACCAGAAAATACTGCTGTTGAACCCCACCCAGCATCCTGACCCTCATCACCCTATTCCCTTTCAGCCCCTTTGAGATAAGAGTGTCCAAATTTTGCTGTCACACTCACGCCCTTCTTATACACGCGTGTACTCTATCTTGCTCTAAGGGCCGAGATGTGTTGATGTAGCCACTTAGGGAATGACTGATGAGACAAGTCATGATAGATGTCGCTTCATCAGTACATTTCCTCCCATGAGCCTCTCTGCCCCTCATTCTCAGTGAGTCACCCCTCACTAGCAAGCCCATGTCATTCCTCTGTTGGCCAGAAGGGGTCACTGCTTCCATGCACCCCTAAACTTCCTGGACAATGGGGCTTCTCTCCAGCTCGCCTCCATCCTTCATCTTCCAGCAGAGAAGCCAGTCCTCCACGCCCACCAACTGCTGTGTCACCTTCGGAGAGAATTTCGAGCGAAGATGGCGACATGGGCTCTGTGCCAACAATGTTCTCATCTTTATAAGCCAAACGCTTGCCCTTTGCCGGGTAGAGGTCAAGGTCTGCAGATGGAGCTTGGCCATTGTCATGGCTATTAAAAAAATGTGCAAATAATATTACGTGATTATCTTCAATGCCATCATCGTTACCACTTAACACAGGCAGGGGAAATGAAGCCAGCTTGACCCCTCTCGTATACTTTTGTCATTCTAAGGGGTACCTAAACCGAGACAGGTTCAAACCAGCTTCTTTTCTTCTGTCAGAGGGACAGGTCTGGGTGAGGATGTGTGAACAGATAGTAAGCGTGTCTGCAGTTACAGCCCCCGTGCCCACGGCAGGCATCACTAATGGAGCCCCGATCTCTTTCCC
>NW_011888853.1:776919-779476 GCF_000151845.1 Pteropus vampyrus | reverse complement strand
GCCATTTTTGGAATATTTACACCATGGAAATTGGCAAATGCCACACATTAGGCTTGTTGCTTTTTTGGAGGCTCACATGAGCTGTGTGGCGGTGGATAAGTTAGCCATCCTTCCGATCCTCCATTTCTGCATCATTAAATAGGATTATAATCGCACTCAGGTCACCAATTGTCATGAGGACGAAATGAGATCATCCCCACTAAGTGCCCAACAATTCGTAGCTTTTCTTTTTTAAATGGAAGATTATTATTCTACCAATAAATGTCGCTAACACCGTGTGCTCAGCCACATGACACAATGTTATAGGAACTTAGATGAGAAAGTGATTAATTCTGTTTGGAGAACAAGGTAGCAGTTGGGACTCCCTGAAGGACACGCGAGAGGCGGCAGGTAGAGCAGGTAGACCAGGAAAAGAGAAGCTTTCTCGCAGAAAGGCAGGGAGGCATGGAGGGGCTGGCAGAACAATCCAAAGTGCCCGGCTTAGGGGGCCGGCCGGGAAGTGGCTGGATACAGGGTACCTCGGGGCTCTGTCCTGTGACAGCCTCCAGGGCAGCCCGCTCTGTCCAGAGATGGCAGGACTGTCCCCAAGAGTCACTGGCAGATGAAGCACCAGAAAATACTGCTGTTGAACCCCACCCAGCATCCTGACCCTCATCACCCTATTCCCTTTCAGCCCCTTTGAGATAAGAGTGTCCAAATTTTGCTGTCACACTCACGCCCTTCTTATACACGCGTGTACTCTATCTTGCTCTAAGGGCCGAGATGTGTTGATGTAGCCACTTAGGGAATGACTGATGAGACAAGTCATGATAGATGTCGCTTCATCAGTACATTTCCTCCCATGAGCCTCTCTGCCCCTCATTCTCAGTGAGTCACCCCTCACTAGCAAGCCCATGTCATTCCTCTGTTGGCCAGAAGGGGTCACTGCTTCCATGCACCCCTAAACTTCCTGGACAATGGGGCTTCTCTCCAGCTCGCCTCCATCCTTCATCTTCCAGCAGAGAAGCCAGTCCTCCACGCCCACCAACTGCTGTGTCACCTTCGGAGAGAATTTCGAGCGAAGATGGCGACATGGGCTCTGTGCCAACAATGTTCTCATCTTTATAAGCCAAACGCTTGCCCTTTGCCGGGTAGAGGTCAAGGTCTGCAGATGGAGCTTGGCCATTGTCATGGCTATTAAAAAAATGTGCAAATAATATTACGTGATTATCTTCAATGCCATCATCGTTACCACTTAACACAGGCAGGGGAAATGAAGCCAGCTTGACCCCTCTCGTATACTTTTGTCATTCTAAGGGGTACCTAAACCGAGACAGGTTCAAACCAGCTTCTTTTCTTCTGTCAGAGGGACAGGTCTGGGTGAGGATGTGTGAACAGATAGTAAGCGTGTCTGCAGTTACAGCCCCCGTGCCCACGGCAGGCATCACTAATGGAGCCCCGATCTCTTTCCCTCGAGTCCAGATGCAGTCTCGCAGCGTTCCTAGAGCCACTACCAGCTTATTCGTGCTGGAACCTGAAATAAAATGAATTTGGTATCCCGGGTCTAGAGTAACCTTTCGGAGTCTGAACAAAAGGTGTGGGGAAATGATTCCAAGCCTCTAATCTGAGCATAAAGCACAGAGAAATACATAATAATCTGTGCAGAGCGCTGTGAAGTACGGAGATATTGGATTTCACGATGTAATGTGGCACTAAATCACATCCCACTTTATATGAGATTCTGGTCTCGATGATAGGGTAAGCGTCAAAAGACCGAGAAAAATCTGGAGAAAGGCCGAATAATCGAAGAAATTATATGCGCTAACATATTCTAGCTGTGACTCGAGAAAGAGCCATCATCCTATTTCACTAGGAAAACAAGGCCCTCAGTTCAGCGTATAAAACCCAAGGTCATTCAGAACAGCGACCAGGAGCTGGAGCATCGGAGAAAGAGCACGGAAATTAGTCAGGGAGTCCGGTTCTGGTCCAAGGCCTGCTAGGAAGAACAGGTCGCCGTGGGCAAGACATTTAACACCCCTGTGCTTCAGTTTCCTCGTCTGCAAAACAGAGACCAGGATGTCTGCTTTGCTTGGCCGCGGTGAAAATTAAAAGCCACAACGTATGCACAAGTGTCGCTGTCCCGAGTCGCTGCTTCTGGGACCTAGCTGAGATGGGCGCGTGACCCTGAGCCGAGGCAGAAGAGGCGGGTCACTTCCCAGCGCCGATGAGCGATGCCAGGGGCCCGCGCCAAGGCTGACTGGCCCTCTGCTCCTGTCCGCACCATCTCCATGGAAACGGGAAGAGCAAAGCCCCGGACACTCCGGCAAGGATAGCTGGGTCTCGTCAGGAAGGGCCCATGCGCCTTCTTAACTTTTCCATCCTCGAAAATCTTCTCTTTCGTCCCCTTTCAGCTCCCTCGTCCATCTTCTGAGGGCAGCAGCAGCTCCAGGCCATGTCACATCAGTGGGCCTATATGCTCGTCTGGCCCAGCGGGGTTCGGGATCATGGCGGAGGCTCCGGTCTGTCAGCCGGGCTGGCAGGAAACGGATGGTGAGCTCAGGTAGGGTGGTCGGGAGAG
>NW_011888853.1:772353-776022 GCF_000151845.1 Pteropus vampyrus | reverse complement strand
TCCTCCTCTGTATCCCGAGGACTCAGCGGAATGCCTGACACATAGTAGGTGTGCAATAGATATTTGTCGACCGAAGCAGTAAAGCAATGAGTGGACGGGCATGTGAGTGAGGGTCAGGTGTCACCTCAGCCTTTTCTCTCTGCCTCTCCCGACAGCTCAGAGGAACTGCGCGTTCCCGTGGAAGGGGAGGGTCGAGCACCGCCGGGGCGTCTTCGAGGGAGCACGGGAAGGCCGTGCTGCTACACACATACAGATGACTCATAAGGACGTATTTTTACCCCCTTCAAATGGTGATGTTCCTGTAATAAAGAATTTAATAACCCGCTGTGCCTGTGCAGAGAGAAAACTCATTTGTTTAATAGGCAGCAGTTTGGCTTTGTCATGTGCATTTAGTTTTTAATGACACACAGTTGTGCCAATATTGATTTTAGCTTATAGGGACTCAAAAAATTTACTGTCTAGATGGATCGAGACGCAAGCATTTTATCTTACCTGCTCTGAAGACGCATGGCTCGAAGCTCCAGCCCGGGATGGTGGGGGGGCCCTAGCGGGCCAGGGGCTGGGAGTGCCGGCTGAGAATGTATAACCTTCTCGTTCACAGTCCCCTCCCTGTTCCTCTCTACCAGCCTCACCTCCTGCCCCCGTCGGGAGGGAGCGAGGCCAGCGCTGTGGGAGGCCATATGTTTTTCATCCTGGAAAGCAGAGCAGGACTGTGTCAAGGAAACGGGAGTTAATTTTCCAGGCACACTCTGGGCCATGAGTTATTTGCATGTCCGTGTGTGTGTGTGTGTGTGTGTGTGTGTGTGCGTGTGTGTGTGTGCGCACGTGTGCGTGCGTGTGCCCGCTCGAGCTTGAGCACAGAGCAGGGTCTGCTGGTTATTCAGAAGGTAGCGCCAAACGTCATTTGAACCCACTGGGCGCGGGCACCTCTTTTCAACATGACTTGCGATTTTTGTTTTTCTTTTCATTTTTTGACTGGGGACTGTATAAAAACGGCAAAAGGGATTACGGAGAGTAGCCGAACCTTCTCTGTGTTTTCCGAATGGCCAGTGTGAGCATAAATACATTCGGCGGACCCTCGGTATTCGTGGGGTTGACATTCGTAACCTCAGCTGCGTGCAGCGTCAGTGATCTGAAGAATGGAGTGAAGTAGTCGGCATTTACGCAGCACACGCCACGCGCCAGGCACGTACGGAGCGTATTGCAATGCATAGGATTATCTCATTCGATCTGCACATCAACCCTTTCAGGTAGCCAGGTAGGTGTTTTTATCTCCTTTTTAGAGGAAATTGCGGCTCGCAGAGCCGAGGCGATGAGACCAAGGTCACAGAGGGTCAATGCCTCCAGACCCAAGTGCTCTGCTGTCCCCTGCATCTTCAGTGGTTCTGAATTCAAGTCTTTTTTTTTTTCTTTTTTAGGTGACGCAACCTTTGGTTGACCTCACAGATTGCAAGGACCTCGTCAGCTTACAATCCCTTATTTTTTTTTTAGTTTTTATGCCTACAGCGCCTGGTCTTCCTAGGTGGTCTCTCATCCAAGTACTAACCAGGCCCGACCCTGCTTAGCTTCCGAGATCAGATGGGATCGGGCTCGTTCAGGGTGGCGTGGCCGTAGACTGAGTTCAAGTCTTAACCAAGCGCTGTGAACTGGGGTGCAGAGTGTGTCCCTGTCCTAGAGAGTGAGCCTAGCTGGCCAGGCAATGTCTGCCCCTGAGGCTAGAGCATAGATGGGCAGGGCCAGACTTCTCCCAGGGAGCCACGGGGCATTTGCTCGGTGACTGCCTTACTTGATCCTTGTGTTGCCATAAAAAATAAGGCAGGCTTTAGGGAGAAAAAGAGATAGCTTCGTATATAGCACATTATGATAATGAATCATATTAAATATAATTTCATGTCGTTGGCCTATTTAATCTATTTATGTAAGTTTTAGGGAGTGCTTTTATTCATGATGGGGAAGTCATTGAGAATTGATTCTTAGATTCACGGAATTTGAAAGGACCTATAAATCATCTGTACAAGTCTCGTCTCCAGAGAGGTGAAGTGACCTATCCAAAGTCATGCAATTAAACGGGAGTAGTGGCCTCTTCTAGGAAAGGTGGGCATCGGACCCTCAGTGGGCATGCAGCCCCCACAAGAACCTCGGTCCTATTGGTAACTGCTATTTGCACACATCATTTCACCTGGAAGCACTGTTTCCAGGGGAGTTCTCACCACGCTCATTAACCACCCACTCGCCACCCTCAGCTGCTGCTTCCACGCCTGCCATGGCCGGCTTCCTGTCACTCTCCTTCCAAATGTCCAGATCCTTAGCACGCGGGTGGCCCTGCGGGATTTGGATCCTGTGCTCCTCTGGCCAACCCTTGATCCCCATCCTGCAGCTTCTCGGGCCTTCTTTCACTACCTCCTTCCTGCCACAGGACCTTTGCTCATGCCAGAACAGTCTCCCTCCCTGTGAGATCTCAGTCGGTCCCCGCTTCCTTCCTCGGGGTCACGTTCCTGACCTCTCGGGCCAGGAACTCACCTAGGTTTTCAATGCACCACTGACTTCAAATGTAACTTTGTGTTCATTCATAGGAAACTTGAATATCTGTCTCTCCTACTGGACTATAAACTCTGTGAGAATGTGTTCCAGTCACCTATGGCTGTGTAATCCTCCAATTTAGTGGTTGAAAGCAATCTCTGCATTTTGCTCACGATTTTGTGGGTTGGGAATCTGGAGAAAGCGCAGCTAGGCGCTCCCAGTTGGATCTCTTACACAGTTGCAGGCGGATGCCAGCCAGGGCCGTGATCACCGGAAGGTTCGGCTGGGCTGGACACCCAAGCACTCACATGCCTTGCAGCTGATTGCTGCTGGCTGGAAGCTCAGCTGGTCTGTCAGGTGGAGCATCTCCATGTAGCCCCCTTACTATGGTGGGCTCAGGGCACTTGGGCTTCTTACAGCTCCCAAAAGGAGTTGTGTGGCTTTTTCTGATCCAGCCTTAGAAGTCACTCAGTGTCACCTGACTTCAGCTACATTCCACTAATTACAGGTGTGAGTCGCTGGGGCATGGACTCCACCTCTTGACGGGGGAGTGGTGAGATCACATTGAAGAAGGGCATATGGGATGGGAGAGATTTTTACAGCCATTTTTGATAAATGCGATCTGCCACACAGCAAGAACAACGCCATTTTTCCTTCTTTCATTGAATTCCTAGTACCCAACGCAAGAATTTGAAAATTATTTAAATAAGTAGATAAATAAGTAGATAGACAAGTGGACGAATACATATATATAGCGTTATGGTCTAAATGTTCGTGCCCCTCTAAAATCCACATACTGAAAATCGAATGCCCAGGGTGATGGTGCGGGGAGGTGGGGGCTTTGGGAAGTGACTAAGTCACAAGGGCAGAACCCTCGTGAATGCGATCAGTGCTCTTATGGAAGAGGCTCCAGAGAAGTCCCTGGCCTCTTCCGCGCAGTGAAGATACGGTGAGAAGTCTGCAACCTGGAAGAGGAAACTCACCTGACCTCGGGCCCCCAGCCTCCAGAACTGTGAGAAATAAATGTCTGTTGTTTGTAAGTCGTCCGGTCTATAGTATTTGATTACAGCAGCTTGAATGGGCTACGGCATAAGATACACGAAATCAGGAAGAAAAGGAAGAGAGGGAGGGAGAGAAAGAAAGAAGGAG
>NW_011888853.1:763506-769887 GCF_000151845.1 Pteropus vampyrus | reverse complement strand
CCAGTCAGACAGGGTTCATGCCTCACTTTTAAGTCAGTCGCCTCTTCAAAGACTTCCTCTCCGATACAGGCACATTCAGAGGTCCTGGGCTTAGGGCCTCAACGTGTATGAATCGGGAGGACACGGCTCAGCCCGTGACACCTAGGAAGCGGGGAGTGGCTGGGACTGGGGACAGAAACAGGAGGGAAAACTTTGAAAAACGTGTGGGATTGTGTTTTGTCTTTCCAGAAGCTGAAGTAGGAGGCTGGAAAGAGAGTGATCGCCCAAAGCGAGAAGGGAAAAGCTTGGGCCCCCAAGACTGGGGTGGTGCCGGGGACAAGCTGTCTGGGACAAGGAAGGAAAGAGCTCCTGCTCAGAAAAACAGGGAAGGGGTTCAGGAGGAACGAGCCGGAACGGGCGCCGGGTGAGACCTCGGAGAACAGCCACACGAAGGATGGCCCTGGGCCAAGAGGTGGGGCCTCCCGCTGGCTGGTCTCATCCCCCTCGCCTCCTGCCATGTGGGGCGTCCAGGTAATTAATTTCTCCTCCTTCATTTGTGTAGGGGACATTGGCAAGTGGGCAGCCCAGGTCGCTTAGTGGGGTCTATTTCTCAGGTTCCGGGCAGGGGTGTAATGTTTAGTAAATGAGTTATTCACACAGAAGAAGGTGGGCCTAGACCCACACCAGTACGGGGAACCCCGGCACGAAGACAGAACGTAGCTACCAGCCCTCCTGTGAACGTGCAGAGAGCTGCAGAAAGGAAATACCAGTCCGAGAAACAATCGGAGCCGACGACGCCCCTTAAACACTAACAAGGCGACCATTTACGCGAAGCGGGACTCTCCCCGGGCCCCGAGGATGCTGACGGTCCCCGGAGCCACCTGCCCCTTTGATGCCAGCCGCCGCCCGCTGCCTCACGGGGCTGCCTCACGGGGCTCGATGGAAACAGGGCTGTGTTTTTCCAGACGCCGAAACGGAAGCAAAATGCATGTGGAAACCTAGCAATCCATTTTCTTCTTTGGAGACCCGCTCGGGGAACGTCCTTCTCCCCAGAAAGTGAGAATGAAAGGGAGGGCGGGGCCTTCGCTCTTGGCCTTGAGGGGAGACCAACAGGTCAGGCAGGCAACCTCTCTCACCCTTCAAATACCAAGAGCCTCAGGCGCTGCAGAAGGGGAGATGAACACCCCCTGAACCCAGGATGTGATAGGTGTGTGTGTCTGTGTGTGTGTGTGAGAGAGAGTGTGTTGGGGGAGTGGTGGTCAGGCTTACGAATCCTGAGATTTGCAGCTGCCGGGAAGAGTGGAGGGTCGGGCTTCGGGCCTGACTGCACCACCTGACCTCGGGGCCTATGGTTTGTGCTTCAGGGTGGGTGGGACACTGTCTCGGGACAGGTCTCTGAAAGCAGAGCTTGTGAGGGGTTTTCTCGTGGTTGCAATGTATGAAGATGGGAATCTCAGGAGACACATGAACGGCTTATTATTACGGCTTATTAGCACTGGACACCAGAGAAAAGAGATGTGAAGTCAGCCCAAGATGGCTCAAGGCGGGTCTAGCCTCAGGCTGATCCCGTGGGGAACTCTGAAGTGTGAATTGCACCAGAGATATCTTCTACCCCAGGGACCAGGAGCTCACCGGCCGTGGCCACCCCCAAAGGGGGTCCAGGGGAGAGCTAGCCTCCAGAGAGGGCCGGGTACAGGCCCTTCATATCACACACCTGCAGCGGCGGGGTGCACCCCCTGATTAAGGGGATCTGGGCGGGGCATCAACTGCATCTGCAAGAGACGCTCTAGGGCAGCGGCCCCCAACCTCTGTGGCACCAGGGACCGGTGCTCCTATGAGAATCTAATGCCGGGTGATCCGAGGCAGAGCTGAGGCAGTGATGCTGGCGCTGCTGAGTGGCTGCAGACACAGAAGCTTCACTGGCCTGCAGCTCACCACCTGCTGCGTGGCCTGGTTCCTAACAGGCCTTGGACCGGTAGCAGTCTGCAGCCGGGGGGTTGGGGACCCCTGCTCTTGGGCACATCCCTGCTGCTGGAGGATGATCTGTCATGTCCTCAGGCTGCAGCACCAGGTCCCTTGGGCAGTGGGAGGGAACTGCTGCATCGCATCGCGTCACCATGGGGGCCTGCAGGACGGCCGCAGCCTGAGGTCAGCAAGGGAGCGGCTGAGAATGGGGGGCAGGGAGAGTTGCACTTTGGAGGTCATGCTCTGCCAGTGGCCAGCCCCCTTTTTCTAGAAGGGCTCACCCGCAGCCCAGACTCAGTCTTGGGGCTGCACGTCATCACAGATGGAGGCCCAGATGTCACTGCCACTCCACGCAGACGGGCCCTGAGGTCATGCTTGGACGCCTGCTGGTGGGCCTCGCAGGTGGCGAGCAGCCAGAGCAGCCAGAGGGACAGAGGAGGAGCTGTGCTGTGGGCACCACTGCAGGTACATTTTTTTTTTTTCCCACAGAGACAGAGAAGCTGTCTGAACAAGGGAGCTTTGTTCGCCGGCCCCGCGGACGCGAGAGCCCTGCCTCGGCAGGGCACCAGGGACCAGGCACGTCCAGGAGGAGCCCCGTACAGGGTGTGGCCCCGAAGTCCAGCGTGGGGGAGCGGTGCCTTTCTGCGTCTCTACCTCCACACACAGAGACAGAAGGGACCGCCGGGGGCAGTCGCACAAGCTCCAGGAGCCACACAAGATGTAAAGACCATAATCCCACCCTCAAGGTTTACAGTTCAGACGGACAGACAAGCGGCTCTGCAGCAAAGGCTCTCTGAGACGCGGGCGGAGTCTCCACCGCGTGGGCCTGTGGTCTTCACCATGCGGGAGGAGAGAGGAGCCCAGCCCACTCCTCTGTCCCAGAGCCCAGAAATCCCTCCCCTCACGCGGTCCTCGGCCTTGCTCCCCACGCACCCAGGCTTCTCTGCTCACCGGCTCAGGAGGTGGCCCTCAGACCTTGAGCAAGTGGCGGCAAACTTCGTGCCCCCCAAGGAAGGCGGGGAAGCGGGGCGACATGAGGTGAAAAAATGTAACAACCAGCTACGAGCCCGCGCAGGACAGTCCTGTACGGGATGATGCCCCACCCAGGACAGAGCAAGAGGATTCAGCTACGGGAGGAAGGGGCTCAGGCCAGGCCAGCAGAGGACTTCCAGTGTGCTTGGAACCCCATAGGAACTCCTACACGTCCCGCCCCGCCCCCTCCTCACCAGCAGACTAAGGAATGGGTCCTAGTTTCTTTCTCATGGCGGATGAGGGTAAAATACAGAATGGTTGCTGGCCTGGAAACAGGTGAATATACAATAAATGGATTATCGACATGGTAATGATCGATAAAATAATAATCTGACCACCCTGTGCCACCCACTTCCCAGGCCTGGCAGAAAGGCTGAATCATAAAGTAACTTGTACTGAGTGCTCCCTAAGTGTCAGACACTGTCGAGTGTATTTTACGCATGCGAGCTCATTTACTTTTCATGAGAAGATGAGGAGGCAGGGGTTGTCGTGTTCTAAGGGACAGATGAGGACACTGAAGCATGAAAATGTTGACTACCTCAGTCGAGATGGCACAGCTCGTAAGCGGAGGGAGAGCATCGGGGTGGAGGCCGTGACACGGCAGGGCAGTCCCTCTTGACCACAGCGAGGTGACCGAAGGCAGCCGCCCCCGCAAAGAACAGAACCAGCACCTCACACACTGGGACCGGCCGGCGATGGTTGTCATGGGACACCAGAAGAGATGGGTTTGGGATTGCGTGACCAAGGGACCTCCTGGCACTGAGGCTGTCTGCCTCACCTAACACTCTCAGGTAGGAGAACTATCACGTACAGCTGATCTAGAACTTGCAGGCATCTCTGATAGGACAGCGATGTCTCTGAGCCGACTTTCACTTGTGTGTATGTGTGTGTGTGCACGCGTGTGTCTGTGCGTGTGTGTGCACGTGTCTGTGCGTGTGCGTGTGTGCATGTGCGTATGCATGTGTGTGTGCGCGTGCGCGTGTGTGTGCATGTGTGTATTTGTGTGTCTGTGCGTGTGCGTGCCTGTGAGTGTGTATGTGTGTACATGTGCGTGTGTGCACGTGTGTACGTGTGTGTGCGCGCGCGTGTGTGTGCGTGCGTGTGTGCATTTGTGTGCGTGTGCGTGCATGTGTGTGTGATTTTGGAGCTTTTGTTTTTTTCCACAACGGAAAGTCGGATAACACATGAACCAACCAGAAAGAATGTGCACGATCTTCCCCCAGCTTATGCTTCCCAACCGGGCTTGAGACGCGAAGCGACCTCAGCCAAGGCACGAGACAGGCGCGTCATCGCAGGATGGAGAGACACGTTGTACTCACAGCCCTTTGTGTCCCCCATTTTTGCAAAGCATAAAAATAGGAGGCAAGCTCGAGACAGCTCAGATGCCTGGCTCAGACAATCGCAGCCAAGACACAGAAGGGGGGCGGCAGGAGGAGAGGCTAAGCGCAGGAAAAAGAGACAGAGAGGAAAATCTGCTACCTAAGGTCAAAGCAGTGAGAATAACATGAAAACGCTGCCACCGGAGCGGAAGCAAGACTCCTTCGAGGTTGGGAATGTGACAACAGAACTGTTGTTGCCTCTGGGTCGATGTCACCACCGCGGTCTCACCGAAGACTGGATGCTGGGCAGAGGACTCGGGTGGGCTCAGGATCTCAGATGGGGGTGCCGGAGTCTTCCTACAGGGAGGGGTGCGCTACTGGTCACAGAGGCCTCACGACACAAAGGTGATGGCGGCCAGGCCCCTTCCATTCTTGAAGGCTGATGGCTTAGGGCTTTGATGGATGATGTTGGCAGGGTGGCATGCAAATGTATGCAAATGAGGCCTTAGAGGACCCAGTGGTGCTTTTCTTCATTTGTTTATTTAGTTGAGACAGAAGAAATATATGCTCATTGTAAACAAATCAGAAAAGACAGATAAGCACAAGGAAGGAAGTCAAAATCCCTTGTTAGCCCACCATCCAGAAAAAAAACCAAATACTTAACATTCGGGTATATATTCTTCCAGACAATTTTCTGCCCATACGTATATAGTTGACGTTTTTTTCCCTAACCGAAATAGGTTCTTACTTTACATGCTGTTCTGCAACCTGCCTTTTTGCATTGAAAATATATCATAAATGTGCTTATGGCACTATAATTTATTTAACAACCTCCCTATTGTTGGAAATACAGATTGTGTTTGGCTTTCTTAGCCAAGGTTAAAAGACCTCATGACTCAATTGCAGGAGGCAGGCTGAGCATTACGAGATGCAGGGGAACCCTGCCGTTCAGGAAATGGCGTGTGTGGTGGGGATTTGGGGTGCACAGAAGCTCAGACCGTGCGGGTCGAATTGTTATTCTCTTGGGGGTTCAGGGGAAAAAGCGTTGCCCAAAATTCAGGCCTGAAGATCAGAAGCAAGTAACCTAGGGCCCTTTTTGCCACCTTGGCAAATAACTGTCTAGGAGTCCGGCCGGCTGGAGGTATGGTTAGGCAGCTTCCTGGGGACAAGGGGAACAGAGACACATCTAATAATTCACCCACCTCCTCTCTTAGCATCAAGGATTTGGCAGCCCCAGCACATAGGTCCCTGCATCAGTTCTTGTAAAGAAGGACAAACTCTGCATGCAGAAATCGGTCCATTCTGAGGGGAAGACACATTTCAGGGACAAAGAACATACCCACTGCAATGCAAAATGAGAATGTTCCATGCGAGCTGTATGTCTATGTTGAAAAGGGGCAAGGTAAGCGGGTAGTTCAATTAACTTTATTGAACACCTACTACGTGCCTGACTGTGCAAGGCTTCTCTGCATGTAGTATCTCATTTAATCCTTGGACCATGGCTATGAGGCAGCCGCCCTTCTGTGGATGGAGACACTGAGGATCAGAGAGAGGGAATGACTTGCCCAGGGTCGCACACAGGTTCACTCGAGGACAGAGCTCAAGTGTGAAGTCAGCTCCTGTGAGACCCGAGAGAGGCCCCATCCAAAGGAACGTACAGCCTGCAAAGGCTGCTGGGAGAATGTAGCTTCCGAGACCTGCTTTGCAAAAAGGAAGGGGGTGGGGGCTAAGGCGACAAACAGACCAGGTGGGCCAGGCTGACGCCAAAGGCAGGTCTGACTAGTGAAGAGCCTGTGTTTGTTAGTGAGCTTGGAATGAGCAAAGGGTGAGCTTGTCCCAAGAGACCCCAAGGGTAGGTCAGGGTGGGATCAGAAGTGAGAGGGAGCCAGCGTGCCTGCCCTCCTGGGGGGACTCAGGAGTCAGTGCTCAGAGCAAAGGCAGAGCGAGCGGTCTTCCAGAGCCTGGCTCCTTGCTACCCGCTCCTTCTAATTACAGGGCCCGAAGCGAAAGCCACTTTGGGCAAGATTTATAAGCTTCTCCCTTTGCAGTTGAGCTTCATTTGTTTGCTCCATTTTTGCTGGTGGCT
>NW_011888853.1:759463-761416 GCF_000151845.1 Pteropus vampyrus | reverse complement strand
ATGAGAAGTTTACAGCCGGGATACTAAATCGAATTGAGGTGTTTATAATGATCTTAATGGGTATTGTTATTTTTAAATTAACTAATTTAAAATCTGATCGGATTTTAATGTGGTCTAACAATGTGGGCGCACCATCGTCATTAGCATTACTCGATAGCTCTGATGACTCGAGGCACACGGGAGAGCCGCAGCGGCTTTTACCTGGGGCTATTACCGTCATTGTCTGTACACACATTTCCAGGTTCCATCAAAGACACCGAGGACTGACGCTAATGTACATCCCTGGACCACCCTGCGTCTCATGTTGCTTCTCAAATTCCAATGTTTGGAACATCAGGTAAAAGTCACATTCCAGGGAGTAAAACAAAGACAGTGGTCCACACAGGGACATGAGTGAGCTACACCGCGGAAGTTCTCGCGAGAGGTCTCCCCACTCTCCTTTCTTCTTCGTGCTCTCGGCTCGCGGTCGGGAGAAGCCCCTCAGCACCGCCGGGGTGTCGGCACCCCTCCCAGTTCATCTCCTCATCCCTAGTTCTTCTCCCAGAGACCATCCTACAGGGCACAGCCGGATTCACGTCCCTATGTCCCGGCTCCAGCCTGGTCATCTTCCCTCCCCTCCCTGCTCACCTCCTGCCAAATCCAAACTCTCCATCTAGGTGTCAGCCCTGTGCTGGGCACTGGACACAAGGGATACATGGACAAGCCATGTTCTGAGGGGATGCACGGTCCCCCGGAGTAAACACACGTGTAGATAAAGATAGAACACGAGGAGAGCACGGTGGAACACGCTGAGTGCCGAGGGTGGTAGATACGAGGTGCCCAGAAGGAGGGGCCTTGCAGGTCTTAGTGGAGGGAGAGCAGTCAGGGAGGGCTTCTCGGAGGAGGTGATGTTCATGCTGTCTTGAAGATGAATTATCATCCGAGACACATGCCCATATCCACCTCTGTGTCCTTGTCCCCGTCGTCATTCTCTCCGCCCACGCACCGTCCCCTCTCCCTCTCTTTGTCTAAACTCCCTCGCAGCCACCAAAGTCGGCTCAGTCTCACTTCTCTGGAGGGACTCAGAGAGCTTCGAACCCACGGTCGTCCCCACGTCCTCTGAGCACCTCAGTCGCAAGCCCCCGGCTGCACTGACAGGCTGCCCTGCTCAGGGGTTTGATTTTTGAAGTCTCGTCTTTCCAGCTGGATGCAAGGCGCTTTGCCAAGTTCGCTCTGTCGGGACTGTCCTTCTGTCAAATGTCCGCAGGGTTCACCCTTCACTTCCTTTTTCTGCTCAGAGCTTACCTTACATGGAGGCCTTTCCCGACTACCCTACTTAAATGACCCCCCGCCCAGCCCCTGCTATGCATCCCCTGCTCCATCTTGTCGATTCTCTGTCCCAAATATAAAATATAAATAAACCTTTCCTGACATTTCTCTCCCTAGCTCTTATCACCATGGAGTATACTGCCGTATTTCACTGCTTGTTTGTCTCTCTTCCAGTTCCAAAGCTTTTGCACTCGGAGGCTGCTTGACTGACTGGAGGTGACCCCAGCAGTCCACATGAAACCGGCTGCCAGCAATATTCACGTGTGTGAGAATCACCTGGAGATCTTGTTAAAATGAAGATTCTGACCAGCAAATCCGGAGTGGAGCCTGAGACTCTGCATTGCTAACAAGCTCCCATGGGCCCTCGCTTTGAGGAGCAAGCGCTGGTGCAGGGGGGCTGATCCATAAACGGAGGACTCTGGGTATCCCCAGAATGGAAACAGGGAGTGGGGGGCAGGGCAGTACGCTCTGAATCCGTGAGGTGCCAAATATTGCCTGAAATCAGAATCAATTACTTGTCTCTCAGATATATTTTTCAGTATTCCTCTTGCTGGCGGGGATGAATAGAACGCATCCATTTAAAGGCATTACCGAACCTAAGAACTATTCATTGCTATGCATTCCCCAACCGATGGATGCTAAACA
>NW_011888853.1:757007-759071 GCF_000151845.1 Pteropus vampyrus | reverse complement strand
GGCAGAGGGAGAGGGACAGCCGGCGGGCTCCTACCTTGGCACAGCAAGGACTGCCGGGCCTCTGCCTGGGCAGTAGATGCTGGTGGAAATGAGACACTCGACATCAGGGTTCTTAGGAAGCCCACCGCCTCCGGCGGGAGCAGAGCTTCCTTCAGAAGGTCAGGCGAGGCCCCGGCAAGGCGCCGGCACTGTAGGGGCTCAGGAAACACCTCTCTGCATGGCCTTGGCCATGGCAAGGATGGCGATCGCCGTTTTTCTGCATCGGGCACTTGGCCACACTCTTTCCTTGTATCAGTTTCTTGGGTCCAGACAAGGACACTGAGGCAAATGCTGGTCTTATCTCATTTTAAAGATGAGAACATCGAAGGGTTAAATGACTCGCCCAGGGTCACATGGCTACGGTAGTCTGTACAATAGTCACCTTTGTGTGGTCCCCTCCCCTTGAATCGAGGCTGGCCTCGGGACAGACTTTAACAGTTACAATGTGACAACACCCGGCCTAAGAAAGTCTGGAAGCTCCTGCTTTGTACTCTTGGCAGACCTGAGCCGTGTAAAAAGCCCAGTTTTCCTGCTGGAGACACCACACAGGACCGCAAGGAGAAAGAGAGGTTCCGAGAACTCAACTTTGAGAAAGAGCATGGCCCAGCCCAGCCAGTGTCCCAGCCGACCCGCCACCAAAGCCCGCTGGCAAGGCCAGCTGAAGAATTGTCTGGCCAACCCTAGCCCACATTGCAAAATCGTGAGCTAATTAAATGGTTGTTCCTTGAAGGCACTAAATTCTGGGGCTATTTGTTACACAGCAGTAGATAATGAAGTCAGGTGGGTTCTTTGGCTGCCCTCTGGCAGCCTCTCCACCAGCTGCGTTCCTCACGCTTCCCTATCGCAGTGTGTGTAGACCCCTCAGCCCACTGAGAGCGCATTTCTCTATCCTGTCGCCAGACGCATGCCACTAAACCACGACTTTACCTTCAGAATGCTGTGAATCAGAAACTCCGGTCCCCTGCCCCGCCCTGGCCCAGCGCCCCTCACTTCCTGGGTGTGGTTCCCTCAGCCTGAGTGCACTCATGTATCATTGCCCAGATCAGGGTATACAGAACATTGCCATCCTCGCAGAAAATTCCCTCTTCTGGTTATTTCTGCTTTTGGGATTACCAATACACTGCTATGAACATTTGCATACGAAGCTTTCTTGTGGATACATGTTTTCATCTCTCTTTTGTAAATACTTAAGGAAGGACTTGGTCAGTCCGAGAGTAGGTATACACTTAACTCTGTGGTTGCACCATTTACGTGCTGTGTGAGGTTCCCGTGCCTCCCATATCTTTGTCAACACTTGGTATTGTCTGTCTTTTTAAATTTATCCCTTCTGCTGAGGGTGCAGTGGTATCGCACTGTGGTTTCAATTTGAATTACCCTGTGGACTAGCGATATTGAGTCTCTTTTCATTTGCTTTTAGAAGCCATGGTGTGAAGTGTCTGTTTGGGCATTTTATCCATTTTTAATTGTATTGTTTGTCTTTTTATTATTGATTTGTGGGTCTCGGTTTCCATATTGTTCTCGGAGACGTTCTTTATGAGGACACCCCCCTCCCCCAAATTGCACACGCGCATGTACACACGTGTGCGTACACACGCAGAGTAGGTCCCTCTGTTATAAGCCCTCACAGGACCTAGCGTTTGTCCTTGGCCCTGCTTTGCCCAGTTGAAATATACTACTGCCTGGTTCTATGTTCGTTTTCCTGCAGACTCTCAGCTTCATAAGAGTCTGATCCACATCTGCCCTGTTTACTGCAGGGTCTCCAGCTCCAGGCACAGTCCTAGGAGGCCCTCGATAGATTTTTTTTTTTCACTCATTGAATATTTATTGAGGGCCTACTCTGTGCCAAGCAATATTTTATGTGCTGGGGTACTACAATGAACTAGACAGATTAACTCCTTGCTCTCACAGGGCTGCCATTCTGGGATGGAGTAAGGAGAGAGCCAGTTAACAGATAAACCCAGAGATGTGTAGAGATGCCAAGGGATAGTGGGTGCCGTGAACTAAATAATGAGGCTGAAGAAGGGG
>NW_011888853.1:753673-756045 GCF_000151845.1 Pteropus vampyrus | reverse complement strand
GTCTCTCTCTGATATTGAAGTTTAAGCTACATGAAATAAAATGAACAATTTGATGGGGTTCGACAATTGTACACACTCAAGCCACCACTACCCTAATCAAAATATAGAACAATCTGTCACCTCAGAAATTTACTTCATGTCCCTCATCAGTCAGTCCACAGCTCTCCCACCAAAAGCAACTGTTTTTCTGATTTCTGTCACCATAGATTAGTTTTGCCCATTCTCGAAGGTCATACATGTGGAATCATGCAGTGTATTGTGTCATCTGTTCAAATAATGTCTGTGAGATTCATGCCTCCTGTTGAGGCATCATTAGTTTAGTTCTTCTTACTGTGTTGTATGCCATTGTATGGATGTACCATGATTTGATTTTCCATTCTGTTGATAGACATTTGAGTTGTTTTCAGTTTGGGGGTACTGAAAATAGGCTGCTTTGACTGTTCTTGATTGTACGAGTCTTTTTGTTGGTCTACGTTTTTATATTTCTTGAGTAAAACTTTATTGTCATTATTGTTTTTAAGACTGTTTTGGCTCTTCTGAATCCTTTCTATTTTCATGTAGATTTTAGAAACAGCTTGTCAATATCTATTTTAAAAAACCTGTTGGGATCTTGTTTGGGGTTTTATTAAGTGTGTAGGTCCATTTGGGGAGAATGGCCATCTTAAAATGTTGACTTCTAATCCATAAGCAGGGCGTATCTCCACATTTAATTGGGACTTCTTTCTCTCAGAAATGGTTTGAGTCTTTAGTGTAGAGGTCTTTTTGTCCATCTTTTGTTAAATTTATTCCTAAGTATATGATTTTTCTCTATGTTCTCTCAATTATATTATTTTAAAACTTTTATTTTCCCATTGTTCATTGCTGGTACATAGACACACAATTGAATTTAGTATACTGACCTTGTATCCTACGATCCTGATAAATTCCCATACAAATTCTAGGAATTATTACATAAATTCATTCAAATTTTCTATATTTCTAATCATGTCATCTGTGAATAAAAAACAATTTTCTTCTTTCTTTAAACTTTATAGCTTTCCTTTCTTTTTCTTCTTTATTACACTGGCCGGGCTTCTAGTACAAGGATGAACAAAAGTAGTAATAATGGGCACCCTTGACTTTTTTCCAATCTTAGGGGAAAGTGTTAGTGTGTCACCATGAAGCATGATTTCACTTTAGGTTATAGATGGTTATAGATATAACCATAAGACCTATATAGATAGGTTATAGATAATACATGACCTTTATTCAATTGAAAATGTTTGGTTTTTTTTTTTAGTATGCTGAGATTTTTAAAAATCATAAATAAGGGTTACATTTTGTTAAAGCCTCTCCTTGCATCTATTAAGAGGACCAAGTGTTTTTTCCTCTTTATTCTGTTATATGATCAATGTTAAATTAATCTTGCATCCCTGGGATAAACCCATTTGGTCATTGTCTCATTGTCATCTTATTTTTTTCAAATATTGCTGAATTAAATATGATAATATTTTCTAGGGATTTTTGCACCTAAATTCATGAAGAATGTTGATCTATAATTTTCTTTTCTTGAAAAAGATTTTCCAGGTTTTGGTGTCAGGGATAAACTAATCTTAGGAAATGGATTAGAACGTGTTCTCCATTCTCTATAAGATTACTATTATTTCTTTCTTACCATTTTGAGAGAATTCGCCAAGAACGCTCTCTGGAACTGTTTTTGTTCTTATGAGAAGGATTTGTTTTTTATTTCAGTTTCTATCATTGATATAAGGCGATTCAGATTTTCTGTCTTCTTATGACATATTGTGTTTTTCAAGGAATTTGTTCATTTCACCAAGTTGTCAAATTTATTGGCATACAATTTTTATAATATTATCTTGTCGTCCTTTTAATGTCCACAGGATCTGTAGTGGTGATGCCTCTTTAATTCCTGATATTGGCAATTTGTCTTCTCTAGCGCTCGCTCTCTCTCTCTCTCTCATTCTCTCTCTCTCTCTCTCTCTCTCTTCATCAGTCTTGCTGGGCTTCGTCAATTTTATTAATCTTTTTGAAGGACCAACATTTGCTAATTGGCTATCCTTATTGATTTTCATCAATTTTTTAAAAAAATTTTCTGTATTATGGATTTCTGCTTTTATCTTTAATGTTTCCATCCTTCCAGTTGGGGGGTTCGATTTTTTCCCCTCAGCTTCTTAAAGTGAATTTTAAATCTCTCTACTTTTCTATTAGGAACATTTAAAACTATACATTTCTTTTAGAATATTACATTAGCTTCATTTCAGAATTTTTGATGCATTATGTTTCACATGCAAATTAAAATATTTTCTAATTTCTTTTGCAATTTTTTTCTTTGACCAGTGGATAATTTTGAAGTATATTGATTAATTTCCAAG
>NW_011888853.1:739226-752361 GCF_000151845.1 Pteropus vampyrus | reverse complement strand
AAGAATATTTACACTGGGCATAAAATTCTACATTGCCAGTTTTATTTTTAACATTTTAAAGATATCATTCCATTGTCTACTGTCCTTCATTTCTTATGAGAGGTCACTCATTATTCTGTTATTCTCCTTAATGTATTAGGTACCTTTTAGTCAGTGACTTTAAAAATTTTCTCTTTATCTTTGGTTTTCAATAGTTTGACTATGATATGGCTAGGCATGTATGTATGTCAATCTCTCTATCTATATATATAGATATAGATAGATATACACATACATTTATTCTTATTGGAGATTGTTAAACTTCTTGGATCTGTGAATGTTCTCCATCAACTTTGTAATATTCTTGACTACATCTGTCCAAAAATTTCTTCCGCTGCGTCTTACCTCTTTTTCTTCTGAGACTGTAATTAGACATACATTAGGTCATATTGATGTCATCCCACAGGGCTCAGGTGATCTATTTCTTTAGTTGTTGTAGTTTTCTCTTTCTGCTTAATCAGATGATTCTATTGACCTATATTCAAGTTCACTGATTCTTTCTTTTGTTAAATCCAGTCTGATATTATGCCTACTGAGTAAGCTCTTTATTTCTGATTCAGTTGTTTTTAGTTTTAGAATAACCGTTTGGTTTTTTAATATGTAATTTGATGCTGAAATTCACCATCTGTTAACATGTCTTTCACGTCCCACACTAGATCCATTAAACTATTTAAAACTGTTATTTTAAAGTCTTTGTTCGCTTGTTGCAACATCTGGAATATTCCTGGTTCTGCTTCAATGATATTTTCCTCTTGATTACAGGTCACATTTTCCTGCTTCATCGAGAGTTTGTAATTTTTAATTATATTTCAGACATTGTGTATAAAAGAACAGTAGAGACTAAAGTACATAATAATTACTCACTAAGGCGGGAGGCTGAGTCAAGTTAATCCGTAGTTGGGCTGAGTTCATGGCCTCTTTAGTTACAAATGGTCCACCACTGACTTCAAATGTTTTGAGGGTTGGATCGGGACTTTTCCTGCGGCTTGGGATCTGCACATTTGTAAATCTTCTGAACCATAGGGATCTCTCTGTTTCAGAGCCCAGGTGTTTGGGTTTTGGGTCCACTGGGGAAGTTCTTTGGCTCTCCGGCTTTACTCTTGGCTGTCTTCCTTGGGCAATCTCTCTCCACCCTCTTTCTCTGCCCACATCCTTTGGATGGATGCTGCTTTTCACTTGGTAAGGGTCTGGTGCACACCGAGGGGATCTCTCAGCTCTCCCGACTTGCCTTCACCTCTACACTCTTGGGAAAGAATTGCAAAGTGTGACTGGGCTCCGCAGAATATAAATCTTTTGCGTCAACCTCTACATAACTATTAAAATTATTAAAGTCTGACTTGTTTTTTTTACCCTCACCTGTAGTGAGTTTAGCCTTTCTCCTGCCATGCCCACAGTCTTCTGTCTTTGGATGGATTCACAAATTTCTGGAATTTGTGTCCTCAGCTATTTGATGGGTTTTGAAAGATGTATGTATGCAGTTTATCCAGCTTTTTAGAATAGAGAGTGTGTGGGGGAGGAGAACCTCTTGCAAACTTTTACATCCTAATTTATAGCAAAACTCCATTCCAACCAAAAGCAAAAGTCCTAATAAATAACGATTAAATAAATGAATGTTCTTTCTGCACAGGCAGCTCCTGTGCTCCTAGTCTGTCTGAAAGATGCTCACTCAACCTTCGCCTTTTTCTCCTTGAAGTCTTTCTCAACTTCTCCAGTAGCCTTGGGCACTTATTCTAGTATCCTCTGTTCTCTGATCCTGCCTACATTAATGCTATCATCCTCACAATATCATAATTGTTTGTACGTCTGTTTTCTCTGCTGAATTTGGAGTTTCTTGTGGGCAAGAACCCTGTGGTTAATAAATTATACACATACAGATATACACTAATTACTAAACTAATATCTGCTTACTGTATCAACTAACACATGAATTTATATTTTTTGTGCCCAGGTCCAGGTCCTAGTGCCCTGTCTGACACATGGTGAGCACACAGCACATGTTTATGGAGTTATAGAATAAAGAAATGAGTGAACAAACTCTTTGCATTCTGTTTGAAGTTGCATCAACATAAGATATGCTTACCACTTGCTAACGTGTGATCTTTTACTTTTTGCTTGGTTAGGAAGGGGAGCGTGCATGTGGGCAAGTATTGATTTGCATATGCAAATCTGTGCTTTGACCTGAGTATTCTAAGTTTGGGGTGTTTGCTTTCAAGATTAGAATTTTGACAGCATGAGCCAGTTTCCAGAGATGGCAATAGGTGAAGGATTTTGTATTCTGCCCCAGACAAGCCCCTGGTGAGTGAAATCTACTCTGAAAGGGAAACTGGGCTTCAAGGACTGAGATGTTATGCCAGGAATGGTCTTAAGCAAGGCTGGCGCTTCTTATTTCTATTCTTTGAATTTCAGGGCAGGAGGAAGGAATAAAGGGCATCTTAGTCTAACCCTTGGACCAGATTAGATGCTTAAATGTCTTCTTCATAACTCTCCTCTCTAAGGAGAATTCTTCCTTCCAACACAACTGTTCAATTATGCATAGGATTTGGAGTCACAGAGACCTAAGTTCAAATCTCAGCTCTTAAACTATCTGAGCCTGTTTTCTCGCCTGCAAAACAGGGATCTTGATGCCCACCTCTCAGGGGAGTTTTGAGCATTCAGTGAAATCCTGTTTGTAAAGAGCCTACACTGAGTTTCATCTCTTCCCCAGCATCTTCCATCCACCTCAGTCTATGCATCTTTCTGTTATCACTAGGACAAGTCTTAACAGGATAAGTTGCCACTCAGTCTAGTAGACACAGCAGGGTGGTCATCTTCATTTTAGCCCTTCTCTGTCATTACCAAGGCCATACTCATAATCCACTGCTACTCTGGGTGGGGCATGACTTGGAAAGAAAGAAGCTGGGAGAGTGCTGTCGCCTGCCTGCTGAGAGCTTTGACATGACGAGGGAGAAGGAAGGAGAGAAGACAGTAGGTAGGGATGGTGAGCCCCACCATGCACACTGGAGGGAGTAAAGCCAGTGCTGCCCAGGGGGGTGGGGTGCAGAAGGTCCTCACCCCTGTCCTGGGTCCAGAGAATTCTGCTCATTCTTAGCATTGCCCCCAGGAGCCTCTAAGGCAGGCCAAGGACACCAAGGTGGACAAATAAATGGGCCAATAGCTGAAAACGTGACGGATAAAGACAGATAAACACACGGTTTGATGATAAGAGGGTATTTAAACTCCAGCCGCATAGTAATTTTTTAAATGTTTTTATAAATGCAAAACAGGGATAAGTGACTAGAGTGGAGAATGTCAGGGAACGAGAGCTGGGACTCCAAGTGAAGAGTTCTGATCCTCTACGGCCCAGCCGAGCAAGTATAATGATAAGAAGAACAAGGAATGACAGAGCACCTGAGAGGCACCGAGCACGTACGGTTAACATTTCCGATCTTCGGAAAATACGAGCAGTATCCCCATTGTACAGATGAGGATACCGTATCTCATCGGTAATAAAAATGGAATTTACCTGTAGGAGTGTCAAATGCCAAAGTGGAAGCTCTTTTCGCTATACCAGCTGGCCTACTCTTCAGGTAAGCCTGGGCGGGCCAATTGGGTTTGTAAGTACAAGATGTGATGGGCTCAAAGTAACCAAGCATCTATAAGCAAAGTGTTTTGGATCTTCTTATAGGACTGAGTGTGACACTGTGTGTGTGTATGCGCGCGCGTGTAAAAGAGAGAGAGAGAAAGAGAGAGAGAGAGAGAGAAAGAGAGAGAGAGAGAATGAGAACACCCATGGGTGTTTCTCTCCTTTCATAATAATGGATAATAATTCTGAGAAAGTTCCATTTCAGGATTCAGGCTATGTCGGGGTGTTTGTTTTCCCACTCCCTGAAGAAAAGTTAATCAGTTTTAGAAGCTGCCCCTTCTGTATCGAGATGACGACTGGGAGAAAAGGAATTGGTTTTTTAGCTGCCGGGTTTGCTAGGCAGCCCCCCTCCCACTTCCATGGGGCCACTTATTGACATTGAAATATCTCAACAATAAGCAGCTATTGATGGCCCCTGAGGTCAATACCAAGATTCATTGACCCAGGCTGCAAATATGGGAAAGCAGCGAGTCCAAGGTCACGATTTACCTGAAGGGAGGAAAAATAAATCTTGATAAGAACTAAAAATAGAAATCAACATGCATATTGTGGTATGCATCGCATTACTTCGTTCCAGCAGGAGGCTATTTTAGGAGGTTTCAGGGACTCCTCTGCCATCAGAAGCTGAGTTTGGGACAAGAGAGGAAGTAGAAATAGAAAATGACCCTTCTCTGGTTACCCTGGCCAAGGAGAACAGCCACCCTACACCGCCGGTGGGGATCGGCCCCGTCGCCACATAGAATCTCAGCTTCTGGGATCCGACCGCTCCAGCCATGTCCTTTGGAGAAAGAGCAGAGTGGACTTTCCAAACCACACGAGCTTTGGTGGGCATGGCCATCGAAGGCGATCATCGCCCCAAAGCATATTTCTTTGAGCAGTGCCCAGAGAAGCACAAACTGCAGTGATTAGCATGACCTTTGCTTTTTGGGAAAACTTCTGCTTTCTAACCTGGCGGGGCAGGGGAGACCAAGTTCTAATCAACTGTTAGACCCAGGGTGAAGCAGGCTGGAGCCAGGTACCTGGTAGGGATGTGTCTGCCTTTGATAAACATTCCAGGGCTTTAAGTTGCTGTGTTGTGACATTGCTTCTCCTTTCGAGGTTATTTTTATCATAATTATTTGTTCAAGATTAATTACCATTTTTTTTCCCGATTACAAAAAAATTTCACGTTCTTTGTAGGAAATGTCAAGTTTATTTGTGATGATCCTTTTAATGTTACCCAGAGTGCTTGGGCTCTCTGCCGCAGTGAGGAGAGTATGAGCTTTGAATGCAGATAGACTAGATCTGAGTTCAAGTATAAGTCCTACAAATTTAGTAGTTGTGTGTTGTCAGGCAAGGAAAGGAATGATTTTCTGCTGACATTTCCTGATCTATAAACTTCTTTTGTAAAGTTATATGAAGATTAAATCAGGATTTATGTAACATACCTAGTAAAATACCAATATAAAATAGACAAACGTCTGACAAGTTTGATCACAAAATATACACACACACATGCAAATAAATGACTTTAGAAACAGAATTGGGAATGTAACTAAAGAAAAGACAATTTTTGAAATTATAACAGAATACTACATGCAACTTGATTCTAACAAGCTTGGAAGTTAACATAAAGTAGATGATGCCTTTAAAAAAAGTAAATAATCAAAATTGCTTAAAGGAGAGGTATCAAATCAATACTTGTATGTGTCAGAAATCAATCAAAATATAGAAATCATGCCAGGTCTTTCAAACCAAAGAAGTTTAATATAGGAATTGGCTACGTGGATGATGACAGGAGAACTGAGAAACCTCATGGGTTGCCTAGCAACAGCAGGACGTTGGAAAGACAAGGAGAGGAGGTACCTCTAGCAGAGGCCAGTCTGGTGGAAGCTGAACCTACTGAAGGAAGGGCTGAGAACAGTGACTTAAGCTACCAGGGGGATGCAGCTGCTTCCGAAGATGCTACCCAAAGCAGGGGAGAAGGGAGGAGGCAACACCCTTGCTTCTCCCCACTTTCCTTCTCCCAGTTTTCAATCAGTGCCTCCCATTGGCCAACCAACCTGGAAGCCAGAGGTCAAGTAAGCCTGGAAATGTAGTTCTCTGAGATACAGAGCAAAGCAGGGGAAGAGTGGGGAAAGGATCTGATGGCAAACAAGGCATGACTGGTTCAAGGTCTTAGTCCCAAGGAGTTGATGAACGAGTTCTACTAAACCTTCAAGGAACTGTTAATTCCTACGATACATAAACTATGCAGGAACAGAGTAGGAAATGAAATATTTCAAATTAATTCTAAGAAATAGCACCACATGGATACCAAACCCACAGTAGCGCAAAAAGTAAGCAAAAGCCTAAAACCAGTTTCATTCTTAAAAATTAGAGGCAGACGAATTATGAACAAATCAAATTTATCAGCATATTAAAAATAATGTATTACACTCAAGTTAATTTGTGTTAAGAATGAAAGGATGGTTTGATACCAGGAAATAATTTAACATAATTTTTTACATAAACAAATTCAAGGAAAAAAGATGTTCCGATCATTTTGGTGGCTACTAAAGAGAGACTTTATAAAATTCAACACCTTTCCTCACTAAACATGAAAAGTGTTGGTAGCTGTGACAAGGTTTTCTTTTGCAGGATTCAAGGCTGTGGTGGGGGAGATATTTTTTTCTCTTCATACTCAAGAGGAAAAATGAATCCACTTTGAATGCAGCCTCATCTGGTGCTCAGGTGACCGCTGGCAGGGGACAGTTGAGTTTCTCTGTTGGTTTATTGGGCAAATCTCTCCTACTTCCTCAACTCTCGAAGTGACACTGAACCATCTCAACAGTAAAATGCTGGTGACATAGAAGGAATGGTTGTCAATCTAGTAAAGTTTCCTTCACACTGTAGCAAACCAACCGCAAATAGCACACTTCACAGTTACATATTAAACTCCTTTTCACTGTAAACGGTTTGATAAAAGTTTAAGTACCATCACGCCTACCATTTCACACGAAAGCACAGGCAATAAGGATATTAAACGAAACCAGGTAGAAATGTTTCTAGAGGCCAAACTGTTGCTATTTACACACAATATGATTATCCATCCAGTAATTCAGGAGGATCAACTAAAAAGCCACTAGAATAAAATTAAGTCGAATTGAAAGTGAACTTACAAAATCCAATAGCTTTTCTTTTTGCTAGCAATAAACAATTAGAAAATCTAATTAAAAATGGATGTCGCTTATAATTACAACAGAAACTATGAAATACCCAGACAAACCTAATAAAGTATACAGGAAGAAAATAATAAAACTTCACAGAAAGACACAAAAGAAGGCTTAAACAACAGTCCTCTGTGAAAAGACTCAACCTTGACAATATGTTCATTCACTTTATATTCATATATACAGGTAATGTTATCTCAATTAAAAACCAGACAAGAGATTTTTAACTTGATGAGCTGATTCTAAAATTCATATGGAAAAAACAACGCCAGGAATCAGGTGAAAAGAAGCACATTAAATAGGGACTTGCCCCATCAAGTAGCAAAAAACATGCTACATGGGCATTTGTTCAGATACCTGAGTTGCAAGAATGGAAAAGCAGACCAAGTGAGCAGAACAGAGGCCAAACATGACTACCTTTATGCAGGGTGATTTTAGTTTAAGATTCAGGTGACAACACAGCAGGAGAGGGACAGCACAGTCAGCAAATTATGTCTGTCACCCTTGGGGCAAGGGGGTTAGGCCCTGGATCACGAAAACAAACTCAAAACAAATTAAAGATCTAAACATAAAGAAAATCCAACCTTTGATAAAAATATATATATATATATTAGGTTAAGACCACTATTTCTTTTTTAAATCTTCTCGATAGGGACATTTTTTCGAAGGAAAAAAATGTAGAACCTAGTAGTCATAAAGGGAAAAGTTATAACCCAATGAGTGTTTTTGAAAGAAATAACCAGAATCAGAATGACAGTCCGAGAGAAAATATTTACAACGGAGTTAACCGATAAAAGAATAATAATTCATAGGATAGATAGAAAGCATCTACAAGTCAATAAGCAAAGCCAAAACACTCACTTAAAAATGGGAGGAAAGATACAAGTAATTCATAGTCTTAAAAGGTAAAAAAAAAAAACCAATGGCCAAAAAGTATTTTTCGTACTACTTGCTATTAACTGGTAATCAGAAAAAAATGCAAATGAGGATATGAAATGATAACATATTTTTACTCATCAGTTTCATTAAGTGAAAATCGTAGATTGCTGTGTACCCCACTCACCCATGTATTGTATCTACTGGGGATGCAGCTCTGTCAAATGATCATAGGTTTGGGATGCGTGCCACATCCTGAAGTACAGCACTCCATCCTCAAGGACTGTCACCTCCAACCCGGTGCCTTGGCTGTACTTTCAAGAGGCCACCCCACTGCTCTATCAGGCTGGCAGCTTCTGGATGGTGCTGTATGTGGTTGGAGGCCCAAGGTGCAACATATTTTTTTCTTTATCTGGAAGGAAATTTTCTAGCATGTCACACATCACTGGGCCCTTACGAATTTCATTGATGTTGCAGACTCCTGAATTTTTGTTGGGTTATTTCCCACCCTCTGGAGAACGTATGTCCTACCAGGATGTCTGGAGCACTTACACTTCTTGCTTATTAGGTCTGATGAACATGACGTCATCCACGTAGTGACTGGTGTAACGAGAATGGAACACCCAGACACCCAGGTCCCTTGGAGACAAAGCCTGAGAATTAGCACAGCCCTGGGCTCAACCCAAATGTTTACTGCCAACAGTCTCATATGGATGCAAACTGCTTTGAGTCCTCTTTCTTGAGAGGTATTGAAAAGAAACATTCGCCCCATCAGTAGCTGCCTGTCATATACCAGAAGCTGTGTGAACGTGTTCTATTAAAGATAGCACATTAAGCACAGCAGCCACAGTTAGAGCTGCTACTTGTTTAAGTTTGCAGAAGCCCACTGTCATCCGCCATGACCCATCTGGTTTCACAGGGGCCAAACAACGTGAGTATGATGGGGATCACCACCCCCACATCCTGCAAGTCTTTGAGGCGCTGATCTCTGCCATTCTTCCCAGTGTGCAATATAGTTTTCGATTTAATACCTTGGTCAGGTGGAGGTAAGGGGTGGGATGGTCAGTTTCAAGGACTTCCACTTGGCCTTTTGTACCATAATAGCTCATTCCTACTACAAAAATACTTATTCCGTAAGCCAAGGAATAAGGTGAGGGCTGTGCCAGCGTCTAAGCATCTTAATTTTGATTATACATTCATGAACCAGAAAAATGACCACTAATTGGGTCAGTGGTCCTAGTACAGTCTCTGTGCAATGACCCTGGGCCAGAACTCCACTTATTGCCTGATGCCCCCACCCCACGCCCCATATGCCTCTAATGGGGGGCCACGGTAGTACTTTGGGGCTCTGAATTTCACCATCAACTTGGACCTTGTTTCCAATCCTTGAAAGATCTGGATATTCCCTTCTCCTGGTGTAGGTTGCTGAGTCAGTAAACCATCTTCTAACAAGGAGAATAAGGCCACTTCTGAGGGGCCTGAGGGTTTAGGGGACTGCTCCGGGGTTCCTAATCACAGCGACTCAGCTATCACACTCCCAAAATATGTTGGCCCTTCACCTTAGGGCCCTGACTTTGGCGTAGGAGACTTGCCAAAGCTGAGAACTCAAACTTCTGAAGTTGCGCGTCGCTTAATAGTAGAGACTGAGCCTGGATTTCAGCACGATCCATCTCCCAGCTACAGCAGATAAGGACCGCGCTGCCAAAGAGGTCCTACGACTTCCACGGTTCACTCTGAATTGGTGATTAATTGGCTCGGGCCTATCGTTTTCTGTCTTTGAGGCACCGATGGCTCTCAGAAACACCCTTTCAGCTCCACAATCTTTATAATTACTCTTTCTGCTCTACTGCTCAGGTGCCAGAAATATTGCAACAGCCGGCACGTCCCCTTCCAGCTGTAAGCCGTCACAGAAATAGTGTCGTGCCACGTGCCAGGACCTGTCGGTTGTTCCTCTACCATCAGCATCGGGGTCCTTGTCTCCAGCAAGTCAACCAACTCCAGAATTCCACCCTTAGAATCTGCTTCTTCTGGCACCTCCTGTCTTAGGTCAGGTCCCTGAGACCAGTGGTTCTGGGAGTGTGGCCCTTGGACCAGCAGCATGAGCATCACCTGGGAACGTGTTAGAGATGCACATTTTGGGCCCCAGGTCAACAGAAACAGAAGCTCTAGGGGTGAGGACCCGCAATCTGCTGTAACCTGTCCCACGTCTACTGAAGGTTGAGGACCATTGTCCCAAAGCAGAGCCTGAGATAGGATTCTTGTGAAAGTGACTTTGAAGGGATGGTCTCAGGAAGAAGGTGTAAGAAAGTGAAGAAAGCGGAATAAGGCAGATGGGGTTCAGCCGAAGTTCTGCCTCAGCCGGACACTACGGGGAGCTCTGGAGCATAAATGGTACTACGGGGTCTTCCGCCCCTGGAGGCAGGGAGGCCCACTCACCTTTGTACAACCGTATCAGTCGCCATTGGCTGAAGATCCCTCTGCCAAAGGCATTTGGGGAAAATTTCCAGGCATCTCCAAGTAAGGCTGCTCCAGATGGCTATGGGTAATCTGAAGAAGGGACAGCTGCGAGCCGTTAGCGGCTAACACATACCGTCCCCTGGGTATCAGGACAAGGCCTAGTGAAGGGCATCTGGTTGCGGCACCGACAGCATCTACTACAAAGTGCCCGGAGCTTGTTAATTTTCTTCACGGCGTAAGAACACAGTGAATAGCGAGGGGCCAGAGGAAGTGCCCTGGGCAAAAAAAGGGACTCAAGTGGGGTTTGGGTCCTAGCACCAGATAATAGTCGCGTGTCCTGACATTTGTCCTCAGTGCCCTCATTTATAATCTGGGGCTAACACCACTCTCTCGTGGTCGTGAATGTCAACTTCGATAACCTGGGAGAATGCATTGTAACCTTTAAGGCATAAAGGAATATTATATGGAGTGTATGCTTTTTTGCGGAGCGGGAAAGAAATGCATAATTTACCTTTAGCGATAAAGATTTATTACTGAGAGAGATTTGCTGGGCCACAAGGTTGAGCATTTTCATCCTAACTAGATGTTGTCAGATCGCTCTCTAAAACGATAATATCCATTTCCACTCCCACCAGCAGCATCTGAGAATTCCCATTTCCCTTACAACCTGGCCAGTTCTCTCTCATTTGTTTAGGCCGATCTAATGGGGATGAGGGGCACGTGCATAGGGAAGAACAAGTTCAAGTACATTCTCTCCAGTATTTTGGACAGAGATAAAATTGGAGATAAGCCAGGTGCACCTCATTAAGGGAGTGAATAAATTAATCGTGATGTATTCATAGAGTCGATTGCTGTTATATTACAATAGATGAACTAATATATAACGTGATGCACACGCACACATGTGGATGACCATGCCGAGTGGAAAACAGGAGTTGTACGACATGATTTAGCGTATTACACCATTTACGTACACGTAAATAAAAACACGTGAAACAATACCATGTATTGCTGAAGGGATGCGCACGTTCGTAATAAAAGTATAAAAAATATGCACTGAACGCACACTAAACTCGTAGTAGCACCTACTTATGGAGGAGGAAGGGAGCGAGACTGGACGGGGGAGGCACAAAAGACATTAATCTTTTTTCTAAAGTTGCAGTCCTTAATGAAAGAGAACGATCAGAAAAAAATACACATGGGAAAAAATGCTTAACATTTGTCGAGGCGGCATAGCAGATTCCTGGGTTCTCGCACCCTTGGTACTTTATTCTTCACTTTAATTACTGTTTTAATGGCCTAGGGCACATTTCTTCAGAAGGGGACTGAGGGTGTGGCGGCCACCTCATTTCATTTTGCAACCCCGTGCTGGGCGTTGGTGTACACGCGAGTGAACAAAATAGCCATGAACTTGGACCTCATGGAATGTATGGCCTCATGGGATAGAGAGACTCAAATTGTGGTGAGCACAAGGATGGGAAATTACAGAGTGCAGTGATCAAGTAAATGAGCGAGGTTAAATTTAAACTGGGGCATCGGGAAGGGCATTTCAGAAAAACTAGTTTTAAATTGAGGCCTGAGGGTTCGCAGGAAGTAGCCAGCGGGGAGTAGGGGGAATAGATTGGATTCTGGGCCTTGGGAACTATGTGGGAGAAGCCCCTCCACTCGGGCAGGTCAGAGCATGACTTCTTTGGGGAAAATGAAAGGCGTAGCTGCCAGGGCAGGAGGGGCGCGTGGCAGAACCCCGAGAAGGGGGTTGTGGATGGCAAGAGATGAGGCCGGGGGACACTGGCTGGGCAGGTTCGGGCCAGAATGTGCAGAACACAGGCAGGATGTTTTTGTTTCTTTTTTAAAATTTTATGAGTAATGGGGTATCTCTACAAGTTTTTTAGTCTTAATGAGTAACGAGGTATCCTTGCGATTTGTGTTTTAAACTTTCTCATTATAAAATTTTCAAACACATACAAAAAAGAGAAATACAGTGTAACCCGGTGCGCCCAGCTCCAATGCAACCAGTCTCTCACGTCCCTCATCCGCCTGGTCTTATTTTGGAGAGATTCAACACATCATATCATTTCACAGAGAAACATTACCGTATGTATCTTTAAAAGAGAAGGAGTCTCTGTTCGGGGGAAAAAAAAAATAACCAAAACACAATATCACACCTAAAAACCGAATAATAATTTCTGAATAACATCAAATATTTGAAGAGTTCTAATCAGGAGAATCACATTATGTGATTTAGTGTTGATAAACCACCGTGGCAACCCTGTGCGGGATAGATTTACAGGGCTGGAGAAATGGACGCAGAGTTAGGAGGCCATGGTAGAGGTCCAGGCAGGACTCTTGGTGGGAGCTGGACCAAGGCAGCAGCAGAGGATGTGGAGAGAAGGGCAGATAGCACGTCTATTCGAGAGGGAGATGCACAGACTCAGCGATGGATCGAATGTGGAGGATGAGCCAGGATGAGACAGGTCCTTAGGCTCCGTCCTGAGCATTAGGGAGCGCAGAGGTACCACTTACTGAGATGAGAAAACTAGGTAAGCCGTGATGGGGTGTGGGCAGGAGAAGGAAGAGGAAGATTCAGCTTTAGGGATCTCTCTCCTCCCTTATAAGTTTGCTCAGAGGGCTGAGGAAAGAGCTGCCTGCCATTCTCCCAGGCCTCCACTGTCCCCCATCCTTCGTGCCACTGCACCTTTGTGACAGGCCTTGGGACCAGAAGGCCCTGTGTAAATGCTATGCGGGAGGAGACTTTAGACCAGGGGAACAAAGAGCCACTCGGCTTTCCAGAGGGGCCACTAAGCATCTGTGGATAGCCAGGCGCTTCGTTCTCATCTGAGGAGTGAGTTTTGCCCTCCTAAGCCCCCAGGGTACCTTCACATCCTGGCCCTGAGCCGTTATCTCTGAAATATTTTCCTATCGTGAGCATGGAAAGAGAATGGTGAGTTTT
>NW_011888853.1:736558-738696 GCF_000151845.1 Pteropus vampyrus | reverse complement strand
GGGGGAAAAAAAAAATAACCAAAACACAATATCACACCTAAAAACCGAATAATAATTTCTGAATAACATCAAATATTTGAAGAGTTTTAATCAGGAGAATCACATTATGTGAGTTAGTGTTGATAAACCACCGTGGCGACCCTGTGTGGGATAGATTTACAGGCTGGAGAAATGGACTCAGAGTTAGGAGGCCATGGTAGAGGTCCAGGCAGGACTCTTGGTGGGAGCTGGACCAAGGCAGTAGCAGAGGATGTGGAGGGAAGGGCAGATGGCATGTCTATTCGAGAGGGAGATGCACAGACTCAGCGATGGATCGAATGTGGAGGATGAGCCAGGATGAGACAGGTCCTTAGGCTCCGTCCTGAGCATTGGGGAGCGCAGAGGTACCACTTACTGAGATGAGAAAACTAGGTAAGCCGTGATGGCGTGTGGGCAAGAGAAGGAAGAGGAAGATTCAGCTTTAGGGATCTCTCTCCTCCCTTATGAGTTTGCTCAGAGGGCTGAGGAAAGAGCTGCCTGCCATTCTGCCAGGCCTCCACTGTCCCCCGTCCTTCGTGCCACTGCACCTTTGTGACAGGCCTTGGGAGCAGAAGGCCCTGTGTAAATGCTATGCGGGAGGAGACTTTAGACCAGGGGAACAAAGAGCCACTCAGCTTTCCAGAGGGGCCACTAAGCATCTGTGGATAGCCAGGCGCTTCGTTCTCATCTGAGGAGTGAGTTTTGCCCTCCTAAGCCCCCAGGGCACCTTCACATCCTGGCCCTGAGCCGTTATCTCTGAAATATTTTCCTATCGTGAGCATGGAAAGAGAATGGTGAGTTTTCCAAATGTTAAGGCAATTGCGTTGACAAGATGCCCCCAAACTGGCATAAATACAAAGATATTGAGGAGGTACATGGCTGTGCCAGGAGTACCGCCAGCCTATACCGTGTCTCGGGGTGAATTAGAGGACATCTCCTTGGGCAGATGCACATGAGTCCCCAGGCACTTGAGTTTGAAGGTGGACAGTATCTTTGTGAAAATGAAGAAAAGGTGTTTCTTTTTGGGGTGGCGTAGCCCCCTGTCCACCTATCTTTAGCCAGTGGAAAGGCACCATCGACAGTGGCACTATACTTTGTCCTTGCCTGTAGTAGCTTTTAATCTGGTTGGCGAGTCAAGGAGCACATTGCAATGGTTACATTATTGTGTGCTTCGTCTTGGCTTTATGTATGTGTGCACCCAAAGCGGGCACGGGAGCAGGGGCTGGATGGATTCAGGAGATCGACGTGGAACAGAATAGTCAGGAAAGACTCTTAGAATCAGCCAGATCTGAAGTGAGCATTAAGGAAAGAGCAGGAGAAAGAGACCATCGTAGATGAGGGTCTCCCCACTCCTTCTTCAGTGGGATAAGGCCACACCAAGGTGACATGAAAGTCAAGGGAACGGCATGATCCAGAAAGGCCACAGTGGTCAGCCATAACCAGTGCTGCTGGATGCACCAGAGAAAAAAGGCTGAGAGAAGACCTTTTAGAAAAGCTTCTTTCTTTCTTTCTTTCTTTTTTTTAAGAGCAGTGAGTCAAGAGCTAGATTTGAAGGGGTTAAGGAAGAGAGGTATATAAAGAAACAGAGGTACAGCCTGTTTTGCATGCATTTAAGAAATTTGGCAGGAAAAGCCAATTGAGAAACGGGATGGTAGCTAGAAGAGGAAAAAGGGTCAAGTGAAGCTTTTTTAAGTTGGGAACACCTGCTCCTATTTGATGGCATTATGAAAAGAGTTGGTGAGAAGAAAAAGACTGAACACGACCAGAGAGGAGCAGTACTCGCACGGGGAGGGCCCCTTGGGACTTAAAAAGTTTCTTACCTCAGAGATGAGGGACACTGGATTTCTAAGAGGAGAGGATGGCTCCCAGGACAGATGAAGTGACAAGTGACAACTCTTCAGATAGGTAGCCTTCATCATTTAAAGCAACTATGAGGTGAGAGTGAATTAAAGCAGCATGTCTCATCTCGAAACGTGATGTGTATACATGTCACCTAGAGATCTTGCTACATAGATTCTGATTCAGTAGTTCTGGAGCGAAGCCTGAGAATCTGCATCTCCAACAAGGTCCCAGGCGATGCCTGTGCCGCTGGCCTTCGTGCATCATATCCGGCTAGGGAG
>NW_011888853.1:728692-736508 GCF_000151845.1 Pteropus vampyrus | reverse complement strand
TTTTTTTTAAGAGCAGTGAGTCAAGAGCTAGATTTGAAGGGGTTAAGGAAGAGAGGTATATAAAGAAACAGAGGTACAGCCTGTTTTGCATGCATTTAAGAAATTTGGCAGGAAAAGCCAATTGAGAAACGGGATGGTAGCTAGAAGAGGAAAAAGGGTCAAGTGAAGCTTTTTTAAGTTGGGAACACCTGCTCCTATTTGATGGCATTATGAAAAGAGTTGGTGAGAAGAAAAAGACTGAACACGACCAGAGAGGAGCAGTACTCGCACGGGGAGGGCCCCTTGGGACTTAAAAAGTTTCTTACCTCAGAGATGAGGGACACTGGATTTCTAAGAGGAGAGAATGGCTCCCAGGACAGATGAAGTGACAAGTGACAACTCTTCAGATAGGTAGCCTTCATCATTTAAAGCAACTATGAGGTGAGAGTGAATTAAAGCAGCATGTCTCATCTCGAAACGTGATGTGTATACATGTCACCTAGAGATCTTGCTACATAGATTCTGATTCAGTAGTTCTGGAGCGAAGCCTGAGAATCTGCATCTCCAACAAGGTCCCAGGCGATGCCTGTGCCGCTGGCCTTCGTGCATCATATCCGGCTAGGGAGAGTCTTAGGAAGTGGAAATAGAGAACATGGAGAAGAAGAAATGATCAAAATCCTAAGCAAGGAGAACGAATGTCCAAATCTCCCGAGTGAAAGGGCCCACTAAGCAGGATGTGTGAAAAAGAGATCAACAGGGAGACACATCTGGTGAAATTTCAGAACGAGGACGAAAAAGTTCTCTCCAGAGAGAACCGATAAGCTGTCGGCAGAGCTATGAGGATAAAGCTGCTATCGTAGAAATTCACCAGAAATGCAGGCGGTCAAATATCTCCAATGCTCTGAGGGAAGACTCTTTTGAACCTGGAATTTTATATACCCAGCCAAACTGTCACACACTGAGCGGATACTCTGGTGAGAAGCGCAACCTACTTAACAAGAACCTCCGGGCCCTCTCTCCCATCATCTTTCCATGGGCCTCCTGGCATAATGGCAACCTGAAATTCAGGAAAGCGAAGCAGTAAAAGTAATGAAGTCCAGGTCTACAGATCTGACCTTCTGACTTTATCCAGAGGAAGTCAAGAGTTGAAGGAAATAAACTGAGATACGGTCATTGAGGAATGAGGGAGTAGGTCGTACCATCCATGAAAAGTAAGAAGAAGCCGATGGCAGAGACTTGAAACGGCAGCAGTCGAGGCAGGCTGCTGGATTCACGGTACGAAGAGGCCTGCCTGCTCCCGCACTGAGAAGCGGGAGGAGGATGGAGAGGCGTTCCTGTTTTTTGGTGACATCTTCAGGGAGGAATTCAGAGTTGGGTTAAGATCGGAAGGCGAAAGCAAGACACAAGGAAATCGCTTTAGAATAAAGGAAACGCGTGCTCGGAATGGGGTTCCACAGAATGCAGTGAAAAACTGGGCTGTAGATAGCTTGATCTGTGCGGGGGTGAGCTGGGTCGTTATTGAGATGTGCAATGGGACAACAAGAAGAGAACAGCCTTGGCGAAAATGGTGAAGGTCAATCAGGGTGAGGAAAATAGGGTTTCCAGGGACTTTGTAAGCTTTTCAAGTTTGTAAGAATCATAGAGATTTAGTCCCCCATAGAATATATGATAAAAGAGGGATGAAGAGGAAAAGAGGCCTAAACTCGATGATCCCAACTAAATTTTTGGTTGTGCTGATCAGAGCACTAGGCTTAACTGACCATGGGCAGACTTGATCAGGGCTGACCTCAGCCAGGCAGAGGGGGAAATTCTTGATGAGGCCATGAGCCCAAGTCAGCAAAGGCGAAGGATGGACGGAGGCTGTGTGGATCAAAGCAGAGGAAGAAGCTGGTCCACAGAGGTCTGTTCAGGCAGGTAGAGTACACCTGGAATCAACAGGGCCCTGGGCAAAGAAAGGAGTACCATTAAACCAGGTTGATGCTTCTGTACCCAAGACAGGGAGTATTTGTTCCCTGGACGACTCTTCACATTGTCTAAATTCCTGCTGGTTGTGATTGTCAGATAGATAAAAGTCAGGCACAGGGAAGCTACGATTGTCTCACGTCACTCAACTGCTGCCCTCACAGGGCTTCAGGCAAGTATGGACGGGCAGGCTGAGACCTGGGCAGGCTGTACACCATGGAATCCCAAAGTCTAAGACAGGTAGAGGACTACTTGCCTTCATTTTCTTCTAGAGCAAGAGTTGGCAATGTTTTCTGTAAAGGGCAGATAGCTGCCGTTTAAAATCTCTGACACCACAACCCAGCTCTTGTTCACCCGTGCATTTTGCCTTCTAAAAAATGCCTCCATCTGATCCTAAGCACAGGTAAGACTTTGGTCTTAGAATGTTAATTGAATCACATTTGATACGCAGTGGCTGTTGAGAATTCTGTAGTGTAAACTTTTATAAAGAGAAGTGTCCTTTTCGGAAACCGTGTAAGCCTGCCTAACTCTGCCATAGCACAGCTTAGAATGTTAATTGCATAATTGATAAGTATCCTCACGCCTGAAACTCGAGCTACCTTTCAGCTTAGTTCTGCAAAACCTTATGTCGGAGAAATCAAACGAATATGTGTGATCGTATATGTTACAGATATTAGTCAAAGATGGGGTTAATTTTCAAGGAGCAGCGAATGTTCATTGTAAATACAAGTATCAGAAAACACACGTTTGAGGTGTAAAAAGCTTAATTTGCAAGGTCAGTGGAAGTAACGACACAGTAATGAAACTAAAAGACGTCATGTATATTTTCCCATTGTTTTGATGTTACTGAGCACATATCATCGCTTGGTCTGATTTTGATTAGTTTATACGCACCGAGCGAAACAGGCAAAACTCTCTGCCTTCAAGTTGCTTACATTCTAATGGGAGAAGAGGAGAAATAAATAAACTAACAAATAAAATCTATAGGATATCAGACAGTGCTAAAGAGGAAGTCGGAAGGGAGGAGAGGGAGAATGTGTGTGTGTGTCCATGCATGTGTGTGTGCACGTGCGTGTGTGTGTGTGTGTCGGGGGTGGGGGTGAGTCAGCAGGGCTGACACCCAGCAGCACGTGCTGGTGGAGTGGCCCAGGCAGCGACTGCTCTGATCAGTCAGTACCTCTGCTTTCCCCGTGTTGATTGCTTCGAACATCATCCTGCGAGAGGGGTTGCTTTTTCAAAATGATTGACAGGATGGCCTCACCGGTCAGCCGCCCTTTAAACAGAGACAGAGTGAAGGTGAAGGAGTGAGCCATGTGGAAGGGGATTTCTGGCCCAGGGACCAGCAAGAGCCAAGCCCTGAGGCAGGCCTGTCTGTGGCTACAACCAGCCAGGAAATGGTCTGTGCCCTTAGTCGGGAGAGGCTGTCTCTGATGGCTCTGAAAGACAGATCCATAACTTCCTCTTACACTAAGCAGATTAAATAAACCCTGTTCAAGTTAGAGTTCATGGCTCTGTGATTTCGAATGGCCCTAAATGATTCTAAATCCTTGTCCAATTTAAAGATCAATGTCTCCGCTGCCTTGAAACAGGCTTCTCTGTGATACTTGTAGACTTAATTGTAGACACATTAGGACATTCATGAGTGAAATGTGTATTGGTTTTGTTTCTGAAACTACCACAAAGTACACATTCTGCTCCAACCAACTTCCTCCTTCCTGGACCTTCTAGCACTGTGTGTTCATAGCGCCCTCTCCTGGCCAGCTTTAGCGCTATGTTTCTCCACCAGACTTGGTTGCACCCAGACTGGTCCAACCCAGGGCTCAGAGTGGCTGGACAGGCCCGGATAGAAGATGCCTGTGTTTCCTCATGCGTTCACTTCCTTCCCCAGCCTGGCCTACATTTAGCAGTTTTATTGTTTAAAAATGCTGTCTCCTGTGGTCTGTTAACCTCTGTTCTCTCCGGCTTGCATCTGGCTCCAGACCAGCAAACCATTGCGCATTGCTACGTGAGTATTGGCGGGTTTCTGCTCCATTTCTCCGTGTCCCTTTTCCCCCTTTCCTGGAGAATTGGCAGGCACAAGCCGAGAGGATCACGGAAGTCGAAACGTCACTCCTTTTGGATATACCCCCAGCCAATCAGATCCCAGGGCTTGGAGGCCAAGAGCAGAACCCATGGTGGTTCTGACCTTGGCACAGAGGAGCTAAAGATGCAAACTGTCCCCCAGCCCAGCCGTGGACACGCACTGTGCTCTTAGGTCCTTCCTCCTAAGGGAGTGAAAATAAATTATAATGGGCAATTGAGGATGGGGCTGGAGCCTGGTTTAGGGGACTGCTGTGGGCTAAATTGTATCTTCCAAAAATTCATATATTGAAGCCCTAACCTCGCCCCCACCCCATTGTGACCATATATGGAGATAGGGTCTTTGGGAGGTAATTTGGTTCACATGAGGTCATAAAAATGGGGCCCCAATGATGAGATTAGTGTCCTACTAAGAAGAAGAGGGACCAGTCTACAGCCATGCTACCCTGAACAAGCCCGATCCTGTCTGATCTCGGAAGCTAAGCAGGGTCGGGCCGGGTTAGTACTTGGATGGGAGACCACCTAGGAAGACCAGGTACTGCAGGCATAAACAATAAAAAAATAAGGGATTGTAAGCTGACAAGGTCCTTGCAATCTGTGAGGTCAACCAAGGGTTGCCTTGCCTAAAAAATTTTTAAAAAAAAAGAAGAAGAGGGACCAGAACTCATTCTCTTCTCTCTGCCATGTGAGGACACAGCAAGATGGCGGACATCTAGAGCCCCTTCACCAAGAACGAAAAAGGCCGGCATCTTGATCTGGGACCTATCAGCCTCCAGAACTGTGAGAAGTAAATGTCTGTGCTATTTTGTTATGGTGGCCTGAGCTGACTGGACAGGGACCCGGAGCCTCTCTCTTTTCCAATGGAGATTAATAAACCATTTCTATCTATTCTACTCCTCCCCTTTTTCCATCTTTAAAACAGAACAAAATGGGGCGGGGGGTTGGGGGGAAAGATGCCATTAATGATTTACTAGAAGTCGTGTTTCAAGGCAATTAGTTGTCTGCTTGCCTTCAGGTGGAACAGAGGGCTCTGCTGGAAGTCCTTACTCTGGCAGGGGGTCCTCCCCACCCCCACCTTGGCAACCCCGAGAGCAGCCTGGGAAGAATGAGATGCTGGGGAGGGTGGTGTTTGGAAGGAGAGATGCGGGCTGGAAGATTTCGCCCTGAAACGGTCTAAAGGCCACTTCCATCTGAGTCCTCTGGCCTTTTTCCTGTCTCTTCTCGACTGAGTCCTGTCTGATCCTTTTCCCCTCTTCTGATGGTCACTCTTTCTGCCTCCTTATTCTCAGCAAAGTAACCACAGAGTGGGCTTCTGGGCCGAGGGTGGCAGCCAGAGCAACGTGGGAAGCAGGGAACAGGGGATAAGGGACTGGGGACAGGGCGGAGGTAGGGAGCAGACACACGTGCCTTCGCCTCTGGTATCAGTGCTGCCTGCCTGGTCCCCACTGAAGGCGTATGTGTCTGACCCTACAACTGGACACTCTGTTCCACTTGCTGTTACATTCGAGATGGGAAATAGAAAAAGATATACAATAATCACATTGAAAAGCTGACTCTGCCCTGCCTACCCTTTGGTTTGTGAGTGTGAAATGGAGCAGAGGATGGGTTCGCTGCCGAAGGACTGTGGGGTGAGGAGGGGCCTGGCCTTCTGTGACACTGAGCAGCTCCAGCCCACTGTCCTGAACTCTGTCTTCTTGCTCATGGCTGGCACGTGGGGTGACGCACCTCCTGCTCCAACGGCCCCTGGCAAAGCTGTGCAGTAATGCTCTCTCACTGGCTGCATGTGTGGGACAAGAAGCTAAGAGAGAGGCTCTGTTGGGGTTCAGTGAAGGTTTTTCTAAGACAAGAGTGACATTTTAAACACGCTTGAAAAGGGAGAAGGGGAAAGGCGAAGCAGACTGATTCATGCCTTCCCTTCTCTTTTGAAATGAATCGTGTTACCCTCTGCCGCTGTCCCCACCCCCACGCCCCTCCCCCCACTCACATTTTCAGAGCGAAATGTATGCACGGAACATGTCTGAGATGCTGGCTCTGGGGATGGAGGCAGACGGGCTAGAAATGAGGGAGACGAACCAGACCCTGTCCCGCGTCTTCCAGGACAGCTGCAGGCACAGACTCGCGTCGGAAAGCGCAGGATTGCAACAGGCAGGACAGTGGAGCCTGAGAAAGCCACACAGCCCCTCCTGATGTGGCACCCACTATGGAACTGGACCGTTTGCAACCTCTAATTACGCCGCTGGTGGCAAGAGTGAGGTCATGGTGTCTGCAAATGACGTTCCCAGTAACGAGCCCCTCTCAAAGTGGCAGGCTCCCTGCTCAGCCTCCTCCTGGCCCAGCAAAACTCTGATAAGAAGCCAAATCAGACCGTTCCCTTCGTGTGTGGGGGGTGTGCGCGCGCGCGCGTGTGTGTGTGTATGTGTGTGTGTGTGTCCAGGCTGAGGCCAGAAAGAGCCTAAGTGTCCTCTTCTCCACTCCAGAGGGATGGAGACAGATTTGCCTTAAGAGCAGCTGGTGGGGTGCTGTCCGCTCTGCTAACAGTCCGGGATGCCAGGTGACTTCCTTCACGAAAGGAAACCTCCAGCCTCCCCACAAGTCCCCGGTTGGTGCCCTGCCCTGGCCTTTGAGGATCAAACTCCCGGAAGAAGGTGCTTGGGCTACACATGATTGTGCAACCAGGTCTCTTCCTACAAAGAGAAGAAATGCTGTTTGGAGCCCCAGGCGCATCCAGATCAGACTCCTGGCTGCCGGAAGTCTGGGATTGGACGCAAAGAGGGTGGATTGCCCCCGGGGTTTCTGACGGTTGTGTCGATGTGTGCTCCCACCCTCTGAGAAGGGAGATTCAGCCTTTCTGCTCCTCTGCCGGCTGAGGACAGGTTCTGGTAAATCCGGCAAATCCGGCTCTCAGGCCCCCTCTGTGAGCGAGCTGTGAAACAGCACCCTGCAGACCAGCTGTTCTCCATGGTCCGGGAAGGGCCTGGGCTCTCAGCTGGGGTGGTTAGAGCACGTGCGTGTCAGGGGTGGGGTGGGGGGGATGGGCACAGCTGGGCCTCCCTAACACATCTGGCACTGGCACGGCCATCAAGGGGAAGGAGGGCTGGCCGCATCTAGGCCACCTGCCCCCAAAGCCCTCTCTCCTTTACCAATAAGCCATTCAGAAGGGTTTCGGCCTAGGATGGAGCACAGGTTGCCAGGGATAAAAGTCACAAAATGTTGTCTGAATTAGGTGATTGAAGGACTGTAGAGTAGGCAGGCTAGCTTCTCGGCCATTTTCAGAAGGACACTATAGCTCTTCTTCCATGGCAGGTGAAATGAGAATGCGAAATGTGAAGAAATGTTTTTGATGGCTGTGTGCGCTCCGCAGCCATTGCCATCAGAAGTGGTGCCCTCTGGGGTGGAGTGGGCCACCAGGGACAGAGGAGAAAGCGCTGTGGCCAAGGGGGGCGGGGTGTCTCATGGCTCTTTGCTTCCCAACAGTAACACAGGTGGGCAAGGCCCACCCCTCCACCTGACTCAGCAGGCAAAGCTCCAGGGAGCACGATCGTTTAGGGACCCATGAAAATATTTAATTTCTTTTAAAATCAGAAGTGATAAATGAACTTTTAGGTCGAAGGAAATGTTTTAGCATGTCATATTAATAAATTTGTCTTTATGCCGACTGTCATGAAATATTATTTTTAATACATATATTTCTTTTAACGGAGGACGGGATCCAGGGAAGCAAAGCTGTCTGGTGTCCAGGGACGTTTTACTGGGTCCTGCAACTAAATTTGTCTTTATGCCGACTGTCATGAAATAC
>NW_011888853.1:711455-727656 GCF_000151845.1 Pteropus vampyrus | reverse complement strand
GTTTGCTAGCCGGCTGGGCGCGGAGCCGAGGGCGCGCCCGGGCCCGGCGCCCTCGGGAGGGACCGAAGAGTCCCCGGATTGGGCGCCAGAACTGCGGAGCCGACAGGGGTGGCTCGGCCCCGTCAGATGCCGCCTGCAAAGTTAGCGAGAAGAAAACTTCGGCTCCAGGGAGATTCGGACCGCGATGCAAACCGCGCCCCCCGAAACCCGCGCCCCTGAAAGAACCCGCGCACCCGCGTCTGCCGCCGCGCTCGGCTCCCGCCCGGCCCCGGGGGCCCGGCGCCTGGAACAGCGGTGACTGCGTCCGCCCAGACGACCCAGCCAGGGGGCGGGGTGCGGGCGGGGGGCGGGCAACGTGGCCACTGGAGGAAGTTTCCTGAAGTTGTCCTCTTAGTCCGGAGCCCGGCCCGGGACCCGGCCGAATCGCAGAGGCCGCCCTGCCTGAGAGAACAAGTCGGACTTGGGGTGCTGAAGGAGGAAGGCGCCCCGAGGCCGAGAGCACGGCTCCTCTCTTTCTCCGGGCTCGCCCCTCGCCTTCCGGGCGCGCCGCCGGTATCGGACTTGGACCGAAGAGGACGAGGGAGGATCGGGGTCGCCAGAGCTGCCCCTCCTGGGCATATTCCGCCCTGGGCCGGAGCCCCGTAGACAGTCTCTTGGGACGAAGCCCCGGGGTGTCGGACCCCACCAGGATTATAAAGCAGTGAGGAGGAAACCCCCACCCCCAACCCGGGCTGGTCACCATGTGGAGGCTGATGATCTGGACTCTGCTGGCCTTGCACCGGATCCCCCCGGCCAGAGCCCAAGGTAGGAGGGTCACCCCCACGTGGGGCTGAGGTGGGGGCCAGGGGAGGGGGCGGAGAGGGGACCAAAGGAAGGGGCGAGGAGGGAGGGAGGCGGGAGTCTGCTGGCCTCATGGTGGCCTCCTGGACACCGGGCTTGGCCCGGGCAGAGCTCTTTCCAGGGAGTTTCGGGACCCCCTCCTCGAGTTTTGGGGGCTCTGGGGGTGGGGTGGGGCAGTCTTTCTGAGACTTGTGGCTTTCTGAGGGAAGGTGGGGGTCCGTACTGAGAGGCGTCGCCCGGGGAGGCTGAGAAGAACCAAAGATGGGGGGGTCGCCACTCCCCCACCCGCTGTGGGCGCCCTCGGGCGGGCGAGGGAGGGGCGCGCCATTCCTTGCCCGGCTCAGCGCCCGGCTCCTCCGAGCTCCTCAGGCCGGGCTCCAGGTTCCTCGCTCCGTGGCCGCGGAGAAGGCAAGGCCCTGCCGGGCAGGCGCTGGCCAACCAGGGCGGAGGGAGCGGCGAGAAGGAGCCTGAATCCGGCCCTGGGTGCCGGCTGGTCGCCCGGGGAGCGCGATCGCCGGGCCTGGCCACGTCCGGAGCCCGCTCCTGGCTGCCTGGCGGGCCGCTGGGGCTGGGGGCGCTCCGCGGTTAGAGCAGGGAGCCCAGGTCGCGGGTGCAGACCCGGACCCACCGGGGAGGTGGTGCACAGGAAGGGTTTCAGGCCCTCTTCCCTCCCACCCCCCAGACACACACAGCTCCTGCCTTTGCTTCCAGCTCCACTGGCCGCTCAATTGTCTGCAAACGCTGCTCTGACCTGTAGCTGCCTGGATCAGCCTCGCGGTGAAGGGCTGGTGGGCTTGGGGGTGGGAGTGTTAGGTTAAGGATGAGGAGGCGTGATCCGCACTGTTCCCCTCTAGAGAGCGGATGCCCAAACGTCCCCCATCCCCCCGGTCCCCTGGCTGGTCCCAGAAGGCGAGGGCGGCTGCACTGGCGCTTCCTTGCCTTTGGGGTTCGCAGACCCAGACAGTGGTGCCAGCGGTGTCCGAGCGGCGCCTGCTGGGGGCGGAGGGAGACAAGCCTGGACTGGGCTCGGGTACTCGAGGGACTTGGCGTTCCCTCTTCCAGGCTTGGGAAGGGGCCTGAGTCCCCTCCCCAAGGCTGCTCACCCTCGGAGGCGGCAGCCTCGAAAGGGGCCACACCTACCTCTGGGGTGGCTGCGGCGCGGTGAGGGTACCCCGCCCAGTGCCCCCAGAGTCAGGCAGGCCAGAGAGCCAAGATCAAAGAGATGAAAATAATCAGCGCCCACAGGGTTGAGGGGAGGATTTTACAAGGTAATTTACATTAAAGCACTTGGAAATTTTGTTAACGGGCCCTATAAATGTAAAGTAATAAAAGTTATTATTATATTTATGGTCTTCATAAAATCTTCCAGCAGGCGGGACCTCAGAGGTCATCTTTTTCAAGTAGCCATTTAACAGATGGGAAAGTGAGGTCCAGGGGCATTAAGTGACTTGATCGAGGCTGCTGAGTGATGTGGGGGCAGTCCCGATTGGGTTCTAAGCCCCCTTCTCACAGGAACCAGGACCATCTGCAGCTGGGGTGGGCTTGTGGGGTCCCCCAGGGAACTGTGGGGTTGCCAGAATGGGAACAGACTGTAGGCTGCCCTGGGACACCTCACAGCTTTGCTCTGAGATTCCCGTGGCGTTACCAGCCCAAAGGCAGGAGACAGAAAGTGCTCAGAGGGGTGTCAGCCTCTGTCCGGATGCTTCTAACTTAATTACTGCACAGACGGCCTGATTTCCAGCAACAGCATGATTTCCTTGGGCAGGTGGCACACAAGTGCTTGTTCCATCCAGGCCCAGGCCCATAAGGAATCCCCAGGTCACCTGAAGGTCTTTCCTTTTGAGTCCTTAAGTCTTTTCCATGCTGCACCTCTACACCTGTCCCCTCTACCTGAGGTCGAGATCCCACCCGTCCTGCCAAAGTTAAGACCAGGATACCTTCTGTCCCTGTGCTTCCTGTGGAAGGGGCCTGCCGGTCAGAAGCGGTGAAGGTCTGTTTGATTGATTCACTCCCTCTCCGGCTTCTCCTGTTTGCTGCCTTTTTGAGAGTGGCTGCCCAGGTCCCCTGCTGCTCCATTTGTGTTCTGGTCTGAGAGAGTGTTTTCCTTCCTCCATGGGGTACTCTCCTTCCATTTGTCTCCCAGGCGGCAAACTGTGCAGGGGATTGTGGGGACTTGGGCTTGGTCCAAGCTTGGGGTCAGTGTTGCATTTGTGTGTTGCGGTGGAGGGCAGGGCAGGGTCCGGCCATGGGGCTGGGGGTGCTTTCTTATCTGCTTTGCGGTTAAGAGAGTAGTTTCTCCTTAAGTTTGTGGCCATGGTCATTAGCCTTTGGGGCGGTTGAAGTCACCAGCACTGTTTGTCACTTTTGAGTCCATGAGCCCCATTCTCCAATCATGACACAGAATGAGGGACCGACAGTGGTCCTCCCTTGGGACAGACCTCGCATTGGCCACTGCCGGATTCCATCTAGACTTAGTTTTTTTTTTTTTCAGGTACTGTACCTGGGCAACTGGGGTGAGCTTGTGGGGTCCCCAGGGGTCTTATGCTGAACGCCACTATTTAACCATTTTCCCCTCAAGTGGATGTCACACAGTTCCCACTTCTTTCCCAAACTAAGTGGGCGATGTCATAGGAAGAGCAGAGTCAATTCGAGGATTCGAGGTGTTGGGTGGGGGATGGGGGGAGGCCAAGTGCCTGGCACGGAGACAGCGCTTAATAAAGGGTAATTACGATGGTGATTGTTTTTACACTATAAGCCAGCGCACCCTGGGGAGTGGTTCCTGGCCACCCACCAAAAAGGCCTTGAATGCGTTCTCCTTCCTTCCGTGGCTCCGTAGCTCTGTCCTATCGTGGTCGTCCAGCAGGCCGGGGCTCCTGGGTACCCTGATCAGAGACATCTGGGTGAGCCTAGATGTCTGCATTTTCACAGACACCTCTAAGGATTTTTATGTGCTGCGAAGCTCGGTTAGTGCTGGTGAACATCCCAAGGAGGCCAAGAGACTGGAAGAAGGACAGTAGCAGTCCCGCCAGCTGATCCGGAAGGTCCTTTCGGGAGGATGGTGCCTGGAGGAGGAATAAAGGGGGGTGTGAGCCGAGTGAGCCAGGCAGTGGAGGAACCTGAGTGAGGACTGGGAAGCCCAGCTCTGGAGGCTCCTGAAGACTCCAAAGGGAAAAAGTTTAGTGCTGGGAGCTAATCACAATAAAAGCCAAACAGCACTCGAGGGAGCAGGATGAAAGTTTAATTACATGGTGTGGCTAAGCTGTAATTATTAATTACTGACAGTAAAAAATAACTTATTGATCAGGGCTTCTTGCTAATTACCACAAGGCCGAGTGGCATGCTTGCCTGAGGCTCAGCTGGTACGTGTCAAAAGCCCCACACCCACACAAGAGTGGGCTGGCCGTGTCCCTGTTCCCTACATCCCCTTCTCCCAGGGCCAGAGAGATGGCTCTGTGCGCCCTTGCCTTCAGCCGGGGAGTCTGGAACGTTCCGGCTGCGGTTAGATGAGTAACACAGTTTGGTGCTTCTGACACCTGCCTCAGAAGCCCTCTCTTTCATGCATTTGTTCGGCAAATATTTATCGACCGCCTCTCCCCATCCATGTCCTCTCCTGGAAGGCCAGAGTGAGGCCAGGAGCCTTGTTCCATCAGGGAAGGGAGGCTGGGAAAGAGGCCAAGTCCTTTACAGCCGTTCTCTGTTTAAACAGCGCCCGAACGGCCGACTTGAAAATGATGTGTTAAACTGTATTGGTATGCATTTGACTTTGTACCACAGGACACAGTTGGGCTGTCAGCTAAATGGTAAGGGACAATGAACTCATTCTCCATCCTCAGGACTAATGTGAATCAGTGCACTTGACTTGAAAGAAACATGAAAAGTCATCTAGTGCTGTCTGCTACCCATAAATGTGGGACAAGTGGCCTTCTGGTGTCTGCTTGCATACCCCTGGTGATGGAGGACTCACTAGCTTACAAAACAAGCTAGTTGGTAGACAGTTGGACTCTATGTTGATGAAAAAATTGGCCTCTTGGGGCTGGATAGCCTAGGGTTTGGCTGCAGTCGAAGGAGAACTCTGATTGGCTGGAACCTCCCTCCCCATCCCTTGGACTCCTGGACCCTCAGGGAGTCAGGAGACTGAGCTGGAATTGATGTTGGGTGTTAGGGTGCTGCCTGTGGGATTTCCACCCTCGCTTCCCCTGGAGCGCAGTGCCGCAGACAGCCCTGAAGCTGCCTAAAGTGGTGGGAATTAGTCATCGTAATTTGGGGCCTTGGGATGCCAATAGCAACAAATGGGCCAGCGGCAACTGCCGGCAGCGCCCCACAGCCTGCAGTGGAAGGGAAAACAGGCCAGGCTGCTGAGCCATCCTGGCTGCTCCTTGGCACCCCACCCCTTCTGTCTACATGCTGGGCAGGAGGCAGGGCCAGCGAGTGGCACTGGGTGAGGGACGAGGCCTGGCGGGGGGGTGGGAGGGGGCAGGGTCTGTACATCTCTGCTCCTTGGACTCTCTCAGCCAGGTGTCTGGGCCCGAAAGCCTCCCTCTGGGCCTGGGAGCCCTGCAAGGCCCCCCTCCTTCCGATGCTGGGGCACCGACATGTCGGATGGCCCCAGTCTGGGTTCCGGTTCCTTCGAATCCTGCCTCCACCTCTGAGCAACCTTGAGCTGAGGCTCAGTTTTCTCATCTGTAAAATGAAGGAATAGTCAACGAGAAGCACATCTACCTTGTCGAGTTTTCTTCTTGACATTAAGTGAGAGGATCCCAATCACTTATAAAATGCTCTTAATGAACGTTAAGTCCTCATGATGTGTTGGCGCCAAGGTTTGGGGGTGCCGTCATCCGTACCCGCTCCACGCCTGCACATGAGCCTCGTCTCCCACCTCACCTTCACTCACTCCCGTACACGGCCTTTCTGTTCCTCGAACTTCCTAGTCTAGCTCTGGTTTGCTATCTGATACTTGAAGTCCCTGCCATCTCTGTGGCCATGCCCACCCCTCCCCAGATGTCTGCAAAGCCCACTGCCCACTTCCTTCAGGCCTTCCCCTAATGTCCCTGACCATACCTAAGCACCCCATAACGCGGCATCTTCAAGCACCCACCCTTTACCTGGCTTTATTTTCTCCACGACGCCCAGCTCCATCGGACATATATTGACTTGTGTATTTGTTCATTGTTGGTTTCTCCGATGAGGGCAGGGGCTTTATTTTATTCACTGCCGTATCCTCAGTTGCTAGGGCAGTACCGGTCACAGAGAAGGAGCTCGACAAATATGAATGAGTGAATGAAGAATAAATGAGTAAATGCATGAACTTTTATCTAAGGCATAAAGCCCTTTGCCATCTGGCCTCAGCCCGCTTCTCCAGCTTCCTCTCCGGCCACCCACTCACTCTCAGGGGTTCGTCTGTGCATCACATACAGCTGTGCCATGGAGCCCTCACCACAGTGTACAGCCGTGCACCCCAAGGATGAGAGCCCTGTCCTCCAGAGATTCCAGCTGAGGCTTACAGAGAATATAGAGTACTGTTGCCATTGAAATCCGGAGCCCCTTGCTCAGGCTTTCTCGCCCCCGTTCCCAGGTCTTCCTGCCTCTGGCCCAACAGGTGAAGCTGCTTCTAGCAGCCTGACCTCTGGGTTAGGTGACTCCTAGATCTTTGCTGAATTCCTACCAGCTGAACTCCACCTGTGTGATATGGAGGAAACTGGGAAGACAGATATAGATTTGGGGGTTATGCCCATCTGTGCATGGAGATACCATTTGACATCCATGAGAGAGGAAGACTCGCATCAACAATTAAATGCTATAGCCCATATCACTTCCCCTTGTAGCCCATTGGCCAGAGCTGATCACATGGTCCCGCCCAATGGCAAGGGAGCGGGAAAGAACAGGGCTTCTGAGTGCGAGAAAAGAGACCAGCATCTCTGTGTGCACTGGCGATGTCTAACATTCCTTCATAACCGCAAGGATGACACTGTGGTCTGTAGAAGCGCATTTCAGAGACTTGCTTTATACGAGACAGGGCCACCCCCAAAGCATCCCCGAGTTACCCCCAGTCTGTGCTCTCACCTCCTCGCTTTGTAGATTTTCTCCTTAAGCGGTTGAGAAGTAGCATGTCTAGTGGTCAATACTTTGGAACTGGGCCGACCTGGGTTCAGGCTCTGCCTTTGTGTTATTTTATGCCACTTTGGGTTCAGTCGCTTACACTGTCAACTCCCATTTCCTTGTCTGCATCCCAGGAGAAGTCAGTGAACTAGCAGGAGCAGAGCACTCAGCACAGAGCCCGACATAGCACAGGCACGTAATAAGCTAATTTAACTATATCCGTGCTCTGCGTTTACCCCTCCAAATAGTCCTAAGATAGGATGTCGGGTTGCATTTACCTTTCAGATTTTCCCTCTGGAATTTTCCTCTGTGTTTCTTCTTTTTGCCCTACTGTCTTTTGCTGCATCCCTAGTTTAGAACGATTTTGTCTTTTTGCCCCATCCTAGGGATCTACAGAGGTGAAGGGCACTCACGTTTGGTGCACAGTTCTACATATCAGATGACGTTAGACGACATTCCAAGCATTACCTGCCTCCGTGCTCCCTCAGCTCCAACGTGTAGATAAACTGAGGCTCAGAGCAATTAACCATCCAAGGCCCCACAGCCAGGAAGTCAAGAGGTCAGGATGCGAACCCCGGCTCTCTGACCCCAACGCCTGTCATCTTTCCACTGTCCCAGGCTGCCCTTTGCCTCGAGGGCATCCTTCACTGGTTATCCTCCCAGCGAGAGGTGCTCAGACAGTCGTGCCGTTGGGGGACTGAGGCTGGCCCAGGAAGGGAGCAGAGTTCAGAAACAGCCCCGGAATTCCTGCTCCTCCTGGCTCTTGCCTCCATTCTGGTCGCGTCCTCACTGGCAGAGTTCAAGAGGTCAGAACGGGAACCCCTCCTCCCTCTGCTCCTCTCCTCCTTCCCCTGCATCCCCTTCCTGGGGGCGGGGTGACATCGAGATGTTTGGGAGTCTCCTTAAGGTCACTTGGGGCATGCGTGACTGGCTTGCCAGTGTCTGAGCCGCACAAGTCTCCTGAGCTGAGTGGAGCTGGGCAGTAAAGCGATGAAAGTCCGATGCCATATAGAAAGCTATTAGCGACCCAGAGGGGAGATGAAATTTTGATGATGTGATAACCCTAAGGGGAGGAAATATTATTTGCCATAACTCAGCCCATTCAGGGAATTCGGCTTCTGGGGTGGACACAGGTGACTCTCCAGGGCCTGCTGGAGTCAGAACCTTGGACCTTCCCCCGCAGGGCACCTCCGCGGAGGTGCAGATGTGTCAATGAGGGTGGCGGAGTAGTAATCAGAACCAGGGCTGGGCACCTGGACACCTGGGCTGTCTCCGCGTAGAGTGAGTCAGTGTGACTCTGGTGCGGATGCCCCCTTTCCTGCTCTGGACTGTGGGAGCCGATCTGGGGTGGGCGGTCAGAGGGCTCCGGTGGGACAGCACAGGCCTCTAAGGAGCCTGAAACAGGGACAGCTCCCCGGGTTCAAATCCAACTTGTCATTTACGGCTTGGGCGTCCTTGGACGAGTTACGCAGCCTATCTGCGCCCCAGTTTCTTCATCTGTGAAATGGGGATCACAGTAGTCCTGATCTCATTGGGTTATGACAGGGTTTAATGAGATATGCTAAGCTCTCAGGACAACACTCTGTGCATAATAAACACTGAATAAGTGATCATTATTGTCATTAATGTCATCTTGGTGTCTGGGAAGCAGGGCCAACTTTGGGCCAGCAATTCGACGTGTGCCCTGTCTCCAAATGCTTCTGCTTTCTTTGTCTCTCATAGACCTTCCAGTGGCATCTGAACTTCCACTATTAGGGATTTATTTATTTGGTTAAGCCATTCTCTGCCTCCAACTTAAAACGCCACAGAGAACCCACATAGAAAGCTACTATCAGCAGTGCAGACCATAAGGTCAATGTTTTTACTTGATCCTTTCGTAGAACCTCAAATTTCTCTGGGTAGCTTTCACAGACATCTCATTTTTTCTTCATAGAGTACTGTTGCCATTGAAATCCGGAGCCCCTTGCTCAGGCTTTCTCGCCCCCGTTCCCAGCTCTTCCTGCCTCTGGCCCAACAGGTGAAGCTGCTTCTAGCAGCCTGACCTCTGGGTTAGGTGACTCCTAGATCTTTGCTGAATTCCTACCAGCTGAACTCCACCTGTGTGATATGGAAGAAACTGGGAAGACAGATATGGATTTGGGGGTTATGCCCATCTGTGCATGGAGATACCATTTGACATCCATGAGAGAGGAAGACTCGCATCAACAATTAAATGCTATAGCCCATATCACTTCCCCTTGTAGCCCATTGGCCAGAGCTGATCACATGGTCCCGCCCAATGGCAAGGGAGCGGGAAAGAACAGGGCTTCTGAGTGCGAGAAAAGAGACCAGCATCTCTGTGTGCACTGGCGATGTCTAACATTCCTTCATAACCGCAAGGATGACACTGTGGTCTGTAGAAGCGCATTTCAGAGACTTGCTTTATACGAGACAGGGCCACCCCCAAAGCATCCCCGAGTTACCCCCAGTCTGTGCTCTCACCTCCTCGCTTTGTAGATTTTCTCCTTAAGCGGTTGAGAAGTAGCATGTCTAGTGGTCAATACTTTGGAACTGGGCCGACCTGGGTTCAGGCTCTGCCTTTGTGTTATTTTATGCCACTTTGGGTTCAGTCGCTTACACTGTCAACTCCCATTTCCGTGTCTGCATCCCAGGAGAAGTCAGTGAACTAGCAGGAGCAGAGCACTCAGCACAGAGCCCGACATAGCACAGGCACATAATAAGCTAATTTAACTATATCCGTGCTCTGCGTTTACCCCTCCAAATAGTCCTAAGATAGGATGTCGGGTTGCATTTACCTTTCAGATTTTCCCTCTGGAATTTTCCTCTGTGTTTCTTCTTTTTGCCCTACTGTCTTTTGCTGCATCCCTAGTTTAGAACGATTTTGTCTTTTTGCCCCATCCTAGGGATCTACAGAGGTGAAGGGCACTCACGTTTGGTGCACAGTTCTACATATCAGATGACGTTAGACGACATTCCAAGCATTACCTGCCTCCGTGCTCCCTCAGCTCCAACGTGTAGATAAACTGAGGCTCAGAGCAATTAACCATCCAAGGCCCCACAGCCAGGAAGTCAAGAGGTCAGGATGCGAACCCCGGCTCTCTGACCCCAACGCCTGTCATCTTTCCACTGTCCCAGGCTGCCCTTTGCCTCGAGGGCATCCTTCACTGGTTATCCTCCCAGCGAGAGGTGCTCAGACAGTCGTGCCGTTGGGGGACTGAGGCTGGCCCAGGAAGGGAGCAGAGTTCAGAAACAGCCCCGGAATTCCTGCTCCTCCTGGCTCTTGCCTCCATTCTGGTCGCGTCCTCACTGGCAGAGTTCAAGAGGTCAGAACGGGAACCCCTCCTCCCTCTGCTCCTCTCCTCCTTCCCCTGCATCCCCTTCCTGGGGGCGGGGTGACATCGAGATGTTTGGGAGTCTCCTTAAGGTCACTTGGGGCATGCGTGACTGGCTTGCCAGTGTCTGAGCCGCACAAGTCTCCTGAGCTGAGTGGAGCTGGGCAGTAAAGCGATGAAAGTCCGATGCCATATAGAAAGCTATTAGCGACCCAGAGGGGAGATGAAATTTTGATGATGTGATAACCCTAAGGGGAGGAAATATTATTTGCCATAACTCAGCCCATTCAGGGAATTCGGCTTCTGGGGTGGACACAGGTGACTCTCCAGGGCCTGCTGGAGTCAGAACCTTGGACCTTCCCCCGCAGGGCACCTCCGCGGAGGTGCAGATGTGTCAATGAGGGTGGCGGAGTAGTAATCAGAACCAGGGCTGGGCACCTGGACACCTGGGCTGTCTCCGCGTAGAGTGAGTCAGTGTGACTCTGGTGTGGATGCCCCCTTTCCTGCTCTGGACTGTGGGAGCCGATCTGGGGTGGGCGGTCAGAGGGCTCTGGTGGGACAGCACAGGCCTCTAAGGAGCCTGAAACAGGCACAGCTCCCCGGGTTCAAATCCGACTTGTCATTTACGGCTTGGGCGTCCTTGGACGAGTTACGCAGCCTATCTGCGCCCCAGTTTCTTCATCTGTGAAATGGGGATCACAGTAGTCCTGATCTCATTGGGTTATGACAGGGTTTAATGAGATATGCTAAGCTCTCAGGACAACACTCTGTGCATAATAAACACTGAATAAGTGATCATTATTGTCATTAATGTCATCTTGGTGTCTGGGAAGCAGGGCCAACTTTGGGCCAGCAATTCGACGTGTGCCCTGTCTCCAAATGCTTCTGCTTTCTTTGTCTCTCATAGACCTTCCAGTGGCATCTGAACTTCCACTATTAGGGATTTATTTATTTGGTTAAGCCATTCTCTGCCTCCAACTTAAAACGCCACAGAGAACCCACATAGAAAGCTACTATCAGCAGTGCAGACCATAAGGTCAATGTTTTTACTTGATCCTTTCGTAGAACCTCAAATTTCTCTGGGTAGCTTTCACAGACATCTCATTTTTTCTTCACCTCAACCTATGAAGGAGTTTAGCCAGAACGTATTGATATCATTAACCTTGTTAGCACTGAAGTTCAGAAAGATTAAGTAATTTGCCAAGGTCACTTGACATGTAAGGAAGACAATGAATAGGGGTCAGCTGCTTCTCAGGCCATTGCTTTTGATCAAGACATCCACCTCCAGGAATGGCTCGCCATGCTGCTCGGGGTCAGGGAGTTGTCTCGTTTGCCCACAGGCTTCTCCTCAGCTAGGGTGGGCACAGAGGTAGAGCACAGGGTGCAGCCTGAAGGGCCTCTCCTCTCTCTAGGGGAACCCAGAGCCGCCCAGTCTAGATGCCTCATTTAGTACTTTGGCCTTGTTGATCCTGAATTATCTTTTTATGTGCACGTGACTGATTTCTTTCATTATAACTCCTTGAGTTTAGATAATAACCCTTCATCAACGAGGATGGAGGCATTTGACATAACTTATTGTTCCCATTAATGAACTTAACCCTTTCAAGAAGGGCGTGGCAGGGAGAAGAGTCAGGTCGGAGGGAAGGTAGGCTCGTGGTGCTCTGTGGGCCTCAGAGGCTGTGATCGATTCACATGGAGTTTCTTTAGGTCCCTGTGTCCGCACTGGGAGAATGTGGGGCATAAATACACCATTGCCAAGCTCTTCCACGATGGACGAGGTGGACACATGTCGTGGGGTGTCTGACCCTGTAGCCAGAAGCTGCCCGCTGTCTGCGTGACCTTTGCCTTTATGATATTTGTACATTTTATTTCATTCCATCCCATAGTCTATCCGAATTCTATTTTAACACACAAAGGATATTTTAAAGCTAATTGATGCTGCTGGAAGATGTGATCCGTCTGCCTCATGGCTTCCCGGACCCCCAGAGATACATGTCAAAGTTGGTTTTAAAAAACTTCAATGAGATGATCTCTTAGGTCACATCATCTGTAAAATTCTAAGATGCTCACACACACGCGTGTGCGTGCGCGCACACACACACACATTTCAACCATTTGTATTTAAATTTTTCTACAGTGTTTTGTACACGTACCTACCTCCTAAAGCAGTTGTGTTCCAACCATAATCGACCCTGGGCCACCATAACCATCCACTATGACTGATCTGTGGCGGTGCTTCTAGGGTGGTGGGTATGAGGGTAAGGCTGTTGGTCCCTCCCTAGGTGACCCTGCTGCTGGGGTGATTGATGTTTGTCTTAGCATCAGCCAGTCTGCTCCATACCATTAAGAGGCCTGTCTCCCGGCTTCTCCCTAGACGGGGAGAGGTGCTTGACCCGGCAAGCTATCCAGTGCGTGAACCATGCTGTTTCAGTCGTGATTGATGAAGAGCCGGGGGCAGGGCGCTGAATGAGGGCCTGAGGACTCTCGTAGTAGGAGGCCTGTGATAACTATGTCCACTGTACACACTCACAAATGCGTAGGTGTCTTCCAGGAGAGCTGAGTTTACCAGGAGACCACCCTCTGGCCGAGCAGGGCCTTACTGTGCTTTGCATCCTTGCAGCAGCTCGGGCAGTCCCAAGCTCTGCGCCCTGCCCCTGCGGGACTAATCAAATGTTCTAGATCATTGATTTCAATCTCCCGACTCCTCTTGAGGCTCTTGGGCTTCCAGAAGCAGACCCCCAAGCATTCCTACACTCCCAGGCTCTGCTGGTCAGCCAGCCTTCCCCAGCCCTGCTTACATGTCTCACTGCTGTGACTCGAGGACTCAGCATGTGGTTGGAGGAAGTGCCGCTGACCGTGCCCAGCACTCGCGACTCCTTGCTCAGTCAGCCTTGAAGTCTCCTCCCCATGGGCGGCATGCACACAGCCAAGTGGCCCTTGACCTTCCCATTTGGAGCCCCATCTCCCAGCCCTGGCAGAGTGCGTGTAGGCAGGGGATGGGCTGGCAGGCAGGCCATCGAGGGCCTGGAGCTGCTGGGGAGTTCTGGATTAGCTCTGCCCCAAGCTCATTATCGGGCTGTGCATCACTGGGTGAAAAACGATTGTCGTCGGGACAGTAATAAATACGCTGCTGTCATTGTTGATGTGATTGCACTAATGAAGAGAAATCAGCCAGGGCGAGAGCAGCCACTTCTGGCTGTGGCTCCGGGTGGCTGGATGGCTCTGTCCACTGCCTGCTCTCCCCAACCCCAGGAAAACAGCGGTCTGAATATTGGAGAGAAGGAGAGAGGTTGTCAGCACTTAACCCCTTTCTCCTAAGGCCTGGGTGGATGAAGAACCTAGAAGGTGCTGGAAACCTCCAGGAAAAAGGAGCATTGTTCAGCCCCAGGCTGTGAGGGAGGGTGTGATAAGGGCCCTGGCCTCAGCCTGGACCTTGGGCAGAGGCAAGTGGACTCGTTGGGTGAACTGCTGTTCAGCTCCCTTACAGAGCTCTGGCTGAGAGCTGCCGCAGGAAGGCGTGGGGAGAAACACAGGCCCATTGTCTGCGCCCCGCTGCCCGCCACCTCGTCCGCAATGTTAGGACTTATTGTCTGTCCAGGAACTTGGAATGTCTGGCCCAGGGTGCGGGGAGCAGGCCTTGAACTCCAACTTGCCTTGCCCTTCTGCTGTGGAAGCACTCAAGGGGCCCTGGATCCTCTGAGCTCAGGCTAGGTGTCCAAGCTGAAGCAGAGACATGCCTCTGAGATGCTGATGGAGAGAAGGCAGTGGCCCCATCCTGGTGCTGGGCCTTGGGGCACCTGGGTATTGAAGGAAGGCTGGATGATTGAGGGATGCCCTTGCATCTGGGGCCTCGGGGGTACATTCTTGGAGCCCAGGTGTAACCTGCCTCATGAACAGGTGGCCTGGAGCAGTGGGACGCACACCTGAGCTGGCATCGAATGCCCTGGAGGGCTTGCTAGAGGGTACATCCTCAAGCCCTGCCCCCAGCGCTTCTGATGTGGCCAGTTGGGGTGGGACCTGGGGATGAGCGTTTCTGACAAGTTCCCAGGTGATGCTGCTGCCACTCACTGTTCCGGGAGACCACACTTCGAGAAGGACTAGCCTAGAGGTTTGCGGAGAAGTCGGGGTGCTGCAGTATGGCCGCGCTGAGCCACGTTGGCTCAGGAGGACGCGGCTTCTACCGCAGAGGACTATGGGGAAGCCTGATTAAGACAACATGTGAAATTCCCGCGTGGCGTTGCTCGAGAGAGGTGCTCCCCCACTGCTCGCTTCACCACTAGAGGCTCTTGCTCCCAACATTTTCCCTTAAAAGACCGAAAACCCAGCCCAGAGGCCTTCTTCCTGGGTGGAGAAGGGCCCGGAGCGAAGTTATCACGGCTCAAGCAGCTTTGCTAGAAGCTCCAAAACAACCCCACTATGTTGACGGGTAACAAAAGCCATGAACCTCTATTGGCTCATCAAGCGTTTTCTAAGCACCTACTGTGTGCCAAGCATGGTGCCTGGGATCCAGAGAAGGCTAAGGTAGGGCCCTGCTGTCAACCTGTTGACTGGGAGGGCCTCAGGCATGTGGTCGGTAATCCAGGGCCGTTTGAAAGGTGCTAGGAGAAGGTAGGATCCAGGTGATTAGGGGTCCGGAAGGATGACCTGAGCAGAGGCTTTATGGAGAGGTGACCTTGAAGCTAAGGTCTTGTAGGATGGTGAGGTCTCATCTTCCTTTGTTTTGACATAAGTACCAATTGTCACCAAAATCAGGATCACAGACATAGCCATCCATCGCCACCGAAAGTTTCCTTGGGCCTTTATTTCCCTACCTGGGAGAGATAGATTTCTATTCTTTATTTTATTTCCTCTCCTTTTCAAACGAGTCTGCCGTTTTTCCAGCTTCATTTTTTGAAAACTTTCTGTGCACCACTGAATCACCTCTGTCCCTTCATTGAATATCAGTTGTCCTTCTGTGCGTGGCTCTGTTGCTGGACATGCTAATTGGCCCCATTTATCTATCCGTCTGTCTTTCCACCATTTGTACACGATCTTGGTTACTGTTGCTTTGTGATAAGTCTTGAAACCAAGTGCTGTTCGTTCTCTGACTTTGTTCTTTCTCAGAGTTGTTCGGGCTATTCTAGGACGTGTGCATTTCCATATGGATCTTAGAATCAGCTTCTCTGTCTTCAGAATCAGTTTACATTTACATATGAATTTCAGAATCAGATTGTTTCAAAAAATCCCGCTGGGATGTCCGATGGGGATTGCATCGATAACATAGACGAAAGCGAGCGTTCACATCTGGATCCCGCTGGGTCTCCCGGCCCAGGAACTCGGGCTGGAACGCCACTCTGGAATTCTTTGCTTTCGTTCAGCAAAGCGTTGTGGGCTTCAGAGTGCAGGTTTTGTACATTGCTTGTCAGATTTAGCCCTAAATATTTCATATTTTTGATGTAATTGTAAACATTATTTTTTATTTCAACTCCCAGTTGTTTGTCTCTAGGATGTAGAAATACGGCTGATTTCGACACATTGATCTTGTACCTGCAACTTGGCGAGACTCGATGATTAGTTCTGATAACTTTTTTTTGTGGACTTCATCGGATTTTCTGCGTAGATGATCAGGTTAACTCCAAACGCAGACCCTTCAACTTCTTCTCCAACCTGGATCCCATTTCTCTTTCTTGACCTGTTACACGGACTGGAACCTCTAAGGGCCCTTTGTTTTTATCCTCTCGGTTGCCAAGCAACAGTTACGGACAGCAGAGTCGCACCTATGTGGTCACTAACCGCTGAGGTCAGACCGTGCTCGGCCACCCCTGGAGTGTCTTGCTGAAGTGCAGCCCCCACTCAGGGTGCTTACACTCTTTGGCATCCACCAGCCTAGAGGGGCTCTGCCAGCTTCAGGAGGGCAGCGGCCCACAAAAGCACACTGACTCTCCCATCTGTCC